>NC_090208.1:21750000-22082500 GCF_033026475.1 Channa argus
TAGACAAGGGCAGCTGGAAAAGGAGGTCAGCTACTTTAAAACACCATGTGTTTTGATCCTTAACCCTGATCCTCACCTCACACAAACCCCGACCAGTTACCTATAAGCCCAAGCTGCATGTCGTAGCAGAAAATGGGCCAGAACCCGGTGGCTTAAGAGGTGATTAGTGGACACTTTACTTAATGTTAATAGATATAAATGATTGGTTGCAGCTGTTTAGGCTATATCATCACATATCATCACAAAAAATTAGGTCAGGACACACAAAGTTAACGAGCCACAGAAATCGAACAACCAGGAGAAAACGTGAGAGTAACAATTTGTGGTAATGTGAGAATATTTTGTTATTTGCACCTGATTTAATGCAGGTAAAGAGAGTGGATGGTTGACCATAACCCCACTGTCCAATAGCCCATTTAACGCCAAATTTTACCATAATGCCAGTAGACTGTATATGTGACAGGAAGTCACTTGAGCTTTGTGTGCTCCTGTGAGATAAATGCAGATTTCTACAGGCAGGTGAAACTCTGTACCCACAAACTGTGAGAAGTGCTGGCACTGGTACATTTACGAATAAAATGTGGAAGTAATGGTAAATGGTCTGCACTTATATAGCGCTTTTCTACCTACTGGCACTCAAAGCACTTTACACTGCTTCTTATTCACCCATTCACACTCACAATCACACACACACACTCACACCGATGGGGGAGCTGCTATGCAGCTGGCCAACACTCACCAGCAGCAATTAAGTTGGGGTTCAGTAACTTGCTCAAGGACACTTCGACATGGGACCGAAGGAGCCGGGGTTTAAACTAACAACCTGGATCTTTCTGGAAAATGACCAGCTCCAAGATAAGGTTTAGTGAAATGACCAAAATTTTCATTTACTAATAATGATTGATTTGCAACAGAGCTTTTTCATACACTCAATGAAATTACTACTTTGGAAGGCCGACTTCTTATTATAATTTGAAATATATACTTGCCAAAAAGGCTCTTAGTCATAATTAATTATATTTCTTTTTAGAACTTTGTGGAAATTTTCAGATAAGCATCTGAAAGACACTTTTGAAAGTGCTTGAAGATCCACTCTCCAGTAAAGTGTATATCAAGCAATTGAAGCAATCAAAAACACACAAAAATAAGGTGGGTTGATTGACTCACAACATGAACCCATAAGTCATTGGATAACATTCCACCTTAAAGGTTGCCAGTGGTTTTTCAGCAGCTGTAGCAGTGTTGCTAGCTGACGGTAAAAAATTTGTGCTAGATTTTCAGAGCTGAGAATAACCTCTGCACTGCAACCTTTCCTCATGCTGCTAATGCAGCAAATGTAAATGAAATCTTTCAAAAACTACTTGTGTTTATTCCCCTTCACTCTCCTCCATGCTCCTTTGTGTTGCTACACTGCTACACCTCTGTCTCATTGAAGAAAAAACTGCCTCTTACTGCTGAAAAGAGTCGGATTTGTGACAAACTGAAATAATAATAATGCATAATATGAAACAACAGAGGTTTTTTTTCTATTGTCATACAACAAATACATGCCGCACCAAGAGAGGCCTGTGGCAGTTGGGTAATGCAGCCCAAACAACAAGCACAGCAGAGGCCAGGAGGCATGTTGGGCATCTTCCTTTTTGCAAACTCTGTCACCTCTACACGCAAACACACCGAGCCTACAAAGAGAGCTCACAGGAGAACCAGTACGCACACACACAAACCCAATGCCCTCTTCTACAGGAAAATTACATAACCAGACAGGCAGAGGAGCTCTCTATTTGCACACCTCTTTCTTTCACATCCATTCGTCTTCTCTATCTTGAGCCCTATCTGTTCTCTAATCCCTGAATTTCTCTCAGTTTATTCGTGGTCGGTGCCAGTTCTCTTCACATGGACTCAGCATTTTGTCTTTTCTAGTAGCTGTTGCATAAAATGATTTAAAAGCCTTTGATGACATAAATGTGACTGTTCTAAGCTTTCATATGCAGAATGTGGAAATGTGGCTCTTACAGACCTCCAGGAGGTGGATGATGTCAGCTCCACCTCTCCTTATTCCTTCCTTACACCACTCCACCCTCAATGACACCACTGATGATGAGAGGAGGAGGACGATGAAGAGTTTCTCCCCCTCATCTCTTTCCTGTCCTCCTCCTCACCCACTGCTTCCTGCCAACCTCCCCCAGGGCATCCTGACTCAGCTCTTACCACCTCTCTTCCTGTCTCTCTCTCTCTCTCCCTCTCTCATCCTTCAAATCTGTTCTTGACTGAACCAAAAGCTTTTTTTCTTTTTTTCCTTCCATGTCTCTCTCAGCTCGCAAGGGTCTACAACAGTTTCACGCTTTAACTCAATTGTTTATTCTGGTAAAAGCAGCAGAAGGAGATATATATTTATTTTGAACACTTATTTATTACTGCTATAACAGCCAAGATAAAATTAAATACTGTAAATGGGGGTTTTCTAGCACCACTGAAAGTTCAGAAAACTCAAATTCTTTTCTGTGCACAGGGTGTGGGGCACATGTGGATGGCCAATGGACTGGAGCACTTAGAATGAAGAGAAAGGAGGTGGAGGATGTAGACAAAGCAGATGGAAAAAACATTTGCCAATTCTTAATGTTCTGTCCCTCAACATGCAAACTGATGTCACCTGCTTGAAAAAAATGCAAACTGGACGGTGGCTGATATCAAATGTATTGCTGTTTCTGGAGCCAGTACAGTGCAACTAATTGTTTATTGATTTGCAGGAATGTTCACTTTAGTTATCAACAAAATAGTAATGTCACAGCATATTTACACATTTTTAAAATCAACCTTTATGTACATATCTGAGTCGTGTTCTGTAAATTATTTGTTTCCCAATATCCGCCTCTGTCTACTGCCTCGTTAACAAGATCCCTGCCCAAATAAGCCATCCGACAATACTGGTCCCAGGTGCAACGTATGGAATTATTTCACTCACAATCAGCCAACAGCAAACCCCTCATGTACATGTTGGTGCTAAGCTCTGCCAGCAGTACGGTCACAGCATCACTCGTTGCGATGCATAATGAGTATTAGACTTTCGGGGACAGAAGAAAAGCTCAGAATCAGACTCAAAACTACAGCACTTAAGGTACTAAATAAGTAACATGCATGTTTGTGATCGAGTTCAAGGTGGGTAGTGGAGTGGTTCTAATGTTTTGGCCACCTCATTCATTTCAAATGGGGTTGCACATCCTTTCTCTTATTTCTGCTCAATAATATCCTCTTACAGTACAGCCAGAGTGTCTTAGTATGTACAGTATATGCATGCGTAACCATTTACAAGCATAATGGAGGGAGTCTATTTATGTGTGTATGGATCCAACTCATGACCAGATGTAAATGTAAGAAATAAAACAGAGTAGACCAAGTGCTGGTAAAGCTCAGGTGTGTGAGACTTAGCAGGGTCCTGAGAGATACTGCCATTGGAGAGTGTTTGTGTCTTTGTCCCCTAGAGAAAACAGTGACTAAGAAGGGTGGGGGCTGGGGGTGTTTGGGAAGTATGTCAGAAAATGTTGCGGACTGTGTGTATGAAAATAAAACAGAGCTGGTGTCACATTAGGTGTGTGTGAACTTATATAAGGTTGTATTTAATGTGTACATTTTCACTGAATATGCATGGCTGCATGCATCTATATAACAGCTGTAATGATTCATCTGCAAAAGGCCGAGGTACATTTAAAGCTCAAACTAATAGTTACCAAGTCATAAATATAAGGCAACACTGCAGGGGCTTTATAGGATGGAAGGTTACAAAAACAACATAATGCACTACAACAGGGTCATAGCTGCAGTCTCAGTACAAACATAAAAGTATAACAAATAAGAGACAGTAACTATGGTTATTGTCCAAAATCCAAACAAACCTTAGACAACACAAATCTATACTACAGACAAAATGCGTAAAATCACAAATACAACAGTGCAAAACCTTTCTAATGGTTGCAGATAAAGTGGGCTGTGGTCTTCAAGAGACAATGTGACAAATCCTCCAAGCATGTTTTCTTTGCTCAAACAGTCAGGAAAGCTAAGTTTAAGAGTAGGTCAAATTAAGTTTACCTGTGAAGGTTATAGTGCTTTTTATAGTAACTGTTTGTGAGTAGTGTATTGTCCCCATTGTTTAGATTATTTTAGTACATTTGAGCAAGTAAAACATTGAATTGTTTTACCGGAAGCTGAGATAAACACACCTCTATCAGATAGACAAAACGGGAGTAGCAGAAATCTGAAGAACACTAAGAAAATAAGGCCACTGCACCATGTGTCGCTGCAGGCCATGTGCAGGGAGGTCAGAGTCAGGGTAAAGGGTCAAAGGTCTTACCTGAGCAGGTGGGAGAGTGTAGCCAGATGCAGATGGCTCCCCTGCAGAACAATAAGCATGTCAATATCTAAATAATGGCTGTAACATAGATATATTCAATATTCAACCTTAATTTATGATAAATTAAGGTTGTAAATTAAGTTATATCAATTATCCCTTTGACGTTCTGAGCAGAAAATGCTAAATATATTATATATATTTTTTTACAATCAGTCTATTGTGTTGCATAATCAATATGTTGCCACATAAAACAGCCAGAGAAAATATGTTGTGTTATGTATGATTAGGGTGGGCTTTGAAATTTGTTTGATTGTTGTGCGTTATTACTTTGTATTTGTGTTTTCTAGTTGTTTTTTCGACTGGGATGTAGTGCAAGAATGAAAAAAAAAATGTTATGATGAAGGCATAGTAGTGTCTTTTAAAGCTTACAAAATAAAGAAGTAGTATTAAAGTCAATTTTAACATGCAGTAAATAAAAAACATAAGATGCTAATGACACAGTAACCTCTCATTAACAAACTAATAAGAAATAGAAAATAATATGTGTGGACTCAACTTTAGTATTAAAATTGCTAGGCATTAAAATATTAGTATATATTAATATTATACATTTATAGATAGGCAGAGAGAGAGAGAGAGAGAGAGAGAGAGAGAGCGAGCAAGAGTTGTCCACGACCATCTTACCGTCACTGAGGACTTGCAATCCTATCCTCCATTCCCAGACTGTGCGGACCATCCTGACAGGATGTGCTGGGAATTTAATATTTGTCCATTCTTGTTACAGTAGGTCAAACACCCAGTCGGGCATTTCATTTATGGATTCAGTCAGGCACTGGTGGTTCCTCAAAGCAAGCACAACAACACTCTGCCACGTGGCTCATTGTATCTGTGTGAATGAGAAAGCCACACCATAAACTTATTTTGATCAGGGTAACAAAAAAAATAAGCAATGAGCATAATTCATTCAGAATGAACATTGGATATCACTCCAATATGTAAAAACTACTCAGAATATCTGTGATGTACATTTAAATGGCCATTTAGGTAATACTTGGAACACAGCAGGATGGAATTGGGTGGTTTTATTGACCGGTTAAATTCTTCATTTAATAACAACATAAAGTATAATCAGAGACCACACTCTGCCTTCCACCACTGTGCTGACAGAAATTAGCAGCTGTTCACAAAGAACACACAACACAGGTTCAACTGTGAATGTGCTGCCACCTAGAGGAGAAAACACATTCTTACACTTAATACAGCACTTTATATCCAACTGTCTCCTCATGTTTCTGTCATACAGCAAACATAAACATGGATTTACAGACAAGTCACAGAATCTGCAACAGTTAATCAGCTGAGATGGTAATATGGAAAATTGTGATAACTGGGTGTGTATATGGGAAAAACTCTAATTGATACATTCCGTGTACATTTTTGTATGACGGCATAAATCACATGAATTCACTGGCCTCACTGAGCTGTGTCGTTTAGGTGTCTGAAAGCTTTAGGTGGGACACCCAATGTAGGTACACAAAAAGTGAAGTGGCCTGAGGTAACAGAAATACACGGCTGGTTTTCTGAGGAGCTGTAAGTGAGGGACAGTAGCAACGTGAAAAACAGTGGAACATTCTATCTACTCACCCAACAGGAATTCTTGGAGTATCCTGCACCTGAATTACATATTTACCTGAACTAAAGCACTGCTGCTTTGTCTACTTTAATAGTAACAAGCTATGTAATAATAGTCAGTGATAAGCTGCAGGAGGTGCACCGAAAGAACTCCTTCGGAAAGATGTTGTAAATATGGAAAAGCATCAACGTTAATAATGTCCAAAATTGCCAAAATATTTTTGCTTGCTTTGCTTTAGTCCACCACTGCCTACAATTAGCTTCAATTGTTTGCAGCTGTGAGGACCTTCCCCCTCCTGGTGCATTGTGGGACCTCGGTGCACCAACAGCAACTCAAACATGAAGGATTTCAATGATTTACTCTTCCTCCACTTTTATGGCGACGAAACATTCTGATAGGAATTTTTTGTGTTGATAATTCGTCATTGTTACTGAATGCAGTTCGAAGAAAATTCACTGTCAATTACACATGTTCTGTGTGCTCTTCTATGGCCATGAAGTTCTGTCTTTGCTATCCGCTTCTTCCCTAACAAGAAGCTACTTTTTTTTTTTTTTTAGAAAACCCTGGGTGACTAAATTAATTCTGTCCTAACACCACAAAGTCAGTTCCAATCATTGTGTGCAGGAAAAATTGTTGTTAATTTATTGTCTGTTGGACTGCAACATTTAGCCTACTGCTGCAATCGTAGCCATCACCAAACACTTAGGCATTAAATAAACTGAATTATTAACGCATTAGCAATAAGTTTTCTGTGAGCCACCATGTCAATGATAAAGTAGTTGAAAAGGTCAAACTAAGAGAGATGATTGCAAGAATATTAACGTGAAGATACATCTTTCGATCCTCATTATGTCTAAGTCACAATTAGGCCACTATATTTATTTTGTATGTTTATTTTTATTTAAAGCATTGTCATTTCCGCTTAGATTATATGGAACGCACTTAGCTCTGAATACTGCTTTAAAGTAGTACTAGGAAACGTGGCGTACACTTAGCAACTACGTGGTAAACCCACGGAATCCTAGACTCGTTTTGACGCTGTACTTTAACCAATTCACTGTCCTGGCTCGCCCCCTAGTGGCAATGAATCCGAATTGCAAGCAGCAATAGCAAGAAGAGGGGTGGAGACAGAAAAAAAAAATCTGAGGAAGAAAATTCAAATGCTCTTCCTGGAAATAGAGAACCCGCCACAACTTCACCACATGACATTTCAGAAAGAAAATGCGAGACTCCTTTCTCCAACAGCAGCGAGCCCGCTTTTCATTCAGTTGTCCGTTATTTAAGCCCACGGTCCGCGCTGTGACGACACATCGCTGTTTTTGTGCATTTATAGAAACGTGTAACCGGATTCAGCTCCAAGCGATTGCGACATCAGCAACTCTACCTTCCCGTAAACATTTCGTTCCTTACCGTTAAAAAAAAAAAAAAAAAAAAAAAAAAAATCACAATAATTAAAAAAAAAACGATCCCACCAACAACAGTTTTAACATGAAGCAGGAAAAAAACCAAAGCAAACAGTTGCCCGGAACACTGCAATAAGAAAGCGCTGCTGTGTGCAAACTTCTCGGCCTTTTTTCGTGCAAAGTTATTCCATTCCGCCGCGTTTGCACTTATATAACATAACCTCTCCCTTATGAAAAAAAAAATAAACACAGCCCTAAGTTTTCCCGGAGATGTGTGGCGATTGATAATATCATTACTTTGAGACTTCCAGTTGTCTCCCATAGTGACTGGAATTATCCCTATTGAGCTGGTTTTGCTCCGTTGATCGTCTAATTGAATATTCAGTGCAGGATGAGGACATCGTAGTTCAGCTTGTTTTCAATGGAGTCGCATCGGTTCCTCTGTTACAATGAGGCAACACAGGCTGTACAGCTTCACTTGTCAGCATGTCTCTATCTGAGCCGTAGCCCACAGTAAGCTCACTGTGCATCATGTTTACCTTTAATGTGCGATCCAAAACCTGCTGGGGAGGTGCCGTGATCACTCTCGCTGGTGAAACAGTGGCAAATCTGCAAAGCAGTCCATCTTCTTTTTCAGCCAGGAATGACGCAGCCCACTAAAAGCCCCCCCCCCACACCCCCCCCAAAAAATGAAACCCCATTGAACATCCATAACGGGTTGAGGTGCAAACGTCGACACGAGGAAACACTGTACACGCAGAAAGATCACAGCCCGAGTGGAGAGAATGTGGATGCGTTCGCCCCATGGGCAAGGCATGACGGATAGACTCATCACTGAGCTTGCATCTCTGCACAGTCATATCGCCTTTCTGAATGATTGTAAAGCTCTTTTTCCGTCCTTCTTTGAAGACCATCTGGTAAAAATCGTCAGCTCCTTTCGGCTTTTAGGCAGCGAGCGTTTGCATCGGGCGCAAATATCCTAATCAGCCATAAAGAACAACTAGCGCTAATGCCCGCTTCACAGACAGGAACGGTCCACAGCGATCCGAGCAGGCAGTCCTTCAAGAAATTGCGCAGTTTTTATTCCATTGAAACCGAGACACGGTCCTTCTGTCCCCGTTGAAAGCCTCTTTCCCTTCCTCCTCCTCCCTTCTCTCTCTCTTCCCTCATGCAGGTTTATTTTCGGTGTAAGACTCTTGGACATTAGCTGCCCCGCCTCCATAGTCACTGGCAAACACACTGTACAACTTGCCCAAATTCCATTATTAACTACTATTCAGTGGAGAACAACTGGACCCCCGTCATAACTATTTGGTTCAAGAGTCAAGCTCTCAAAGGGGGCTACGAGCCACTTGAGGAATCCAAAGTTGCAGAAGATGTCTGATAATCTTGTCAGATCCTTGTGTTTCTTCCTAAAAACCTAAAACTGGGGCAAAAAAATAAAAATAAATATTGGGAAATTAAATTAAAGCACGAGGCAGAGAGAAGCCAGTGGCACCACAACAGATTGAGTCGTCTCTCAGGGGTATAAGAGGTGTCGTCACAGGGTTCACACTTGCACGTTGCTTTAATTTAAGTATGTTCAACAGGTGAGAGAACATGTGATGACACGTTCCTTATCTTCTACAGTGACTCTTCAAACAGCTGAGCTTCAGTGTACACAAAATATAAAGTTTCATAGAACATTTACATGATGCATTTCAGATTCCCTGGTCACAGACATTTCTCCGACTCTGGAATTTTAGAAGCAGCTGTTTGTAAGTGCATAAGCAGATGGAAGAGAGGCTGGCTCGTAATGCCCAAAAGAAATTAATATTTCTGTGTATCGGGAGCCTTTGCGAACCATGGCTCCAAAAATAGAAATAAAATAAATGCAGTATTTAAATACAGGAGCAGTGTGATGAGTAAAAAACGGTCTAAAAGATTCCAGCACTTTTTCAAACAAAGCACCCACAAAACTTTGGATACTGCATTTCTGTGCAATGCAAATAATCATGACTGTTGGTTATTACAAACACTTATGAAATGTTTCTTTAGCACATTTACATTTTAGTTCATTTCAGATTCAGCTTTTATCCATAAATGCACTGAAGTCTGATATTTTTGTTACAACCCAGCCTGAGAATAAGCCAATTTGAATTTGAATTCAACATGTTGCACCCCTCACTCTCCCACCCAACCAGAGACCACCAGTGTACACACACACACACACTCACAGACCGAGGTCTGATAAAGAGGCTCTTAAAGCCTGAGGAAGTCTGTGTTCAGTCATTCAGGGGGACAATCCCTAAGTCTGAATACAACCTTGAACTCAGCCCCCCCCCCCCTCAGTTCCCCTCTCTCATTACGGGACCATTCTTCCTCCCAGCTAACTTTCTCCAGGGTCCTTCTCTTGTTTTTTTCTCCATCCCTTTCAGGAGCTTGGGCTGAGGCCTTTCCAGTGGGGAAATCCAGGCCTTCTCTCTCACAACACTGAGCAACTCCAAACGTCTTGTCTGTGAAGCTTCATTAGAATTCATTTGTTTGAATAGGTTCATTTCTCCTTCAGTCGCTCCATCTCTCTGTCCTCCTTTACAGCTTGGGGGAAATCCATATTAGCATAAAAATTACCCGTACCTCACCTTGATAAATGTCATTGTTTGCATGTGTGTCATGTATTTGAGTTCGTACTGTGTGAAAGCATGTATGTACCTGAGGGAAGCAAAGTAAAAATTCCCTTTCCACAAAATAAAAACTCTTTAGTTTTAAGGAGGTTAAAACAACCAGCAAGACTTTTGTTCAACTAAAGATTTTTTAACAATTTTTATTTCCAGTACTGTCAGGTCAACAATCAGTGCACAAATCCAGGAATAATGTATTATGGTCTTAAAGTAACGATGATGTATTTTTAAATTCACAGCATTAGAAAAATGAACCAATAATTTCCATTTTTGTCAATCCTGTTATGTTACAGATGACTCATCAGATTATCCAAAAATTCATTATCCTCATTTACCTCACTGCGTAGTGTATGTAACACTAATTACATCCACTGTGTGGCGCTGATGTAGAGAAATATTATTGTCTGAAAGCTTTTGAAAAAACTGGAAGTGAGCTTCTCAGAAATGGACGTGTGAAAGTTGAGGTAAGAAGAAAATCTTTTCACATTTAATTTCTAGAGATCCCAGCAATCATATTTTAGTTGAACAGTAAAATATATATCAATTATTCTTCAGAAAACATGGCTGACCAGTAGGTTGAGTTGCCAGTTTGGCTAGTTTCTCATTTTGCAGCCGTTTTCTAACCATTGCTAGTCATTCAATTCGTAAGCTACACAGACATAATTACATTAAAACCTTCGCCTACTTTTGAATTACGCTACATTTTGAGATAGAGCTGTCTGAAGCCAACCATGCAGATCTGGATGGCTGATTAGCGCCATTCATTTGATGGTGAGCACTGTTGTTGAACAAATGGTCATAGCTCACAAAGTATATCTCATACAGGTTCAATATTTATGTTGTATGAATCTGTACAGTTGGGTTAACATTTTGATGATGATATTTCAAAATACTGTTTTCAATATGCAGTTTGATTCACAAACACACAACTACTTAATTCTATTATCTCCTATGAACATCTGTATTGTAATAGTAACCGTGATGTTTATTTCTTATTATCTTTCAGGAATAATGGACTGTCACACATTTAAGGGCTTCGTAGCAGGCACACAACTGTTGCTTTTGTGCCTGCAGACCCATGTGAGGATTTCTGTGATCCTGAGGAGGGTGATGATGCTGATTAGGACATTACAGTTCATTTCTATTTATATTTTATACTTATATGATATTTTAAGATGTATGTTAAAATATTTTTTGAGCATTGTTGGTTGATATTATGATAATATATTACACTGTTGGCTTTTAAATTATGTACAAATAAATGCATATGCAGATGCAAATCTGCTTCCTGATTGGGTAAGCTGACAAATAAAACCTGAAATGTTGCTAAATGAAGAAGTAGCAACACAATTTTACTAATAAGTATTTTTTGCAAATGTATTTCTTAGTGTGAAAGTCAAAGGGTTAAGGCCTTTAATTGTCCAGGCTCATCAGAAGAGCAGTCCCTCTCTTGATCCAGTGGTCCGGGGTCATGGCTCCTGATTTGATTTCTATTCCGATCACAAAAGACGCTCGGTCTCCCTTGCCTGAACGCACTGGAAGGTAGTAACATGGACACAGGTACATATCTACATACATAGACAAACAAGGGACAGCAAAAATCAGAATTATTTAAATTGAAATAGAAAAAAAACAACAAAATGATGAAATTTGGGAAGACTATGAAGTGACAGTAAATAATTCCTAGCAACTCACTCTTGGCCATCTTTTTACGGTTTTCCACAGGTTTGAAGTGGATGGTGGGGATGGGACAAACCATCTGCATGGGTTCAGCTTCTACCAGGCAGGAGTTCTTCTTGTCCCAACCAGCACCCTCCAGGTACAAACCCCGGACAAATACTCCATCCTTTAGCATGCAGATGTGGGAGGGGGGAAATAAAGGGAGAAACAAGAAGATAAAAAGTGCAATAACAGAAGGGCAGGGCAAGACACATAACTTGTTTGAAGGTGTAATTTGAATACAGCTTTGAACAAATGTCTGCCAATTAGGTAATGACCTGCAGGAAAGAAGAAGAAGGGTAAAGAGGCATGAAAAAGAAGAGAGAGAGGAAAAAGAAAGTAAAGTGGAGAGAAAAATCTGTGTCATCAGTGTGCCAAAGAAAGGTGACGAGAAGGGGAGGCAGTGGTTCATCACCCACACGCCCTGCACTTACGTTACTGTAGATGGTGCAGGTGCCTCACATAGATTTATTTACGGGCGTTTGTTTTCTTTTTGTTTTCTTTTATTTTATACTCAGCATCATGCTAGCACATCCTTGTTGGCGATGGGCTCACTGGTTGCAGGGAGCCCTGCCCCAAACACTTCCTTCTCCGCCTCTGTCCAACATGCATCATTATTAAGATAGGCAGCGTTTTTAAAGACAAGGAACTTTAATGTTTGACTTTAACAGCTTTCTTTTTTAGAGGAGCATACTGTGTGTTGATGTAGACCCACTACAGCACAGCAGAGCAACAACACAAATGAGAACCAGGCTTGGACAAGTATGAAGACAGTGATTGTTGTGGAAGGCAAGCTCTCATCCACACAGGAGCATGTTTCCAAAGATTCTATTGGGAGAGATGGTATAGGGAAGGTTATAGAGAGGAAAGATGAGAAAGAACATGAGAAAAAAAGAGGTAGGGATGGTGGAAAATGGCAAGAACAAGAGAAGCAATAAAGGAATAATTAATTTGTTCAGAATGAGAGCAGAGGTAAAAAGAAGCAGACAGGAAGGACTATAAGTATACACTGGATTGAATAAGGTGGAGGACTGTATAGCTGTCATCCACCAATCCAGCAGTTGTTTGTTTGATCCCCGCCTCGTCCGGTCACATGTCAAAGTGTCCTTGAGCAAGACACTGAACCCCAACTTAGTTGCTCCCGGTGAGTGTTGGCCAGCTGCACAGCAGCTCCCCCATCGGTGTGTGTGTGTGATTGTGAGTGCGAATGGGTGAATAAGAAGCAGTGTAAAGCGCTTTGAGTGCCAATCAGTTGAAAAGCGCTATATAAGTGCAGAGCATTTAGAGTTTACACTGGCCTTGCAGTAGCATAGCGAAGTAAAATGGAGTAAAATGAGGCAACAACAGGAGGAACAGAGGAGTCAATAAAGAGAAGAATAAAATGAAATGAGAAATGAGGATGAAAGAAAGTTACAATAGCACAAATCCTAGAGTGGAGCTATAGGCAAAAGTGATAACACTTTAATTCACTGTCAAAATCTGAACTGTTAAACTATAAAACAATGAATACGCAAAAGTGTATTTGTGGAATTGGGTAAGAGGGATAATAAAAAATGTCAATGTTTGCATAGAGATGAAAATGAGACGCAAAGTGATGATGACAGCTGAAATCTAATGACACAAAAAATGATGTGTTTACAGGGTGTATACCTTTGGTGGGTAAAGGAGGTTGCTGTCATCCACAGTGGACACTATAAACTCCCAAGACAGTGTGTCCACTGATATCTGCAAGAACAGTTTCACACAATGTTAAATGTTAAATGGACAAGATGCTGTCACTGTCTACAGACAGCCATTTTGTCCAAATAAGCAGCACAATGTGTATGAATGCATGTGTTAAAGAATCTTCTCCACATTCTTAGCAACAGGAAGTGCTGATGTTAGCTGTAAGATGCTAAGAAGCTGACTTTAAGAAGCAAGAGAAATCAACTGACAATAAAACACAAAATTATATCACTTATCAAATTGGATACATCGCTGTGTTTAGCTAAAGAAAGCCCTTCAATAACTCACTGAACAAATTCAAAAGCACAAGCTCAACTGCATAACTGTCTTTCTGCATTGTGGTTGTGTGAACTCTCACATTGTGCTGTCGAGCAGAGGACTGCAGCACTGCAGTGAGGAAGCCGTTGGGAAAGGTGAAGCCAGAGAGCCAGAACAAGGTGGGGGGCTGGGCTGTCTCTGCCCAGCATGCAAACTGATCAACTCGCTGGCAAAGATCCCTAGTCCATGCTGCCAGGGGCTTTAGTGAGGGGTAGGCCTAGTGGAAAGCAAGGGTGAAACAGATTTCATGTGAGAAACAGCAGCAGCACTGAGTCATGTGAGACCTACCTACCTACCACACATAAAAAGATGATGCAACATTGCTAAAGGAAAAAATGCTGCATGCTTATCGGAAGTACGCACAGTATTACAGTAAGGCTCCATGAAACAATTTATCTTTCTTACATTTTCATGGTCTTGAAGCTGCCATAAATCTGCCAGTAGATCTAAGAGTATAACTGGTGATTGTACTTTCTTCCCTCTCTAAGAATATTGATTGTGTTTAAAATACTTTATCACATTTTGCTGGTTTTCATCACATCATTTTACAAATGGAAACGGACTTTAAACAGCAACTTTTATGCTTTAGAGACTAAATAAATGACCCTTCAGCTATGTCAACGCTGTATAAGGACCCCTGAAGTAGCACCCGTGTCTCTTAGAATTGACAATAAGATCTTATTCATAACTTTCTTCAGTCCACTATGATATTCAGCTTTATGTCTGAAAAGTTGCCAACTAGGAGCCTGTTCATAGCAGACCATTCAGCAGTCTTCTTGAGGCTTACATGAGTGGAGCTTTGCTGTTTGTTGTAAGGTTGCCATTATTTGGTTTCTTGAAATTGGTTTTACATAGACAATGGGCAACAAATCGTCACCAATTAACGTAACACGCATGTCTTTGGACAGCCGACCGGAGATTTGAACCGGGCTATAAGCCGGCAGTGCTCCACTCCAGCATCATATGCTGGGCAGCATGGTATACTGACATGTACGTACAGTTTATAGATTTTTTTCACATTTTTTACATGCTCATATGCCGTACAGCCTAAACACACACGCGAGAACACACACAAACGCACACAGAAAGGGAATAATGTACCTAGTGTATAATGACTGTCGGGTCATGTAAGTGACTGTGTACACTGAATATTTTCATCTGTTAGAGGTTGACATAACAGGATTCATAAAACACTTAGTAAAGACACCCAGAGCTATAAAACTGTGCTAAATTTGTGTTGTAAAAACATTACTGGAAATTACTGGTTAATGTGTGAGATGCAGTGAATTTCAAAATACTTTATCATTACTTTTATAGCATATTCTATTACTTCCGGATTTTGTGCACTGATTGACCCGACAGTCTGTGAAACAAAAATGTGTTAAAATCTTTACTTGAACAAAACACACACAGGTTTGTATTTCTAGGCTTGTTCAGACTCATTGACATGATGCATTTCCTAGCCCCTTACCCTAATCTGTCACAATTAAGTCCCTAACCCTAACCCTTAAACTAATCCTAACCTATTCCCAATTCTAACCCTTTGCCCAAAACCAAGTCTAAAGCCTCAAAAAAACTTAATTGTTTGCCAAAAGGTAAAGTAAGAACTCAGTAAGAGAATTATGTTTTTTGGTCCTAACTAGGTAGCAATTACATGCACACACACACACACACATAAACACACACAAACAGATACTTGTGAAGAAACCAGATACAAAATGGCTGGAGACAGGGGGGAAGGCTGGACAAAATTAAAGCCATGAGTCTGTGAGCTCAGAACTAATGACAGGCTGCCATGCCAAGGAGGGGTGGAGAACCGAGGGATACATGAGTAGAAGGATAAATAAGAAGGATAGAGAGTCTACGAGGGGCTGTTGATGCTTCTTGGACCAGATGAGGTTAGATGAGGCATGAAGAGAGTAGGAGAATAAAGAGAGCAGGATGGATGGAACAGTAGATGGGAGATAAACATGACAAGGAAGATGCAGACAGGAAAGAAAGAATTACAGGACAGAGAATAAAAAAATGTGGAGATAGTCCCAGAAACAAAAAGGAAAAAAAAGAGAAAGACGGAGAGTCGAGTAGTTCAGAGGTCAGCAGAATAAAGAAGCTCAGCTGGAGGCAGCACCCCTAATAGCTGTCCAATATTCCTATAAAAGGAAAGAGATACACACACAGATGCACATTCAGTACATCCACCAATAACAAGCTGCTGGCTAAAGCACAATGAGCTCAGGATCGTTTCAGGAAAGTGGAGCAGGCCTTGGACGGTTGACTTTGCTTATTACACTACGATCAGTTTGTAGATGCAGGTTCTGTTCAGCCACTAAGGGCCAAGGTACAGTATGCTTCAACAGCCACCTACAAATACACACATGCACAAACACACATAAACATACACATGCATACATGCTTTTATGCACAGATCATAATGAGGACAGAATCAGACCACTGAAGATAAACAAGAAATGCCCTGAATGACCCGCGCTTAGTAGAAACACACACATACGAAGACACACACATTCCACTGACTCACATACTACACTGACACAAAGACTCTCTCTCACACACAAACACACACTTGTAGCCAGAATCTTTCTAGCCTCTTGACCCAGGCTGACAGCACCCTGTGTTCTTTCCCCACTGTAAAGAGAGGTCCAGTGATAATGAAGCCAGAATTGAGTGTTTGGAGAGAATTACAACTGGAAAAATGCCAGGGGCCTGTCATTGTGTGTGTGCGTGTGTGAGAGAGAGTGTGGGTATGTGTGCATGTGTCCGTGCTTGGACAGAGGAGAACAATACGTGTGTGTGTGTGCACCCAGGCAGAGTGATGGATAAATACACCTTTAATAACAGACCAGTGAGTCAGTATAGAGACAGTCTTGCAGCTGTTTGACTGGGTGAAATTAGAAGAATAGTGTCAGATCACAATCATAAAGATCAATGCACAAGAGTCCTGATTGGAAATCTGAATGATCGCTGTTAATTGGCAGCATAAAAATGTGTCATTATGATAGCCTTGGCTTCAAATGAAGGCAGACAAACCAACGGAAAAATAAACCATGCTGTCTGTATTATCCACTATTATCATGGAGCCCACATTGTTTCAATGTTTACCCTGGATGTTACCGTGCTTTGCTACCATTTTTAAATAAGTCTTGAACCTATAGTCCAGAGTCAGCAGTGTATTTTTTTGTATGTGTTAAGTCCATCTAATTCTCCAAAGATCAGTTGTCCTTAAATTATTGATCCTAACAGCAGTCCTTTATTTTAGTCAGTGTCCTCTTTATAAAAGTAGCAGGTACTGTCAGTACTAGTCACCTCATTAGCTCTTGTTTTCATACGGGATGTGTTATGAGCATGTGCATCAAACATCTGTGTGAATTATTTGTACATTATAAGTAGTCAGTAGCTGAGAATGTCTCAAGCAGGAGAGAAAAGAACTAAAGAAGACAGTTAATAAGTGGTGAATAATATAGATTTGTGTTAATATATTGTATGTAACCTCAAGAAAACTTGTTCTGGAGCAGAATTTAAGACTGTATGTAATATTGTGTATGATCTGTGTCTGTCTGGCACCTTCTCCCACAAGGGTGGTACACGGGCATCAAAGATAAAGTTGAAGGTCTCCTCCAAGTTCGACGACATCACCACTAAGCCTTTAATCCCTTTCTCCAGCTCCACCAGGGACGACCTAACAAGCAAACAATACACAATTACTGCAGCAAACGTCTCATTTTGCCCCCTTTTATTCTAGATGTTTAGCACTTATTTTCCTAGTGTTGGTCCACTAGAATTACCACGCGCTCTGCAGCATATGAATTTTATCAACCAACAAAAGTGCCATTATTTTGCTGGAGTTGCAAATGCCAAAACATTTGTATAAAGTTAACATTTTCTCCACTCCATCTTGCTGCACAGCTTGCTGTTGATTTCATATTTGATGCTTGTGCCTCTTTGTGTAGCAGGTTTTCCCTTGGAAATTACTTTTTTTTTTTGCATTGCAATTAAATAAACCAGTGTTATTGGTTTAACAACCCCAAGTTGACCACCCCATTAGCACAGACAACAATGTTGGTATGTTTCATAAATGTTTTTTTTTTTTTTAAATGGACAAATGAATGCTATAAACTATGGCCATTGAGTTGTTACCACTCTGCTGTTAGTCAGCCCAGATACATCTTTGCTCATTTATTCATTTTGTTTATCTATATAAACCAACCATCTGTCATCTATCAACATAGAGCCTCATCTATGCATGATTTCTATTTCATAACATTACCATAAATGACCCTGCACACACACGCAAACACACACACAGTATTCGTACATGATGGTATCCAGCAGAGAGTTGTATCTTTGAATCTCTTGTAGCAGGACCACATTAACAGGTGAAGGGTTGTCCTGGAGGAGGGACCTGGTACTCTCATAATCAATCAGTTTTGGGATCTTTCCACGAACATCTGCCAACATCTCTAATACCTAGATGTACAAATAAAATGCAGATGATACACATTAACTTGAAATGCCAGTAAACTAAAGTATAAGCAATGAAATAACATTGGAGTCACAACATGAAGCTGAACTGGATTTTGAATAGTTCTACATTATCCAGCACAATTAGGCATCAATAGCTCTAACATACAAGATTATACAATTTCACAATCCTGGAGACTTTTAATTTGCTGCTTATAATGCCAAACAGCAGCTCAGACCACGCCTGTGGTGCAGGAAGGTAGAGCGGTCATCCCCCATTTGTTGGTTCAATCCCCAGCTCCTCCGGTCACATGATCAAGTGTCCTTGAGCAAGACACTGAACCCCAACTTAGTTGCTCCCGGTGACTGTTGGTCAGCTTTATAGCAGCTCCCCCATCGGTGTGTGATTGTGAGTGTGAATGGGTGAATGAAAAGAAGCAGTGAAAAGCGCCTTGAGTGCCAATAGGTAGAAAAGCACTATATACGTGCAGACCGATACCATTTACCATTCTTACATGTATTTATCAGCACATTGGCAAACTGCTATTTTTGTATTATAGCCAGGAAAACACTGACTTGGCAGATTGTTTCTCGTCTTTCAAAACAAAACAACTTTCTGACATCTGTGACTATAAAAATAATGGTACAGAATGGCAACACAAATTCTTTGGGATATAATCTCAAATTGATTTTGTCATATATAAAGAAGAGTTCTGCCTTGGGCTAACTGGACAGGATGAAACCGTAATAGCAACAGCAACACCACAATTGACTAATCTCAATTAAAGAAGCACAGATCCCTAGTGCTGCCCTGTAATTATACAACCTGCCAGTACTGTGTAACCATATGGACAAAGGCGTTTAAAGCTTTATCTATTATTTGTTTTGGATACTGAGAAGTCTGTCTCATAAGCAAACAGGCGTGGACCTGAAACTACAGCCAGGACTGAAGCCATGTCACATACAGTCAAGTTCATAAATATTGGAACAATGAGTTTCTTTTCATTTGGCCGTCGTACACCACCAAACTGAACTTAAAATTAAAGCCATTAGTTCAATTATTTGTTCCATTATTATTAAACCACAAAATCTGTGTGTGTATAACAATGGCTGTAATTCCTAAATGATTAATTCAACATTTTTGTCTAACCCCTTTGAATTGAAAGTCTAGATTTGCTCACATCTTGACTGGTTAGTTTAATATTCAGTGTGGTTGTGTGCTGAGGCCAAATCCAAAGAAAACTATCACTGTTCCAATATTTATAAACCTGACTGCATTAGTTGGACAGAAAGATGATAGATAGATGAAGATAGAAAATGAATAGTGACTCATATCTTCTGCCAGTAGTTTCACACTGCTGCCCACCCTTTCCATTGCTTTGACCTAACCTTGTTTTCACTACTGGGCGTGCCCCCCACAGCAGTGGGGCTGGTGAGCTGGGGTTGCAAGGAAAGCAGGGTGTCAAACAGTATCCTGGTCTCAGCGATCTGACTAGCAATGTCAGCATTAGGGTGCTGGCCAAACACCTCAGGGTGTTCTGTGGCTGGCAGCATGCTGATGTACTCCCTGTATGAGGACTGAGGACCATCACGAGGGATGTAGTAGGAAGATGAGGAGGATAACCTGACAGAGAAAAGGGAAGTAACAGAATAAAGGCAGTGATTAATTAAAGTAGTTAAACATTGGTACAGCAAATAACAAATGCCATCAGGATTACGTGATTTTTACTATTTGGATTCTGGACAGATGAACATTCTCCTATCAATATATCCAGAAATAGAAATACATAGTACTTGTAGAATAAATGTGTGATGCATCATCATTTTAATTTACACCGCTTTAATAGCTTTGCAGTTTTATCGAATTAACATTTTTCTCAGTTTCATTTCCTGCCAATTCAATGACCCATGACCTAATTTCCCAGTAGAGATAATTTTCATCTCTTCTAATAAAACTCATTATAATGATGCAGGTACAGAAATACAAAACAGTCAGGTTTTAGAGTACTGGGAAAAAAAAATCAAAATGAATATTCTATTTGCGGCAGCAGAAAAAAGTGCTAGAAACCTCACAGACACACACAGACACACACACATCTTTCTTCTGATATGCATTGGGTATATATATGTGTCTGTGTGTGTGTGTGTGTGTGTGTGTGTGTATTCTATAAATAGGGGTGACTGTGGCACAGGAAGGTAGAGCAGTCGTGCACCAATCCCGCAGTTGTTGTCCTGCTCAATCCAATCCTCACATAAAGTGTTTGGAACAGCTAAGTAAAAGGCCCAAAATAAAAACACATGCCACTAAAAACAACAAAGACGTTCTTCATGAGGCTTCAAAATTCCAAAGATGCATATAAGCAGTGACCTGATAATCATATCAGGATCATATAAGGATATCAGTCATTATTTTTTAAATAGTGTTTCCCAAACACACAATGTATTTGTTATCAATGAACTAGTTGAATCTTTTCCCTTGCTCTATCACACCTGTGGACTTTTTATTTGCTGCTCATAATGCCAAACAGCAGCTCAGATAACCTGTCAGTAAGGATAATTCCATGATTTAAATTGCTGACAGGATAAATTAAGTGTGTTGTCAATAGTATCTTCGTTCTCTGCACATGGGGAAACAGGCTGCAATACAACAACTGCCTCCTGTATCACTCTGTAACAACTTTAAACAACCAGGGGAGTAAGTGTCATAACTGGTAAAACAGCTGTTACCTTTCTGGATGGAGTTTGCATGTTCTCCGTATGCTCATGTGGGTTATTTCTGGGTACTCCACTGTCCTCTCACAGTCCAAAGACATGCATGTTAGATTAACTGACTATAAATTGGGCATAGATGTAAATGTGAGTATAAATGGTTGTCTGTCTTTGTATGTGTTGGCCCTGAGATAGACTGGAGACATGTCCAGGGTGTACCCCGCCTTTTGCCCAGAGTGGTCGTCCACCAATCCCGCAGTTGTTGGATCGATCCCCGGGTCCTCTGGTCACCTGTCAAAATGTCCTTGAGCAAGACACTGAACCCCAACCTAGGTGATGCTCCCGGGGAGTGTTGGCCAGCTGCATAGCAGCTCCCCCATTGCTGTTTTGGTGTGTGTGTGTGTGATTGTTAGTTCAAATGGGTGCATGACAAGCAGTGTAAAGTGCTTTGAGTACCAATACGTAGAAAAGCCCTTTATATGTGCAGACCAATACCACTTACCATATCCTGCATATGCTCTATGTTAATTTGAGCTGTGTACTAAATGTTTTGAAAACACATTTCATTAAAATGTTTTAAGTAGTTAAATAAAATTGAAGGGATTGGGCACATCAACTGTGCAATTAATAAAAACAAGAAAAAAATACAGATGTAAGACTGTCAAGTGCCACAATGTGTCTGTGTTTCTGAGACTGTAATAATGTGATTGTTCACTTGGTGGTGCTAGCTCTCTATGACCAGAGAGAAGCTTCAGTAAATTAAGGGACTGTTCTTACTAAAGAATCCTTTCTATGTGCTTTACCTATGGCCTTGCCTATGAATGTGAACATTAGCAACAAACTCCAGCAGATTCCAGGAGCAACATCTGAGATCTCTGTCCAGACGAGTGCAGTTCTAGAAACAGCTAAGACACTGATACTTTGTGTGTTTGAGTTTTCCAGTGCCTTACTTAAAGAAGGGCTGGCTGATGGCTGCATCACAGAAGTAGTCATTGATGTAAGTGGTTAGAAGTCGTCTGTCCCAGTCATCTGTGACATGACCTCCATAGTTGACCCCAGCAATAAGGTACTTCAGTGCATCCCAAGGAATCTCCTCATAATCATCCAGGTACAGACTCAGCAGATTCTCGCTCACCTATGGGTGTATCAAGAGGATGATCCTATCAGACCAACTAGAACTAATAATTAATAAGTTAATAATTTAAGACAAGTCATAAAATGTGGGTGATGTGAAACAAAAGGTAATAACTTCTATAGTGTTTAATATATTGAAAAGTAAATATCATGAAATGAAAGCTAAACTTTCATATAATGCATATTTTTTTATTTTAAACCTAGGAGCCTTCAGTGTACGGCAAAAGTAAATGAATTAGCTCTGCCATTTCAATAATTTAGCAAGGAACTGTATATCCGCCATTAATTAATTCACCCCAGTCACCACCATTTACATTTGTAAATGTAAAGTGTAAATGTTTTCAATAGTTCTCACTGTTGGAGTATCAGAGGGGAACTTTACCTCAAAGTCAGAATCGTTGAAGCCATAGATTATGTTCCAGCCCAGCTGAAGAAATTTTTTCCTTTCCAACAGGATGCTGTGAAAGAAGCAGAGGGAGAAAAGCAACTTCCTGTAGAAGATAGGTTTTGAGCAGCGGTTGAACTGAGCATCCGTCACCAGCTGGTACAGACGCTTCATGTTGGCTTTCACACCCTGAGGACAACAAGAAGTGGTCATTTACTGTATATATATATTCATAGCAGTTTAGTTTAGAAAATTTGTGTGTCTCAGAACGTGCACCTTTGGTGGTTCAGTGGTCATCTTGATCCCAGCCTGCAGGATGGTAATAGGAAATTCAGGGTGTGGTGAAGAGCTGAGCCAAAGTCTGAAGTTTGAGTGGGGCTTCTGCACCTGTAGCTGCTCCACCAGCTTGTCCAGGTCTGGCATCCATGAGAGAGAGAGGTGGCAGTTGGCAAGGAACACCCAATGACCTGGTCAAAGAAAAAAGAAACTAAGCTAATGTAATCTATTTTTAAAAAAATCATAAATGTACTGGGCCCAGGACTGACACCATTCTGTAGGTTTAACCTAGAAAACTTAAACAAAACAGTTGCCAGTAAAGAAAACAGCAACAGAAGGGATTTTTTTTTGTCCTTTCGGCTTTATCCCCTGAGTTCAGGGTCGCCACAGCGGATCATTGTCCGCATGATGATTTGGCACAGTTTTTACACCGGATGCCCTTCCTGACGCAACCCTCCCCAGTTTCTACCGGGCTTGGACCGGGACTGCACAGCTGGGGAGGGGAATGGTCTATGAGACTAAAAAAAGAGGAGGAAAAATGACGCAGTTGGTGTTGTACCATTTTTGACACCCTCATCAATCATGCTCTTGGCAACGGGGGCTTGTCCCTGTCCTAGAGAGAGAGCATGGAAATTCTTGCTCATGCCAGAGGCATCAGCCAGCTGCACCAGGGCCCCTGTGGGGTCCACTCCAGGAGACAGAACAAAGATCAGTGGAGTCCTGCAGGTCGATTCTTCCACAACCTGGGGATGAGATGACAGAGGCAGCAGAGTTATCGAGATGAAGGAAGAAAGTGAGAATGGATGAGCCAGCAAGGTGAAATTCAGTTGAAAATACTGTGGCTTTAAATGACCTACAATGTATTAGAATTAAATCACTAAGATGTATGAAACACTTGTGTCATGAAAGTTCAAAGTCTCAAGACTACTATGATGACTGAAGAGGCAACAGGAATTAAGTGAATAAAAGCTGACACTTACAGCCTTCATATCAAGAACTGGCGGCTCAACAAAGCAAGAGCCAAGGTTGTTAACAATGAAGGAGATGACACAGAAGGAGACACGGTCCTGACGCAGAGAGCGCACTATCAGCATCTTCTGTAGCTCATTACAGTTACTCTCCCAATCACCTGGAACAAGGGAGGATTAAGAGAGAGACACAATGGTGACTAACATGTGAACATGTGAATAAAAAAAATTAGTAAAAAAGAAGTTAAAGAGTAATGTTATACCAAATATACACACCCCCTGGATTGTACATAATGTGCGGTACACAAACAAAGCAGAAGACTGTCTTCTAATTATAAGGAGAGAACATTTCAAGGTACCAGGGTCATAAAAAAGTTTCCAGCTTCCTATCTCAACACCAGTACACATATCTTCTTAGCAGAACACTAATATTCCTAGCACATTTCTTCAGTAGACCTGGTAATGGGGCAAGCTCTGGCTCAGCACTGGTAAACCAAAGATTCCAGTCCCGGGGGTACTGTTCAAAGGAGGCCATGATGCCATGGAAATTGGGCAGTTTATCCAGCTCTGTGATGTTGTCCCAGCTAGAGTCTACCAGCCAGTTGGTACAGGGGTTTTCCATCTGATCCTCTTTATCAATAACCTAAAAACACACACATCTATCAATCAGTATTCAAACTATCCTTCCATCAATTCAATTCAATGTATCAATTCAAATTGAATCAATATGAACAAATTATTTGGTGCAGATACGGAGTTATGGAAAATGACAGCAAGCAAGACAAACGTTATAAATCAAGGGGCTGTAAGAACCATAACTTCTACACAGCTCAACAATAAAAAACACTTATAATACAGAGTGAAATCTTCTGAGCCACTGAATAAAAAATGTGTCCAGTTTAATTATGTTAAACCCACTAAGACAAAAACAAGGTGCTTACGTGTGTGTTCTTTGTTTACTTACGAGTCCCCCTCGGAGGAAGAAGTTGTACTCATCCATGTTGAGTTTTCCAGCCACCTCCAGGATTTTGGCACACATCTGGAAGCTGAACAGCAGCTTGTGGACCTCAAAAAGACCACGACATGTGTACCTTAAAAGGATAACAAAGAGTTGGCCAGAGCAACTACACAGACAGTGTGTGTTTCTGATTCATAATAACAAAATCTTAAGTGAAAAGACAAGTTATGATATATTATAAATGTCCTCCTGAAAGACACAGAAAATACAGCAACAGATTTCCCAGTTCACAGTACATTTTGAGGTATATTCGAACCAAGTTTTTTAATCTTTTTGGAACAGCTTACATGAAGCACCCTTTCCTCTAAAATAACCAACTGACTGAAATTAACCCACAATTATCTATGGATGTTTGTAGGACTCATAACTCAAATGGCATTTTATTTTGCAATTGGCAATTGACTATGAATATGAAGTGACAATTCACTGCTCCATTCGTTCCTCCCAAAATGTGGTTGGAACAGCTTAGTACACTTAGTACAAAAACAACAAAGACGTTCTTTATGTAGAGGCTTCAAAATTCCAAAGATGCTTATAAGCATTGACCTGATAATCATATCAGGATAAATCAAGTGTGTTGTTGATAGTATCTTCGTTCTCTGCACATGGGGAAACAGGCTGCAATACAATAACTGCCTCCTGTATCACTCTGTAACAACTTTAAACAACCAGGAGAGTAAGTGTCATTACTGTAAAAACAGCTGTTAGCTTTCTGGGTGGAGTTTGCATGTTCTCCCTATGCTCATGTGGGTTATTTCTGGGTACTCCACTGTCCTCTCACAGTCCAAAGACATGCATGTTAAATTGTCCAGGATGTACCCCGCCTTTTGCCCAATAACATCTGGGATAGGCTCCAGATGTCAGGATCCCCTGAAGAGGATAAGCGGTTAAGATAATGGATGGAGTTATTCCACATTATGAAAAGCAAGCAGGACAGAGGTCCTTGGGGATCTAGTTTTAGAACATTTGGCTTACAGCAGCATCAAAATATAACGAAACAACCCTTCTCGGTGTGTCCATACTTACCTGTATACTGCATATGTGTGGTAGTCATTGAGATTGGTAATCCTTTCCTCCAGCTTGTGGCTGCGCTTACTCTTTTCCATGCTAAGGTTGAAGAGGTTAATGTAGGCATCCAGTGAAAACTGGTACATGGGGTCGATGCGGCCCATGTCATTCAGAATAAAAAAGAGAATAGAGGCTCGCTGGGCACATGGGCGGTAGGCCTGTTAAGAGAAGAGTACTTTGAACTACATATAGTATGCATTAATGTGCAAAAACGAACAAAGCTAATATATAAAAGTTAGGGCTGCTATTTATCACATATTCCCAGAGAAATATTGCAAATCCCCTTCTCCCCTATACTTTCATCGCTCCTTCTAACCTCTCTAGCCAAGTCGATCTTTATCTCGGTCTGTTCACTGCTTTCCAGCTGCTCTGAAACTTCAGTGGACGTCACTCTGGATGTCTGCAGGGTGTTCACCAGTTGCACATCGTCCAGCAGTGAGCCAGTTGTCTCATTCAGCAACCTGAGGATTAGACACAATTTTAAACAAAATATTATAAATCTTTATAGATGAAGAAAAAGTTCAAAGAAAAAAGTGTGCTAGTGTAATATCTCTTCATACTTGAAGAGGTCATTACAATGCTTTGTCTCTTGTCTGTAACCTGGTTACTTAAGTACTATTTTGATTTTCAATTGGCCTTTGTTTTGGGAACCTCACCATGATACAAATAATATAAATGGTTAAAATTTGCATTTACATGCTCATAAGTAACCAGATTACAGTCAACTTTCTGCAGAAAGATGATTTTAACCGTCATGCGGTGTCACTATAACACGCACAGCCCCCCTCACCCTTGAGGCCATCTAACTGTCCAAAAATGACCATTTGAGAACATAAAAACAACCTGAGAATCTCATCCTCCAGCTCTTGCAGACTTTTCTTGCCAGAAGCAATACTAATCACCAAAGAGTCTTTCTGTTCTTCTAATTCTGGACGTTCTTTACGCACTACAATTCCCAAAAGCTGGTCTTCAAGTCCCTGCAAGCACACACACAGTCCAACATATGGACAAGTTAAGGCAGCAATGCATTTAAATTGTAGAAACAAAACACATAGTAGGCAAATTTATTCACAGACATAAACACAGACATATCCACAACCTGCTCCTTGACAGCAAAGTTGACTATGGTGGTCTTTGTAGAAATCTCTGGAGTGTAATGGGGGTTAGACAGCTTGGTGGTGATGTAGAAACGAAACTCTGGATTGTACTCCACCTCTTTATCACCCAGCTTCAACAGCAGTCTGCCACCTGAAAATTCAAATACAAATTTGTTTAGCTGAAGATTTTCTTTTCTAAGGATGCCCTAAATCTACTTACTTTGGCCCAGACCCTAGTCCTTTTCCTTGTACTTTGTATCCTACCAAAATAAGTGATTGAATGCTTACATTTAGCTACAGTAAATGTTTATTCAATACACTGAATACCTGTAGCAGCCATATCCCACTGAACATGACACACTGTATTTTTCAGAAGCTTCATTATTCAAAAAAAAAAAAAGGTCCTGGGTCAAAACATTTATAATGTTTATAAGCTTCAGCTTTTGATCCATTGTAATATGAATGAAAGAATTACTGGGAAATGCTACAATTTTCTGTACAAATCCCTTCCAATAATACACTGTTATTTTAAATTGTGTGTATCTGACCTATCCGGGTCAGGGACTTGTTGAGAACTGGGTTGAGAGAGGGGTCCAGCTCCTGCTGCACATTCTGCAGCAAAACCGGATTCCCAAACTGGATAGCATTCTCCAGTACCCGAAGATAGTCTGGCATTTGACAGTCTATTATTTTCAGACCCTGCACATGTAGAACACACATACATACAGGGGGACAGAGAGAGCATTGCATTAAACTGTATATACATAGAATTGGATTAATCATGAACAGGAGATCAGAATCTGTTCTGCAGGAGGTTGTTATTAAGTGCAGGGGAATGGACAAATCAGAAATAAGAAAGGAGACAGAGCAAAAAGTAATTAAGGCTTCTAGATATCAAAATAATATAGTTATTTTAAAAGGCCAAAGAAAAGAAAGAGGAAAGAACATGTAGCACAGAGATAGTAGCAGGAATACAACTGATGTCTTATCTAACGTCAAGTTAAATTAAATAATGCACTGCTCACTGCAATGTCTTATGTGTTAAGAACAAAGACAATCTGCCCACATCTTTTCTTTGGCAGATGTTAAATTCTATGACTTCTTAGGGACAACAAACATTGATTTATTAATTAAATACAAAACCTAATTTTACTACTTAGACAATGTGCAATTGCAAATTGCAATTTAGTACACAGTGTCATTTTAACAGGGATGTTTAATTATCCAAAAACTGTTCAACAAATTTAACTCTCCAACTGTGAAAACTTACTCTTTTTATCTCCATGTTTTTGATCCACTTCAGAGCTTGGACCTGAGGGTCCACCATCAGTGGCCATCTATAGAGAGGGGAACGAAATTTCAAAAAGGTCCATTTACCCCATGCAACACATTTTGCTTACTCTATACACCCTGATCAGATCACACAAATACAAATCGACAAGTATTTAAATTACCATTTCTGCTATTTTACTATATAGTCTATTACTATAGTATATAATATTAGTTACTAAAACCCCCTATTACTAAATTAAGTGTACAATGCAATTATAAAGTTTTCAGACCCCCTTTTCCAATTCTGTAATGTTGCAGCCTGATATTAGAGCTGTTTCATTTTTATTTCTCCTTAATCTACATTCAGTAACCGATAAGGACAAAGTGAAAACTGAATTTCAGAAATATCTGTTAATTTATTAAAAAGAAAAAACTGAGATATTAGTATTCAGATACTTTACTCAGTACTTCAATTAAGCATCTTTGGGATACATTACAGCCTCCAGTCTTTTGGTGTATAACAAAACAAACTTTGCACGCCTGGACTAGGGGATTTTCTGCCAGTCTTCTTTGTAAATCATCTCAAGCTCAGTCAGGTTGATGGGCACCGCTGGTGGACAGCCATTTTGTGTGCTGCACTGTTGTCATGTGTGACGGTGAAGCTTCAGTCCAGTCTGAAGTCCTGAACGTCGTAAAACAGGTTTTCATTGAGCGTATCTCTGTACATTACTTAATTCATCTTTTCGTCCTTCCCAATCACTCTCCCAGTCCTTGCGGCTGAAACACCACTACAGCATGATGCTGTAACCACCATGCTGCACTGTACGGGTGGTATTGGACAGGTGATGAGTGGTGCCTGAGATAAAGTTTAGAAATTACGCAAAACAGTTCAGTCTTGATTTCATGTGACCAGAGAAGCTTTAGTCTTAGAGTCCTTTTTGCAAATCCTAAGCAGGCTTTCATGTGTTTGGACTGAGGAGAGGTTTTCCGTTTACCCAATCACTGCAGTGCTGCAGTGATGGTTGTTGTCCTTCTGAAAATTTGTCCCATCTCCATGCAGGATCTATGGGCTCAGTCAAAGTGACCTTCTCCCTGCATTGCTCAGTTTGGTCAGGCAACCAGCTCTTGGATGAGTCCTGGCTGAGCTAAAATTCTTCCATTTGAGAAATATGGAGGTCAATGTGCTCTTGGGACATTTTTTGTAGCCTCTCCAACATCTGTGCCCTGCACTGACCCTTTTTCTGAGCTGTGCAGGAAGTGCCTTTGATGTCATAGCTTTTGCTCTTATACAGTACACATTGTCAGCTGTCACCTCTATAGAGAGGTGTGTGCCTTTCCAAATCATGTCCAATCGATTTAATTTACCACAGGTGGACTCCAGTCAAGGTGTAGGAACATCTCAGCAAAAATCAAGAAAAATGTGAGACAGCTGAACAAAGTTTTAAGTCTTCTTGCAAAGGGTCTAAATTACAGTGGCCCAAGGGCTCAAAGCACTGCAATTTGAGAAAACAAATCAAACAAACAAAAATACAAAACAAAATAGACAAATCAAAAGCAAATACATAAAAACAACTTCACTTCAGCACAGGCGCAGTGCTGCAAAATGCTTGAGTGCTTCGCCTGTGTAGTTAAATTGGTGAAGTTGTGTTTTTGCATATTTGCTTTTGTTTTAGTCTATTTGCATGAGTTTTCTCAAATTGCAATGCTTTGAGCTCTAAGGGCCGCCGTACTGAATACTTGTATTTTAGTTTTTCCTTTTAATAGAATTACAGACATTTCTAAAATTCTGTTTTCCCTTTGTCATTATGGGGTACTGAGTGTAGATTACAAAAAAAAAAGAATGTAAGCAACTCTTGTATCAGTCTGCAAAGTAACAAGTTGAAAAAAGTAAAGGGGGTCTGAAAACTTTGTGAATGCACTGTAAATGTACTGACCGGTTTCCATGGGTAACAATAATGCCATTCTCGGTAGAGAATGCGTCTGAAGGCAGACCCTGAATGTTCCATTCTCTCACTACAGAAGGATTGGACATAAAAACTGCAAAACTGAATCCCGGTGTGCATGGGATCTGTGAACCCCATACCTGAGAGAGGACAAGCAGAACAAAAAAGAGACAGAAAAAAGAATTAAGTTGTAAAATACTGGTAATTTTCGGTGACTGCTACATTTGCAGAAATTGCATGTTCACAATTATTTTGTTAACTAGATATTTAAGATCTGGTAGTTTTAATGTTGTGGTGGAGAGGACTCGACATGGGAACTCTGGCCAGTCTGCAGCTAAATGATAAACGATCTTCTTATGTATACCTTTTATCCAAAGCATTTTAAAATGTTGCTTCTTATTCACCTATTTACACACACTCACACATCCACATTGATCAAGGTGGCTGCCATGCAAGGTGCTCACCTGGCCCACCAGGAGCAACTTGGGGTTTAGTGTCTTGCCAAAGGACACTTTGACACATACCCAGGAAGGACTGGGAGTTGGACAACTGACCCTGTGGTCTGTGGACAACTGCCTTACCAACTGAGCTGTGATCACTGTAATGTACTGATTATTCTGACAGCCGTTGATCATAGCCAGCATAAACATTTTCCCAAGCTAACTGAACTACAACATTTCTGTAAAACCACCACGTGGATGCAAAGCTGTGGCTGATGTGTAATATTATGAGATTTATCTTTTTGTGCCTGTATGTGTCTCACCTCCTTCATCCAGATGGCAAGCAGCTCATCTCTATAGTTGGAAAGGAAAGGTCCCATATAGGATAAAAAAGATGCTGCTAGCAAACAGTCTCCTACGAGGTATCCCATGTTCTCTTCAAGCCCCTTAACCAAGAACATATACAAATCAAAGAGGAACACATATATTTGAGCTTGTGAGTTGTCTATTGGTTGATCTGTAATTTTCTTAAAACAAAGGTATTTCTTTGGGTGTGTTTATGTGTGGCCTACAGCAACTCTCTCCTGCCAGCGGATCCTCTCGCCAGCAAGTCCAGTCACCAGTTTGTCAGCTCGGTCCAGTTTTACCTCCATCTCGTCTGATTTATTCCTCAAAGTCTCCTTCATACTCAGCTTTTCACCATGCTGCCTTTTTAGCTCTTCTAGCTTCTCTGCAACCTGCTCACACACACACACACAAAAGTATTTATGTGAAAACTTGGTCATACTTTTCATATGTAAAATGAATAATGCCTCTGTTGCATGCCTCTGTTGCATGAGTGTATAAATTTAATAATGCATACAGCATCTAAAAATCTACCAGGCTGGCTGCTATAAGTACTGGGCTGCGTACCTCTCGTAGTTTGCTCTGGGCCTCAGCCAGTGCAGCTTGTTTCTCTGATAGTTGGGCCATAGCAGTGTTCAGCTGGGCTCGCTTGGGCTCCACCACCCTGAAGATTCGTCCATAAACCTGAGGGAACATTGTGCACATTCATAGATTGAAGTTTTGCTTGCTACTTTCCTGTTCATATATTTATTTAATATATATAATCTCATTGTTTCGTGATTGTTTCTTTTTGTTGGCACACTGCTGCTGCTATGCAAAAATACACGCAATGAATACAGCTCATTTTGGATTTATCCAAGTTTTTTGCTGTACTAAAATTAGCACTATAATCTGGATGTTATTGAACTACAGAAAAATATTACAAACTATTATGTGAACTTATGGGTTTACAATTACCATATCATTCAGTGTGTTGGTGTCTGACTGGGAAACCCACTTACCTCCATGGCTCTGACCCACATGCAGAGGGACTTGGCAGCCAGTGACACTTTGCCGATGATCTCTGGCTGGAAATCTACCTGTTTACAGTACTGACCAATCTTCTTCAACACGCGGTCTGATATATTGTCCTTATCAAAGTTAACTAATGTTTTGATGAAGTTGCCCTCACCTGTTAGAAACATTTAGGGTTACATAAGTCTGAAAACTATAAAATTCATTATAATTAATATACAACATATAATCATTCTCGTTTTAGCTGGTCTCAGCCATGACCAAGTCATGGGTCTGAGACTTAGTTGAAAAAAAAAAAATAAATAAATTGTTGTAAATGTTATAAAAACACCCACCACGAAGAGATGTGTGTTGTGATTACTTGTTGATTGATTTGATGAAATATTTTTATGACATGTTACGGCAGTTATTACAAAGACTAATTTTTTGCCAGTGGCATTATCAAGGGGACTTTTATTACACGGTATTCTTTTTTGGAGAACTTCAGTTTTCTGAGTTACTTTGTTTCTTTGCCAAACTCTCCTTTCATTTATCCCTAAAATCTGCATGATTCTCTCTTACCCAGCTGTCTCTTGGCCTCTGCCCATGTAGGCTCTTTACACTGAAGGATCATGACAGCCTGCATCACTGTCTCCACCAGCGCTGGGGGACGGCCATATGACTTGATTTCTGTCATGTCCTTCTTATTCAGAGACTCCAGAGCCTATGTGTAAAAAGATAAAAATTCCATTTAGTCATTTGACAGACGCTTTTATCCAAAGTGACTTGCAAGTAAGAAAATGAATCATGTTAAATCCAAATTCAAACAGACACACTAGTGACAATGTACTAACATTATTAAACAGAAGTGGAAATTTACTGAAATGACTCATCAAAAATCAAGAAATTGAATCCACTTGACATTACAATTAACAAACACATTCATTTAAGACCGATTTTGCCAACAGAGGAAGTGGCTGGATTCCACATGACAGACAAGGTACCTTCATGGCCTCTTCAAGGGCTGGGAGGGCCTCATCTAGGTCTCTCTGTGCATTATCAGCCATGGCTTTACACTGCAACTCTTCAGCCCCAATTTTCTCACTGTTAGCACTCACCACCTCAATACAAACATAAAGCAACATGTTACTGACTATTACAGTATGTGCCTCTTACATAGTAGCCCATTTTTAGACATCCTTCTAAAAATAAGCCACTAATTTCACCTTCTTCTAATTAAATGGCATGATCAGGTAAGTCAGGTAAATATGACTAATGTAAATGCCTTAATCCAACTATTCTTTTAATCAGTGTAATAAATGTTAATGCACTTACCTTCTGCTGCTTGTCAGCCTCTATCTTCTGCTGCACAATGACAGACAGGTACTCATCACACTGTTTCTGGAACTCTGCCACCTGCTTCTTGGCCTCCTCAAGCTCTACAGACATGGCTTCTACCTTCTCCCGTGTGTCACTGATCTTAAAAAGACCATTATGTAGCTTGGTAACCTGCTCCTCCAACTCACTGCGTTTCTCTGCTAACAACCTAGATGGACACATAAGCACACGCACAGGAACCACAATTTGATGACTGAGGAGGGCATTCTTACAGCAAAACAGCAGTATTTTAATAAATTGACTAGACAGACATATCTTTTTATCAACAGAAGAGGATTGGTAGAGGAGAGACAAGTGATACATTTAAATCAAATAACTTCGATGCTGGAATTAATTAAGTTAGTGTTATGCCTCTGCTTGTTTTAGTTTGGCTCTTTCCTGATGCACACAGTAAAACACAGAACGAATAAACATGCAGTACTGATGTACATTACACTTTACATGTGTACAATCCGAGTCACTTTAACCACTTACGTGGCCCTTCAAGCACAACAAAAGCATTAGAATGTGGTGTTAAAAGTGAAGCAAGAGTAATTTATGGAGAAAGTTTGGTGGTGCCTACTTTTTGTATCCAGATACAAGTTCCAGGTAGTTGGTGGGTGTCACATAATTATGTCTCTTTAGCTCTATTTTCATCCTTTGAGAGACTTGTGCTACAGACTGGTGTATAGTCACAAAGATACTGGCAACCTTTGTCTGTATCTGCAAGATTAAACAGTATGTATAAGTGGTACATATAGCCTACAGCAATAGGAATGATATAGAATTATTTACTTGTGGAAATGTGGGAATAAATATAAATGTCAATGATATCAATGATGCTCACAGAATAGATTCATGTGTAAGCATGACTCACAGAGTTTTCCAAGTCAAAATGGGTGTTTTTTTGTGTATGTATGTCTCACCCCCTCCAAGGATCCTAACTCTAGTCCATCCAAGTACCTCTCAGCAACCTCAAGCAGAGCATCTTTAGGCCACTCACAGAACCAGTCAATGGTAGTGCAGTTGACAAGTGCAGGGTACTGGAGGATGTGGTTCCTGTTGGGAAATAGCTACTTATAAAATGTATTCATGCATAATTCATTAATATAAAACTTCAAATTATATCTTTGCGCACATTTTTGTTTCTAAACTAGAACGGGTCAAAAGTTCTTACACTAAATCTATTTTGAAAAGACGTTCTGCAGATTACCATAGCTGATTATTTTCAAGATCTACAGTGAGAGCCAGAGAACTTAACTGGCTAATTGGTATAGTTCTCCGTATTTTCTCCCTAAGCTCTGGCAATATGACATGGATCCTGCAAGCAACTAGTGGTTAGAGGGCCAGGATGGCTCATCACAGAGAGCATAGTGATTGGCTCTGGGTAATGGTGCCTGCCAGCCCAATTAGTGGTTTTATGTGTGTCCACTACCCTATGCCACTAACTCTAATCAGATCATCAATGCTTGAGGGAAAGACAGGATTTGTGAAAAGTTTGTTGTGAAAAAATTTGTTGTGAATGTGTGACAATGAAAATCAGAAAATGTTTATCTATCTATGTGCACACGTCATCTGTATGTGTGGTGACAGATGGTTCCTAAGATCTCACCATCCATACAGTTAATTGCAGCAAGTCTAAGGTCCTTGTATTAAAATCAGACTAGACAGCAGTAGAGTAGTTGACCTTATGTGTTCAAGACCAATCAGGCATTACAAGCAGATTTAATGTCCCCAGCATAGCTCATAGGAGCTGCTGTAAAGGTCTGCAGAGAATAATTACTCGATTTTGTCTGATTGCAAACTCTCTCTGACTAAAATCTCTCCATGACTACGAATGTGCACCAACACAACTATTTAAGGCAAAAACCTGTCTAATTTTAAAAACTACACTTTACGCTGACAGTACAGTGCTGGCCAGAATTTGTGTGTAAAAGGCACTCAAAAACAGGAGAAAAGAAAAATGGAACCATCGACATACTGTGAACCTGGATATGTTATGGAAAATAGTGTGGTGCAGAAAACAGTAGGCAATTGTTGATTAAACAAACTATGAACAATAAAAGTTATTAGAATGACTGTTTTAAATGGAATTAGATTTAGTAGATGTGATCAGTTTATCCAAATTGAGGTAGTTCATAAATTTAATCTAACATGGTACTGTAGCCCTTCTCTGCCAGTTAAGACAGAGATGATCTCAGCGACGTTCAGCTGGGCTTCTGAAAGGCTGAATGTTTAGTGTATTTCATCATTGCTAAACAAGGTAAACACTTTTATTTCAATGTGTGGTAGTTTACTGCTTGCTTGTGTTCTTGCCATGTTTGTTAGATTGGTCGGAAGATAGAAACTAGTTTCAGGGTATAACATGAATTGTCTTATAACCAGTTTAGCTAAATGGAAAGTTGAAAAAATATATATTATTCTGAAATTTGCAGACTAATTGAAAAGTAAACATTACAAAATATACATTATATATTATACTGACTATCAACCACCTTAGATCCTTTACACTGCCTAGCATGAGATTGTACCTGAAGGGCTCTCCCACTGGGCTCATACATAGCACTATGTGCAGGTTGTTCCTGACTCGCTCTATCAGGTAGCTGAACAAAGAGTCAGGAGTTTCAATGACCTTGTCTTTCCTGGCAGACTCTGATAGAGAATTGCATACCTAGAGAAAGAGTCACATTTTATCAGAACTGAAACAAGATTTTTACTATATTTGGACATGTTTTAAAAATAAATGTAAATGATTTATGCACATGATCCCATAGTACTGTATGTAAGAGCATGCACACAACAGGACAACAGGCTTTAGATTATGATTCAGTGCAGTGCAAGTCAGATCAGTTCAGAATAAAAAGAACCTTTAGTAAACATTTCTAAGTTTTTTGTATTAGGTAGTTTAACAACTCCAAACAAACTCATAATTCAGGTATGGCTAAAGATGTATTGATGTTTGCCTTTACACTAAAAGGATCATTTGGATAATTTACTAAATTATGTCTGTTTTTAATTACAGCATTAGAGACACTGAAACACATTGCATTTTCTCTGCTCACTGTATATGTTTGTGAGCCAGAACCCTTGATTAGCTGTTTTGTCAGTGCTATAGACCTCTGTTATTGTCAAAAAACATCAGTGAAGTAGAGTGTATACAGAGTGCTCCTGCTTGGAGATCTTGTGCATGTGCTTTACACTCCTCGTCAACATTTAAAACATTCAAAAACATAAAAAGAAAAAAAGGGTCATCATTAATGAAATATGTCACTAAGATGAGATGTCTGGCTGATGTGTTTAATATACAGTAATAGTATAGTAATAATAATAGTTTTTGGGCAAGTCAAGCCAAACCCATAAAGGAGATCAATGGCACTGTGCAAATAGCTAATCAAGGCTCCTGGCTGGTAAATATATCTGGCGAGTAATGAAAATGCACTGTGTGTGTCAGTGTTTGTGTGGTCATAGCGCAAAACAGGCTCAATCTAGAAAATGACAGACATTACTTTATAATTCATATTTAAGGCCTAAATATTGATACACAGTACAGAGAAAACACTGAGACAACACGTATAACACTGCTTTGATGGACTCACTGCATTCCTAATAGTTTCTCCTAATCTATATACTGTACTTACATACTGCATAAAACAGAACTAGTTGCTTGAGTGAGAGAGTGCAGATTAAAGCCAAAAATCTAAATAGCACACAGACCTCAACAAACTCCTCCTGCTTGTAGAGATTAGGCACCTCCCCAGAGCTTAAGATGTTATTGATGTCCTCTAGGAATGATTTATCTGTTATCTGGGTGTCACTGAACAGGAAGACAGTGGGCTTGTTGTCCACGCCTGTCAAATGGTATAGCTTCTTGATGTCTGAATGTAAGGACAGAAAATAAAAAACTGAGAATTAGAACACTTGACTATAACAAAAGCTGAACCAATTAATCCAAAAGCTAAACTTACTCCTTTTTTTAGTGTAAGTTTTAGTGTAAGTATTTATTATTAAATATTTTAACCAATGGCTTTAATTTAATTTCCAGACATTAGTATGACATGTAAGGACTCAGACAGTCATGCTGCTCTTTTTTCAAACATCTGTAAGAATAAATGCAACGTGATCGATCTCTCACCCTCTCGAAATTCCTGTTTGCGGTACTGCTTGGTGACTTCCACTTGGAAAACCTGGTACCCACAGATAGAGGCGGCCAACTTGGACAGGCTCTGTCTGCCAGAGCCCCCAACACCAACCAGCAACATATTGCCCCTAAGTTGACTGATCACTCGTATTATATGGGTTACTGAGGAGAAAACATAAAAATATTGCCCAAAGCAGAAATGTCCTTTGAAAACCTATATTTACAGTATAATTGTCCTGTTTGTTACTTTTAACATTTGTTTGTTTCTATTCAGATATTTTTGAAATCCCTGCACATGTACAAACCAAAAATTCATGCAAACAAAAGTGGCACTTCAAAAGCAGTGTGTAAAAGAACACAGCCTGATACGAACAGGGTACAGGTCTGACCGGCTAGTTTTTAGTTGCACCTCATGCAGTGTTTTTTTAAAGGTGTTTTAAACTAAAAATGAGTTATAAAAGTGGCCAACAGTGAACACAGCAAGACAAATCGAGAATAGCAGATGAAGAGCTTTTATATTAATTCTGGTAATGTTACGGATTGACTTGGCAGTGATAGATGACACTGTGTTTCCATTTAAACATTGGAAAATGTGTGTTTAGATGCTTGTAATGTGTAATCATACATACTGTGTTCGATGGCATCTTGGAAAAGCACCAGGTTCATGGGCACTACACCAGGTGTCAGGTTGTAGTCTTCCAGTTGGGTTTCCATAAATGCCTTAAGACTCTTCAAGTCCTGCAGGTCCTCATACACATGAGAGTCATGCAGGAAATCCCCTGTCACAAACCCACACACACAGTGCTATATAAACAGACCATTTACACTCATGACACATATGACGCCCAATATCTATTACATCATTTCTGTGAATATTTCTCATGGTGTAAGTAAGGCTATGTATATATTTGTTTTCACATTATTTTTTTGAGTCTTATCCTTAACTTAAACAATTTCATCATTCTAAAATTCAGTTCTGGACCTGTGAGGAGCACATGCTGGTGCCCACAAGAACACACATGTTCTCACAGGTGAGTATGTAAACAAATCATTTTTTTTACCAAAAATTGGCTGCTGTTTGTTGGGGCAGATGCTATGATATGTGAGGTTAAAGAGTGAGCCCAGTTTCTCCCCCATCAAAGCAAGAAAGGCCTCCATGTCAGTGTGATCAACAAGTCGGTCTGAGAAAACCCTGAAATAGACGATGAAAGGCAATAAACAAAATTTATCCAGTATATACCTGACACAAGCATTTGTGTATATTTCCTAAGGTAAGTAGAAATCAAATAGATGTATGACTATTAGAAGCTTAAGGATTTAGTGACAGAGATGTTTATGTACCTGAAGCACTCATGGATCCACAGTCTAGTGATGTTATTTTTACTATCATGGAAGTCTGGGTGAGCTCTTAGCAGACCCTGAAATACCTACAAGAAGTGATACAGAGGAAAAGAGACAGACATATAAATGTAACTACTTTGTACATAAAGTACTTAAAACCACTGTGCGCAAGACTCTGAATCAGTCCTCTCTATTCTGTCCAGCTCTCCCTCATGCGCATTGAAACAGCTTTGATTTTCTCTTTACCCTGCCACACTTTGCACAGATCTTCAGGTATTTATCATTATAAGATACAATAAAAAAGTATGCTAAAAATTGTATTAGTCAAGCAGAAAACATCCCGCCCCACCCCCCCCCATCCCCCTTCTTGCGCAAAAACCAGTGCTATTTAATGAGTCTGTGTTAAAGGAGGCTTCGACAACACCTCTACATATCAACATAAGTTGTGTTGCAACTTACTGTTAAAAAATATTTGAAAAATGTTGCATTCTTGCATGCATGCATGCTTTACCTAACATAAATTAACCTTCAATTAATTTCAAGAAGATTCTCTACCATAGCTTGTGATACATGAGCTAAATTCTCTCTGACATACAGGCTCCTGCTGAATTTTCTTGATAACATATTGTAGTTTATGTATGTAAATGCTCTGGGAAATTGATATCAAACCCAGCATATGTGCTCAGTACCTTGGATATATCCCTTAAGTTGAAGAGATAGTGTATCTTGGCTGGAGTGGGAAGAAAATGAGATGAAACACCATAATAGAGTTCTAAAGTGGCCTGGGTCAGAATTTCTCCAATTGGCTTCACGTCCTCCTTAAACCCCTGCAGCTTCTGGTTGATCATGGTACTATAGATCTGCTTGATTTGGGAGTCCTGTATGTAAAACAAAAAAAAGGTTTAGGAGAAAACTGGCAAAGGCAACAGTAAATACATGTTGGAAACCAAAAGTAAAATGATTTCTTTCTTTTGAAATACATGCCGTGATAAAAAACCTGATGACAAATAGCACATGTAAGAGTAGGAAAGGTTAAAAGGAGCATAACAACTGAGACGAAAAAAGGCTGAAAAAAGACTCAAAACAGACAAAGTGGTGTGGAGATGGGAGAGAACAATGAGTGGATGCAGCAAGGTGTCAAATCAAACAAAACAAGGGGACAAAGAAAGGAGAGAGATGAGGTAAAATAGCAGGGAAGAAGGTTTACAAGCAACATTTTAGTCAAATATTGTCCCCGAGGAGATGTGACAATGTGCATTTTGCATTAAAAGAATTATCATTACGGCTATCAAGACTCAACATTAATGGTGGCCTGCTTTCCTGGAGCAAGCAAACTGTATTTTTGGGCAAGTGGAATGTGTCATGCAGTTGCTCAATGAATAAAGTAAAAAATAACCATTACGGTCTGCAGTGTTTCCAAAACACTGATTTGTTTTGTGTTGCCTGCCACAATATCAGCATTGGCCGCTACACATTGATTTTCCATTTCTGTAAAAATTTTAATTGGTTAAAAATGTATTTCATTGCAAAGCTGTGTGCTGTAACTTCATGAAGCATTAATAACATGGATCTCTGTTAGAAAGGAAACATTCACGCTGTTTATGTTGTTATTTTAATGCAACTTAAATCAACTTGCTGAAGACTTTTCAAGTGCTCTTCAACATCTTTTGCATACATGATCTGCGGCTTACCAGTCGAATTTTTACTGTGTGGATGTGGCAAACTATCTGTCCTGTTCACAAAAAGTCAAAAACATTTATGGGACTGCTTCACATTTTGCTGATCATTTATTCTAGTTAAAACAGAACTGAAATGTGTATTGACAAAAACCCATTCTTTAAATCCTTGCCTTCTGAAAAATCTGGTGCAGTTGAAAGAAGCTGCCCAAAACTTGATCTAAACTGACACAGTTAACGTTGTGCTGCATTTAATGTTAATGAGTGGTAAACAAATATCTTTCATGATTCATGATTTGCCTCAGCATCAGGAGAACTGATGACCAAAAATACAGCAATCAGTTTTCCCTAACCTCCTACCCCGATTTCAGTAACCGGCTTTCCTATTGAGATTAGTGTTAAGAAATTAGCTTTCCAGGTAAAGCCAACAGTAACCTGATTACTTAAGTCCATATAAATGCACTGATTGCTAATAACAATAAATCTGTCTTTTGAACTCTTTATTTTTTTAAAAGCATAATGTGTAATTTACGTGGTGTGCTAAGATAAGTCTGGTAGGTATTTGAAAAGCGTTCTAATACTGTTGTTTGTAGTTGTTTCATTATCTAGTTTTAGAGGTTCACAGGGAAGTCCAAGGGAAAGTCAGTGGGTTGCAGAAAGGGCCAACATATAAGAACAGGATAGAGATGACTTTAGACATTTTAGAAAGCAGAGATTACAGTTTGAAAGTTAAAATAGTCACTTCAGTGGAACGGAGGCTAGCCTAGACATAGCTTTTTATAGGAATAACCATGATAAAGAAGAGGAGATGACTTACACTAGGAAAGGTCATATTGATGAGGTTGAATCGACTCAGTAAGCGACTAGAAATGTGAGTCCTCCCTCCACCAGGGGGCCCCATGGATGCCAACAAAAACATATCCTAAACAAACATAAACACACACACACAAACCTATAGGCTTCCTATATACATTAAACATGTTTTATTAAGCAACAAATGCATAGCAGACAGTATGAAGGCAGGCAATTTATAACAATATACACACTTGAGCACCGATCACCCTTGTTCAAATGCTCTTTCTTACCTTAACAAACTTTAGGGTCTGTTTCTGGCGGTCATACCAGAAGCCGTAATCAATCCAATGGCGCAGCAATTCCAGCGGTGGCTGGGAGCCAAAAAGGTCATGGGATGGCATGTTGAGGTCGTCGAGGAAGCACAGCAGGTGCTTCCCACCTACTGGCACAAAAACTCCCTTGGTTCTTTTTTCTATTCGGCTCTCCATGATAGCCTGGATGTTATTAGATGTGGTCTGGACAATGTAGCACACAGAAGGAGACAAGGACAAACACAGAAAATTGTAAATTGTTTGTTTCATTGTGTAACTTATAATTGGTTCTTTATATGTAAATGTCCACATTGATAATGTAAAACTATATTGCAAAACATATTGCTATATTATTTGAATGTGGATCTGTATGTATACCTTCATGCTTATTTATGCAAGTCGACAAGCAAGTAGATTTGAACTAGCTGTGAGTCAGCAGTGGTAACCACTCCACCACCTTGAGGCCTATATCTGTTTAATTTCCTTAATATAATTTCTATGCTATACAGTTGCTGGTCAAATAATTATATTATCTTCACAAAGTTGATGTATTTCACTAATTCCATTCAAGAAGTGAAACTTGTATAATGTATACATTGGTTTTAAGTAATATTCAGATTTTCTGAGATACTGAATTTGGGGTTTTCAGTAGTTGTCAGTTATAATCATCAAAATTAAAAGAAATAAACACTTGAAATATACCAGTCTGTGTGGAATGAATGTATACATGATAAAAGTTTCACTTCTTGAATGGAATTAGTGAAATACATCAACTTTGTGAAGATATTCTAATTATTTGACCAGCACTACTATACTATACTTGATACTAAAATATTTGGTGTGGAATGAGATGCCAGTTTAAGATGGGTCTTGATCAGAGTAGCTGCCAGGGAAAATCTTATGATAGTAGTAATGGATGTTGGGGAGTGCGTAGGAGAGGGGTGTAATGAGTGCCTCCATCATTCCAAGCCTTCTAATAGCCTTATCAGAACTGCCCAGTACTGATGTAACTCAGGCTTATTGCAACACCTTGGAGTAGTGCATAACTTTTACTTTAACAGAAGCTCATATCAAATATAGAAAAGATATGTTATTTGTTTACTATACTACTATATTATAGACTATATTTGTAGGGCAGAGCAGGGCAACACGGACTACACCAATTATAGTTTTTAAGGAAAGACAAGACAGCTGACACACAAAAATAAAGAAAAGAAAAATAAGAGATTAAAGACCTAATTATACCAACTGCACTATAAGTAACTAGACTAAGTTATAAAAGAAAAACATATACTAATCCTTCAACTATCCTTAGGGACTACATTACTGTCATTTTCATCCATCCATTATCTTAACCACTTGTCTGCTTCTCCACAGGGAGCTGAAGTCAGCTGTCAATGGACACATACAACCCAGAAACATACCACAATTTACACTCATGGCTAATTTAAATAAAGTCACCAATTAACCTAATATGCATATCTTTGCAAGAAAACTCCCACAACTGAAGATGCAAACTCCACACAAAAAGGTCCAGAACTTGTGACCTTCAAGGTGTGGCAGAGCTTATTCATTCACCGCAGTGATTTCCTGAATATGAAAATGGAAACAAAGGCAAAGGCACCAACCTGCGAAGACATATTAATAGTGAGCGTAGTCCATTTGTTATCCAAGGCCTGCAAAATGCTCTGGGCAACTGAGGTTTTACCAGTGCCCACTGGTCCAGTGAGAAGCACAGGATACTGACCCAACACCAGAGCTTTAACCAGGAAGTTGTAGCGAACGGTGTCCACAGTAGGAACCATAATTTTATAGAAAGGTGCACTGCAGAAGAGGATTGTGGGAGAAATATATATTTATTGTTAATGTCAGAGGTAGGTTAGGTCATCCAGTATATATATTCCGCTTTGAAATTAATAAAACATCCATACAGACACATACAGTGCATTCAGAAAGTTTTATTGACCCACTTCACTTTCGTCAATTTTGTTATGTTGCAGTCTGATACTATAACTATATCAGAATTTTAGAAATGTCTGTAAATTAATTAAAAAGATGAAACTTAAATATCTCATTTGCATGAGTATCCAGATCAGTTGGAACAACACATAATTTACATGTACAAAAAAAATATATGTTGCACTGCAGGTTCCCAAAAGCACAGTGTCATCATAATTCTCAAATGAAAGATGTTTGGAACGACCAGGATTCTTCTATGAGCTGGTCCAAGATTGAACAGCATGTCTGGAAGAAACCAGGCAACAGTCATCAACTGCTCAATACAATCCCTACAGTGAAGCATGGTGGTGGCCGTGTCATGCAGTGGGAATGTTTTTCAGCAGACTGGGAGACTGATCAGGGTTCACAAAAAGCTAAATCAAGTAGAGTAGAGAGGTATCCTCAATGACAACCTGTTCCTCAGCACTGAGGACCTCAGACTGGGCTGAGGATTTACAAACAAGAATAGCAGAAAGTCTCCTAATCCAGTTGTTTGAGACTTGTTACATCATACCCAAAGACTAGAGGCTGTAATTGCTGTGAGAGGCGCTTTTACAAAGTACTGAGTAAAAGATTTTTTAGGCTTTTCTAAAATTCAGTTTTCAGTTTGACATTATGGGGTACTGAGTGTAGATTAATGAGATATATTAGTTAGCAAGATTGTAAATGCCCTGTATATGTTTGCAACAACTGACTTCAGGTACAAAAGGTAAGACCACCAGACCACCTGGTTAAACATACCTTGCATTGTAGAACCAACCCTTTGGCAACTTTTCCTTGAAAGAAGCCCAGTTTTTGTTCTTAGTGTCCACAAAATACTCATAAACTGTATCCTGGAAGGAAAAAAATTAAATAAAATTAACAATACATTCACATTTTGCCTCACTTGTTTTCCTCACCTTGATTCACTTGTTCATATTTAGATTCCTTATTTCTCATTAACCCTGGTTCCTTAGATTACTAGCCCTATTACGTGTTATTACGAGTCCCAGCTTGTATTTAGTTTTTATGTTTAGATGCAGTTTAGTTATTCAGCTCCCTGTATTGTGTTCTCATTTTAGGAGTGATGTTTCTGTTTTTGAGGTGTGACTTCAGTTACTTCACTTGGGACCACTCTTTCATCCAGAAGATGACACTACCAACTCTATCCCTTTCTATCTCTCCCTCTCTCTACTCCGCACTCCCCCTCTTTCCTGGATAGTTGGCAAACATATCATCAGGTTCCAGCTGACTAGTGTAACCCCTCTCTCCTTCTGACAGTAAAGTTCTCCAGAACAAAGTTAAGATTGACAAAATATTGAGTTAATTTATTTTGTCAATTTAACTTTGTCGGAAGGGAGGCTCTCACAAACTGCGCCAACCAATCTGTCAGCTGATACCTAGCTAAACTGATCCAAGTAGAATTTGAAGGTTGCATTAGCAGCCGTGTTTGCAATCACTTTTAAATCCCTGGTGAGTTCTTAAATGCTGCAGGATATCCTGCATGGTTGCCTCTATTAACATGGGCCTGCAACACATTTAAAATCTAAATTTATCCAATTGACCAATGTGACTTTACTGCTTTGATTAGTGTGGTCTCTTGCTTGTTGACATCAGCTTCTGCTAAGGCCATTTTCAAAACAGCAACACTGCAATTAAACTTGTTTGAATGAAAAAAGTTAAGGAAACAATCTCATTCACTTCCCCTGCATGCAGGGTAGGGCAGTTTTCTGCATGTGAACCCTGCAGGAGCACCTCTATTAGAATTGTAGGTTTTTAATAAAGATTTAATCGCAAGCTTTTAAATTTGTTAAAAAGTTGTTTTCTGTTAAATTTTAAAACCATAGTTCAGCCCTAGTCACAGCAGCTACAACATACTACATTAAATTTACCACTGATCAAGAAAGAAACCCAGTGAAGAGAATACTTGATTGACTGATATGTATATGCAATAAACGCAAAAATCAAGATAGTTTCAAAAAGAACCTTGATTGGGAAGGTGCCCTCCATCTCTCTTAGGAAGTTGTCAATCTTCTTGCGCCCATCTTCGTCAACTGAGGCACAGATGGACCAAATAAGACTGAAGATGAACCAGAGTTCCACCATCCTACCCAAGTTTTCTGTGTCTGAAATATTCACCTGGAGAGAGGGAAAGAAATAAATTATTTTCATACTCGAGATGCTTAGGCAATTTTGTCAACCTGTGTTTACTCGACAGTGTAATGGTTTAAAAATCAGGGCCTATTTCAGTTTTACAACAGTTACACTAGCACCATTTATGGTACGCAGGGAGGGATACAGATTGCACTCTACTTGTCTTACCCCATTGCTGGATGTGGCCAGGGAGTCATAGAGGCGGCAGAGAGAGGTTATTCCATTAAGATCAGTAATTGAGATCAGCTCTTTACAGTTGGTCTTCTTAAACTTCAGTGTGTGCTCTATATATTTCTCAAACAGGCACTTTAAATGTCCCACTTCAGCCTGCAAATAAATTAAGCAATGGGAGAACAATAGATGACAGAGAATGCACATCAGAAAATGAGGGAATAAAATGGTCGTCATTTATGAATGTTTACTTATGTTATGTTATTTAATTTAAGTAAGTGCACTGTACCTTATGGCGCCTGTCCAGCCAAGACTGAACAAAAGGCTTCCACCCAAGATCAGAGTAATCATTGTAGACCATCCCACAGCGAGACACTGTAGCTGGAGAGGCCATTGCCAGGTTCTCTACTTCAAACAGCAGTGAAACCTATGACATATTATTTACATGCAATTATGTCATTCTGTTTTGTTATTATTGCATTCACCAGGCACCATAAACAATATTTTATTTAGCTAGATTATCGCTACTGCAAAAACTAAATGTGAAGGTGAAAATTAAGCCCTAATGACAGTCTCAGCTCTTTTGCAGACTCTAAGAGGTTTTCTTGTAGGATTGCCCTGTATTTGGCTCTATCCATCTTCCCATTAACTCTGACGAACGTCGCTGTCCCTGCTGAAGAAAAGCATCTCCAGACCATGATGCTGCCACCTGAGTCATGGGTGGGGATGGTGTGTTCAGGGTGATGTACAGTTTTAGTTTTCAGCCACACATAGGGTTTTGCATTTAGGCAAAAAAGTTACATTTTGGTCTTATCTGACCAGAGAGATGCCGCTCTGTGAGTTTACTTTCATATTGGCTAATCTCAGTGGTGTCTTGGAATATTAATTCCAAGATGCCAGAAGACAAATATTTATATTTGCATGGTGTAGGTAACCTTTAACAACAATATGCACGCAGTGTGAGGTAATTTTCTTTATTGACTCCATATTGTCCCACATCCTGAATTTTTGTGTCCCGGGTGCAATTTTAAATGTCACTTTTAAATGTCCCTTGGACAACTAGAAACTGTTTGTTTTGAGCCCTGGAGGAGAGGCTTCTATTTAGCCATAAAGCCCAGATCAGTGGAGTGCTGCAGTGACCCTCCATAAGGGGTCTCTGGATTTTATATAGAGTGAACAATTGGTTCTTGGTCATACTTACTAAGGCCCTTCTCCCCTGATTGCTCAGTTTGGCTGGGCAATAATGATCTAACAATCGTGATCTAACGATCTACAATACATCTGTATTTCTCCTACCGCCCTCTTCTACAGTGCTCCTTTCTATGAAATTATGATTCTGGTGTTGGTGCAGTACCCAGTGCTTCTTACTGAACCAGTGGCCACTGAAAAAAACTCAACCTCAACATAACAATATTGATAAGTAGAGGGATCTGAAAACGTTCTGAATGCAGGTCTAGAAACAGGTTACAGTTGGAAGTGAGTTATTTCTCAGGCAAAGCACAATGTAAACAAATCTTACCTGTTCAGGCATGGAAATTCTCTCTCCATTGATGAGAGTTAGCACCTTGTTGTCATCCATAACAGAGTTCATACTCTCTATCCACAGTGTGTCGACAGGACCGTCAAAGACAATCCACTTCTCATCCGGTTTCTCATCTACAGAATGAAGAGGAACTGCCTGGTCATATTTTTCTAACTTCAAGACAGGTTTTACTTTGTATATTTGATTTTCAACCTTTGAACACTGGTTGCATATTGACAACAAAAACACCACAGTCTAAACAAAAATAGTTTGTGTGGTTTAAGTTACAGTTTTCTCATTTGTTTAAGCCCAGTAATTCCTATTAGCTAATGAACATGTGTTTTCCTTTTGTGTGACACAGTTAATGAAACAAAGCGTGTGCTAACCGTCAATTAACAATTGGAACACGTGTTTCAAACACATGTGTTCCATGTGTGGAACATCATGTGTGGAACCGATTAAGAGGTGGTAAAAAATTCTCATGAGAAGATTTCTGCTTTGTTAATAAGGTGATGATAAAGATTAAGTGAGTCCCAGTTTTATTAAACGCATCTTAGCAAAAGAGAAGAACTGTAATTGTTTGCCAGTATGTGCATGTATTACTTTGTAATATTCAAGAACTACATGTGTGTTTGTAGATCAATTCTTCCAGGTTTATTAAAACAGCCAAAAGATGTGGCAGGAAAAAGAAAGAAACTTTTTGTCAGTTTGGTCAGAGTTTAAAATGAGGGTTAAAGTCAGGTCAAAAAGAGGCCTGTGAATGTAGCACAATCACAAAAAATAAAATGTATTATCACTTTGCAATTCAATAACCCTCACATAAGATGGACAAGAAGGATGTTCACCAGACAGCAATTTATTCTCTATTGAAGAATCAACAGCAACATGTGTAATGTAATATTGCTATGTGTGTTTTTAGTGTTAACCTGCACAGGCTGATCTCATGAGAGAAGATAGCACTCCATCACTCCACTCATTGGTGGAAAGGTCATTTTGTCCATAAAGCTCCCCCAAACTCATTGCCTTTGGGTTCAGAGGATACTCCTAATATGCCACCAAGGCATGAAAGAGAACATGATAAAAAGATGACACAAAGTGCATTATAATAGCAGATCAAAATGGCTAAAGGTTGTTTGTCAGATTCAAAGATTAAGGACACACAAAAACGGTACATGTGATATCTAGGTTGATCTGGTAGCTATGCTTATATAGGTTCCCCGGAACAAATTAAGACTTGTTTCATATTAGCTCTTTACTTTGATAGTAGCCCTGTAAGCTGGTTTCCTCTTTTACTGGTATTGCTTGGTTTAGCACTATTAGTACTAAATCAAGCAAAGGACTAATCCAAGCAAAAAAATCACCTTGTAAAGATCAATTTATGCCAAAGTACTTAAGTGCTATGAAATTGTCAAAGAGAAGAAGCTGCCCTGATTTATCTTTACACATCTAATAAAGGAGTTCTAGACAAGTATTTGTGCTATCTTAGAAATAGCAGATTAAGTGGAAGGAGGCAGATCAATTATTGCAGTTGACCTCCTATTAACAGGTAGTATATACTTATTTATACATGTTTCTCAGTTTGTGTGTGTGTGTTTGCTCCTGTGTTACTTCATGTGTTTGCATGTGTGGATGTGACAAATCAAGAAAAGAAGCGACACAAGTATGTCAGTGGAAGCAGGCATTGTTTAGGAACACAGTGACAGATAATGATAAGCATCAGGGTGTGAGGCAAACACAAAGAGAGACACCAGAAACCGATATGCCATCACTACTGAGGGAGAGAACAAAAAGTAAAAACGGAGACTAATAACTGCAAAGAAAGTAAACTAAAAAGCAATAAGTATAGGGAAAGGAGTGAGAAGAAGCGAGTGTGAAATAGTGATTCCAACTGAACAAAATAACTGCTCACAATGATCATTAGACTAAAGATTAAGGTTGGTTCACTTGGAAAGTTGAGAATGTACAACATTACATTTTTACACAATATGAATTACACATTTTGACCTTATTTCAGAAGCATGATATTATCAGTTGGAGCAAATTTGACAATTTGAAATACACTCCTGAAATTATACATAATACACTCCTTTTCCTTTGAACAAAGCAACATTAATAATCAATGAAATATATATTATTTCTATCTATACCTACCTGGACTGGCAGAAAGCCAGGGACACCTTTGTGGTGCAGGGCAGTGACTGCACTCTGCAGGATCCTCCAAGTAACAGTCTTAGCACTGCCTGTCATCCCTACAAGCATGGAAGAGTGTCGAGAATTTTTGGTCTCATATAGTTGGATGACTTTGGTAATGGTAAAAGGAGTCACTTGCAAACCACGCTGACAAAACTCCACCTCTATGGCTTCCTTCAACTACAACAAAAGTGAAAAAGAAATGATAGTAATTTTGTAAAATAGAAAAACTTATCAACTCTGATTTTCCATAGGCTAAGTTGAATAAATACAGTACTAAGTTTGAGAATGAAACTCAAAAATATATCTAGAGTCATAAAGGGGTCTTTGGTTACATGACGGACAAGGAGTCCTGCAACAGAGTTCTGCATAAAGAGACAGAACACACTTGTAGTTTACTTCTACAGACATGGCAAGTTCTCCAAGATGCTTGTAAAAAACTACCTACCAAGAACCTTTAAAAGCTACATGGGATTGTACTGTGCTGATACAAAATGAAACAAATAATTAAAGCCATGACATGGCCAAGAAAGTATTAATGCACTATTCTTAATGTCTTAAGACTGTATTGTACTGGACAAAGAAGAAGGTACACTGTCATGCAGTCAGGAAAACACAGGACTAGTTTTCTGCAAGAATGCTGATCTTGACGGCTGACATGGATCAGCTTACCTTGCCATAGTCTGCAATAGGTGTTTCTACAGCAGGGAACAAATCCTGGATGATCCCACTGAACAGTGGTAGGTCAGGAGAGGTCAGTTTAGCAATGTTCATGTCTTTCATAGCCATCAGCAGGACCTAAGGACAGAGAAACAAGGATGGTGTCACCCATGATACCATTTGTAGTTTAGTATACAGTAGTTCTTAAATCATACTTAATTCAGAAATTGGGGGTATTTTATAAATAAATAAGTGTGCTGGTTATCCTGGGTTTTCACAGTGTATATGGTAACTTAATAAAACGCAGATGATAGCACAGCTTGAAATCACCAGAAGCCAACAAATGATGTTGACTGACATATTAGAGTAATATTACAGGATTTTATAAAGCATTGTTTTCTTTGCATTGTCGAAGATTAACACAGTGACACGGTGACCCTATGATGTAAGCACGGTTTTATCTAACAATGTCATTGTTGTGCTCGCCAAGTTATCATTCCAGCTCATGCAGTCAGAGCAACTGCCTGCTATGGCAATGCAATTTAGTTATTTGAATCCACAGACAGTATTTGCTTGCTGCTGCATTGGAAGTCTAAAGATTTTAGACTAAAAAAATATATCATTGGAAGATACCTACTTAATTTGCTGAAGTCTCATATTAGCATCATATTAACATTTGAAATTTGATTTCCTTTAAAAGGGACTTCTTAATCGCCGTTATGAACCGGATAGAATGATCACAATAAGCAAAAATGTTAGTGTTGATAAAGGGGGCTGCACAATTTTTTAAGACATATTTAAAAATTCTGAACCTTTACTTTACAACTGTTTGTTTTTTAAACTCTTTTGTGACAAAAAAGGGAAGAAGAGAAAGACCTACTTCTTCATCTGCAACATTCGGGCAAGAACGGCGTTTTTTTCCAGCATATCGAAGCAAGGAGGTGAGAGCACGCAGGCCAAAATCATAGTGGTCCTGTTTAGACAGTTGCTGCACTGCCAGGGAATACAGGGTGAACACCTTCTTAGCCAGGAGCTTTACAACGAAAACAGAGACGGAGGTAAAGTAGCATAAAAATACAGAAAACAAAGAAATAAAGCGGAGGGAAAGAGTACATCTTAAGACTGAAGAAGTCATTGTGTCTGTAACTTATGTGATTAAACATGCGTACAGTACATGACTTTCCACTGTTTGCCTCAGTACACATTAAAGATCCATCTCAAATCATTAGTCTGTTCAACCATAGTCACTTTATATTACAGCAAAAGAGAAGAATGTAAACTATGCATGTGTATTATATATGTTTAATATGTCTGGAATGTGTGTCGAATGTAAACAGGACGAAACAATGTGTTGTGGCCACTAATGTTTTCCCCAGCCTTTTTTATCCTTTTGCCAAATTGGGTGTCTGTGTGGGTTTATATATGGTATCTTCTTCTTTTCCTTTCCTTTCCCTTTCAGGGGTCACCACAGGGAGTCATGTGCCTCCATCTAACCTCATCCTCTGCATCCTCTTCTCTCACACTAACTAACTTCATGTCCTCTCTCACTACATCAACAAATCTTTGGTCTTCCTCTAGACCTCCTGCCTGGCAGCTCCAACCTCAGCATCCTTCTACCGATATATTCACAGTTTCTCCTCTGAACATTTCCAAACCTTGGTGGACTCTGCTCTGCCTTTGTCCTTTTCATCTTCCTCACCACCAGATTCATTTTACACACCACCATCCTGTGTTATCTGGTAACACTCTCCACTACCAATACTTTACAGTCACTGGTCTCTTTCAGATTACAACGTCTGCATAAGATGTCGTCTACCTGAGTGCTTCTACCTCCGCTCTTATATGTCACCCTATGTTCCTGCCTCTTCTGGAAGAAAGTGTTCACTACAGCCATTTCCACCCTCTTTGCAAACTCTACCACCATCTGTCCTTCTGCATTCCTATCCTGAAGACCACACCTGCCCATCACATTTTCATCACCTCTGTTCTCTTTACCTACATGTTCATTGAAATCTGCACCAATCTCTCTTTACCTACATGTTCATTGAAATCTGCACCAATCACCACTCTCTCACCTCTGGGGATGCTCTGCATCACTTCATCTAACTCACTCGAGAATTTCTCCTTCTCTTGTAACTCACATCCTACTTGTGGGGCATAACCACTAACAACATTGAACATCACGCCTTCAATTTGCTACCTTTTCACCTGGTCTCCTGGACACACAGTATATCCACCTTCCTCATTGCATCATGTCAACCAACTCTCTAGCCTTCCCTGTCATAGGCCCAACATTCAAAGTACCTACTGTCAGTCCTACACTCTTGGCTTTCCTCTTGTCACTCTGCCAACGAACCAGCCTTTCTCCTCTCCTTCTTCGAACAACAGTAGCCCAATTTCCCTGGCACCCTGTAGGTGCCCTGGTGGCTGTCGTTGTTAACCTGGGCCGCAACCAATCTGGTATGGAAGTCAGATTTGGTGTGGAAGTCATGATTCACATCTTTGTGAATGTGTTTTACAATGGAGGCCCTTTCTGACACAACCCTCTGCATTTATCCAGACTTGGGACTGGCACATGAAGAAACTGGCTTGTGCCCCTTTGTAGTTGCATTGGATTTACATATGGTATCTAAAAGTCAAAATTTCCACAGATAATGGACATTTCAATTCTTGCACATTGTTTTGAATATTACTATATATTATTGCATCTTTTTTTAAATCAATTCCATTAATTATGCATTATTGAAAATATAAAAGGACATAAAAGGGATTAGTTTCAGAACCTAACAAATCCATGGCATAATCTCTGTGGACTGCCAGACAACTTATTATCAAGACTGTGATAATTCAACAAGATATACTTAGAAAATTGTGTTTTTGGAGCTGTGTACAATTTAAAAATTCCACCTAGACATAATTCAATAAACTGATACAACAGCTATTAAGACCACACATTGTTACTGAGAAGTGAGTTAAACTGTTGAAATAAGGTTTCCTTAGTTACATGGAGTAATGCAATATCTCAATGTTCTGAAATAAACTGAAACTCAATAACCAGCTGAGCAACCCTGGCTACAATATACTTTTTGCTGTGTGGTTTGTACTACAAGTAAACAAAACTTGATTATCCTGAAAGTGTAGATTCCAGTTTGTTATAGAGCAGCAACCATAGTGGACTGATACCTATTTTTTTTAAATGACACTTATTTATCACCTGTAGCAAAAAGACTATTGTCTTCAACTACGAGTGTAGTTTAACACTCAAATCTTTTTTTTTATCTGTTATCTAACTCTCTGTAGAATAATTTATTCGGAAGCAGTACCTTGCAATTGTTGAAGCCCTCAGCAAACAGTATGATCTCAGCAATTAGTGTAGAATCTGGAACAACCATAGAGATTGGTCTGAACATAGACTTAAGGTTGTCTGGAAGCTCAGTACGTCCAGCATAACCTAGAGAAAATCACAAAAAGCGAAAAAATTAATCACATCTGTTTATATATGCTTCAAGTATGATTCAAATGTTAATTTTCACAAAATGTAGCAACATGAAATACAGTGTAAGTATGTACATATAAGCGCCGACATACCAGGATTCATGGTGATAAAGATGCCACAAGACCAGACCAGACGTATGTGCTGTCCATCAAAAAAGAACTTTGACTGTCCAGCTGAGAGGGCAGAAAGGATCGAGAGGATCTGTTGGGCCACTACTGACAACACCTCAATGTTGATACGGTTAAACTCATCAAAGCACCCCCATGCACCTGTCTGTTCAGGGAGAAAACAATAAAAAACAGAAATACAAAATTTTAAGTTAAACAGGACCAAGACGAACAGTGGAAAAAAATTCCAGGCCAATTAAAAAAGCTTGGCAAATCTTTGGATTTTTTTCTTAGTGTATTATTTTAAATCATTCTACCAACAGACATATAAGTGGTAGAGAGAGTAAGCAGCCTATTACTTACTGAGAAAAATTATTTTTGTTTGTTTTAACATGACTTAACAAGACAATGTTAGTAAAAATAATTATAACTCACAAGCTGTGAAACCATATGCAGTCATTCCAAACTAAAGTATGTAACCTACAGTACTACCACTTTATCATCATCACCTGAATCTAATTTTAATTACAGTAATTGTCCTAATTGTCATCTACATCCCAGTACCAGTCATGCATATTATCACGGACCCCTCCTTCTTACCTGTGCCAAACCAGAGTACATCCGTCCCATGGATTTGTAGTCCAAGCCTTCGGAGCAGTTTACTACAATGACATACATGCCTAGGGCTTTGCCTAAGTCCTTTACTGTTTCTGTTTTCCCTGTACCAGCTGGGCCTTTAGGAGAGCCCCCCCGATGGAGATGGAGTGCAGTGGTCAGGGTCATGTAGCACCTGGGGAGAGTCAAACAGTGTAAGTGAAGAAGAGCAAGGTGAGTTGTGTTATTGAAACAACTGTTTCAATCATTATATTAATGAAAATGTTTTAAAAATGAAATATTACACCAATTGTATAAATGTTCACTGAAAGAAATACCAAAATAATAAAAGGTCAAGGATAGCTCCTTTTTGATAGAGCAAAATTTACATCACATTTAATTAGACAAGATACTAAGCCTCTAGAATAAGGTTGTCATTTTAATGTCTAATTCTCTGTTTTATTTTATTTTTTAAAAATGGGTTGGCTGTCTAATGTATTGAAGAATTAATAAAAATAGTCAAATATTTAGGTAACCTGTCTGTAAGTGGAGTAATGACAAGTCGTCCAGAGTTCCCCAGATACTCATAGCCATAGGTAAAATATGTGTTGGTCTGCCGGATTATGCAATCATCCACATCCTGTTGGGAGAACAAAGTAGCAAATGGCCATGTTTAGTGGTTATTTTACTGATCTCCGTTCACTTCACTTCACAAAAAACAGCCTATAAAAATTATGATCAATGTATAGCTTGATAACTTATTTCATATGTTTTTTTTCCCTCTTTTCCTCTGTAACTTTTTTCTAACCTTCTCCCAGTATAGTCTTAACTGGCAGAGCCACTCAAAGGCGTTGTCATCTTGGCAGCCTGCTCTGGCCAGCTTGTCAATGACATCCCGAGCATGAACCTCCACTGTGACCAGGGCTACAATCTTTAGACGTAGAATTTTGGACAGGTTACCGCGAATTGTCTCTGAATAGCATTGAAGCATTGCGACCTGAAAAACAATAGGCAAAGCATCTGTAGAAAGGCCAGCTTAACACCAATATGGTGGGGTCATTGCATTAAAAATCATATTTCACAGTGCCAGAAAAGTTTAGTTACTTAAGTGGAAGAAAAGGTCAAAATGGACAAATATTATTGTTTCATTTCATTCATGTTTAATCATCTAGTTGGATTATTTCTTACTTATTGAGCAGTAGTTTGTACTTGTACTTGTTTATTGTCTTGCTTTGGTGGAAGATTTATCCTTTTTTTTTCTACTTTTCACATGGAGAGCAGCTATAACAAGGCAACACAATTTTCCTATGGGATTAATAAAGTTCTTTAATCTTGAAAGTCTATCAAACCTGTTTCTTCTTCATTGACTTAAGGGCAGACTTGTCAGCTCTCTTTTTGCTGATAAGGAGAGCTTTAGTGACATCGGTGGTCCACTGGATCTGACTAGCAGTGATAACCATCTAAAACAGGAAAAAACACATTTAGGAAAACATTTAAATACTACAGTTTTTAATTTTCTTATCTATTAACCATAAATGCAGCAGGACCATCTGAGCCTTTAAGTATGGGAATACGGAGATATGTAAAAAACCCACTGAAAATGTATAATGTTCATTTTTAGTGCAGCGGGATTTCTGATTTTCTCGTCGTACATTAATACTGGGTGCATTTCACTGCCTAGTATAAAGGCAATTAAAGTGAAAAAAACAAAAACAAACATTTACCTGTCCTGGCCACTCCCTGACCCATTTTTCTCTCTGTGCTGTCATCCTTTTTAGAGCTACAAGGCAGTTATTCAAAGAATCCTTCAATGTAATACGCATGGACATCTCAACATCACACAGCCAAACCTACATGTGCACAAACCAAATGGTAATCACATTTAACAACTTTTCACTATATCCCACATAATCGAATTGATTATTACCAGCATTATCATGACTTCCTTTTATAATTTAATTATAATTATATATATTATTAATATATAAATTATTATATAATTTATAATCAGAAAAGCCACAATCACTATTAACTGATCCTGAATATCATCAGCATTGCTGTACCTCCACAGGTCTGTCCACTTGCACTGACTGCATAAACGGAATATACTCCCCATCAGCAGATGTCATCCCGACAGCATCTAGTTTACTGGCCACCTATAAAACACATAGACAGAGAAAACTGTATGTAAGTGCACTGTACTGTACGTAGCTCCATGGTTCATTCAAATCTGCCAACTTTGCCAACTTTTATTCACTAAATGTTGTCAAAAACGAATGTTTTTATGTTCGCTTGGTGAAAAAAGTTGCCACATTGGAGAAGAGCAGTGTGAAAGGTTTTGATTTTGATTTAAAAAGTTTCTTATGACCAGGTTCATAATAAATAAATGTTTTCATGGCTTAGACATTGTTGACTGATACCAAATACCAGTGCAGCACTCACCCTAAAGTATTATTGCTATTCTATAACCCTTGCCCACAGAAACGTAAAGAAGTTTTTGCTGTGTAAATCTGCTAGGTATAGTCAACTAGCTGTAAGTAAAATTACTCTTCCTCAGAGGAAGCATATAAAGTATATGCGCCTTAGTTTAGGTTGTATCCATGCCTTTTCAATGCGCAGGCTTTTGATGTTGTCAAAGCACTTCTTCAGGTGGGGTTGCAGAGCTTCTGGGTTCTGTGACTGCCCCAGTATCTCTAGCACATCCTCATTGGACAGGAAGTAGAATCGTGGGAATAACTGCCTCTTGGTTTCCAAGTACATGTCCAAGGCCTTCTGAATCTCTTCTAGCTTGGCACTTATCTCTGCCAACTTTTCCAGCAAGCCTGAAAATTTGAAGTGAATCATGGTTAGTTTTTTAAAATTTCATTATAATAATCAGTTTCTTTGAGCCAACAATATGATCAAATTTGAGCTATCCTTTTAACCTATGTGCTGTAATACTTCTTTCACTTCAAAATTTAATTAGACATTTCATATGAGAAACATTTCAAAACAGCTTTACAGCTATACATTTTCTTATGATATAACCGACACTATGATTTATAGTGCAAAATGCTCATGTTTACATCCCTTATGTGGACTTTACATTAACTTACAATAATTTCCTGAAGTCCGACCCTGTCCTTAATCATAACCACTATTTGGCTAAGCGTAACCCATAACCTAAACATTAAACACATATAAACTCACAGTTTATCTCTTTAGTCACACTACTACACTTGAAATTAATAATGATATCCCAGAGAGACAGTCCTAGCCCCAAACCACCACCTATTTTAACATAGAGTGTATATGTATTCCTTTTGTTAACATTTTTGCACACCCTAAGGGCACAGATCTAAATCCATATGAATCCATGTAGACTTCTCATAACAGTGGGTAATAGGATAATACCAGGGTGATGTGTTCCCTGTAGAGCATTGTTATCTTTATAAAGTCGGCCCATGATAATTTTCCAAGAAGCACTTATGTCTTCAAAGTCTCTGCACTCCTGAGGCAGCTGCTCCCGGATGTCCTTTCCTTGGAAAATGTTCTAGAGGGCATATAAACCAAGGAAAATAAACAGTTAAATTAATAGCAGAACAAAAGCAGAAATAACAACAACCAAAAAGATTCTCTGAAACATGAGCAACAGCATGGCCAAAGGAGAGCACCATATCATGTGCTAAACATTCTCCAAGAATCAAAATGAATCATCATGTTTCAAATGATATAGTCACACTCTCGAATATGAAATGATCATAACAGATAAGAAATATGCACCTCGAGATAAATCCATTGACGCTGCACAGTGAGGATCATTTCAATGACTTCTAGCACCTGGGAGAGCTGACGTTCCCAGCAGTCCACCTCCTGCTCAAAGGCTTTTACAAACCGAGAAGCTTTCATTGTGGACAGAATAACCTGGTTGTCCTCCAGGGCCTGGAAAAGCTCCTCTGTACCTCTGAGAAAAACATAGAGGGAGAATTAAACATGACTGCTGATTGTTAATTACAATTGCACAAATTAATAAAACTCCTGATTACATTCCTTATTTGACCTCGGACATACAGTATATGCCAGCAGTAAATCTGTAAATATATACTGTTAATTAACAGTTTTCCAGTGGCGTTATGCTGGCAAACACACACAGTATAGCTGTACTCGTAAAGGTAAGGTGGAATCATCCCTACTGACAGCACACTCATATTGAACACACCCATTAAACATACAAGGTGATGGTGCAAAAAGTAATGGCAACACTAGACTTCTGATTTCAATCAAGATCAACAAGAGTGTGTTAGCAAACCTGGAGGCTTCCTGATAAAAAAGGATGGAGGTGTTGTTTAGAACGACCTTGAGTTATAAAAAAACAAATATTGTCATTGTACTGATCACACACATGTAGCTGTGCTTTGCCTCGCAAAGAAAGAGATCTCAGAAGACCTGCAATCAAGAGTTGTTATTTTGCATGTAGCTGTAAAGGTTTAAAGAGTAGACTTTAGATGTCTATCAATCTACAGAGACATATTGTCTCTAGATAGAGATTATTTAGTGCTGTGACTGGTCTCCTTAGAAATTGGTAATGAGTCAAAGATTGGCTCATGAGAACATTGAGCAGACATTGCATCCATGGAAGGATGCAAGAAAAATCAAATAAAGCCACCGCTCTTCAAAAACAATATATAGTAACCAACTATATAGTAAAACATACATATAGTTTACCACCTTAACTTTCCACAATTCTACTAGGAAAATGTCTGTTGGACAGATGAAACAAATTTTGTGGGAAGAACACATAGCACTGTGTATGGTGTTAAAAGGGGACCAAATATGAACAAGAACACATCATCCCAAAAGAAAAGTATGGTGGCTGGAGCATCATAATTTGGGGCTACCTTGATACCTTGGGGAGAATTAATTTCCAAGTTTATCAAGGTATCTTATAATAATGTCAGGGTGCATGCTAAAGCTCAGAATAGAGATCCAGTGGAATGACTTTACAAGAGCCGACACCTGACACCAGTTGTCATTATTACATCCAATGGTTTCAATCAGTCATTAAAAACTATGAGGCCATTGCTTTTTTGATCATGACTATGTATGTTTACTGAGCATGTTCAATAAAGATCTTGACTGATCTTTGTTTTATCAGCTCAGATAGACTGTTTGTTGAGAATTCTGACTTTGTTAAAGATTGCATCTCATTTCATTTGCAAACAGTGCCATTACTGTTTTTTCTTTGCAGGATTTGCATATTTTGTACACTTGAAACTGCTCATTTAGCCATAGTGACTCAAAGTTATCTCTAAAGTGAGCATTCATGTGGAAACACCCGAGAGAAAGCTTGACAAAATGTGAAAATAGCACAAAGTAAAATGGGAGTCTTCTTGTGCATCCTTTCCCTACATTGCAACCAGAGGTTCTCCTGGATTACAGTTACTTGAAGCTTCCACAGAACCCTGCCTCACCTGAGCCGATAATGGCCTTCATTTTTGTAGGGTGCAATGTCCAGAAACATTTCCTCCCATGTCTTAGTAATGCTTTCCAGACCCTTAAATATAAAAACAAAGAATATTGTTAAAAAAAAGGATTTATATCATTTTTTCTTTTTTTTTTTCAAATGCATAATCATTTTGAATGATTTTCCTGGCTAAATTATTTGTGACAGGAAGCCATGAATCTTCTGGCTTTGAGTGCCCAGAGTGGAATCCTAATGCAGTTTTTTAATTGCACAATTATCTGCTGATTTAGTAAATCTGCTGCTAATTGCATTCAGATTGCAAGCACTAATTCCACTAAATTTGTTGTTTTAGTGTGCATTCATTTGACCAAAATGCATTGATGTAATCTCTTTGTGTTTGGTGAGTATATAGTAATGGCCCTAGGGTTAGGAATGATATTGACATGGGTTGGGAGGTAGACACAGTTGCTCTATAACCTAGCTACACTACCCAAAAACAGCAGGCTTGAAAAAAGAATGAGGGGAGCCAGAATCTACACATTTCTAAATTTGCTTACTAATTTTCTGGGGGATATACAAAACGGCCCACTGAGTGTGTGAAAAAAAAACGAACCTGCTCAATGGAGAGTTCCTTGCTGGCAGCCCCAGAGATATCACAGATTTTTTCAGCAAATCTGTCAAGGCCCAATGATATCATCTTTTCAAGGGTGAATTCAGCACTGGTATGGTCAAAAGAGCTCTGCAGTTCTTCAGATATCTGTTTCCAATGCCTATACAAAAATTGGTATTGGAAGTATGGTTAGTGTTAGTCCCACACCCTCCAGTTAATTATTACTAAATAAACACAAGTAATGTTCAGTTTTCAAAACATTAAAAAAACACATGTTTATCACATGCTAATGCAGTAGTTCATTCATAACAATTATTCAAAGTATTTGCAATGTAAAAAAAAAAAAAACTTACATAACAATTTCATTACAAAATATACAAAACTAGGATATCTGTGGAATGCTGGCCATGAAACTTTGATCACTATGCCCCTGTACAGAGCTCAGAGCACAAAGACATGACATGACTGACATAACTGACAGCTGGCAGTGGGCGGATGATGAACTGAGGATGAAATAAACAGGCAGAATTTCTGCTTTCTTTGTGCTCTCATTAGAGACCTAGGTAACTTAGCTATACTTGTTTCCTTTTTATTACTTTTTATTATTTTGTTATATTATTGTCACCCACTAATATTTGCTTTCCTTTGACTTTATCCCAGATCAAGCTGGTTCTCATAGGACAGTTTTTCTTTACAGGATGTGTGTGCGTTCAAAAGAACAGAATGCAGCAATATTGTTAAACCTGCTGCCTTCTTTTAGCAAATCTTTTAAAATATTCTTGAATCAGCCCTGAGGCCAATCCTTAGGATCGGCTGAGGGCATAATAAATATACTACATATTTTCAGTCAGTACCTGTCTCTAATGGCTGGGTTCCTCATGTCAGCAATGAGAGGGATGATCCGCTTGAACTGGTCAATCTTGTTCTTAGTAACAATTAATATGTCCCACTCCTTATCCTGCAATTAGACAAAGATCAAATCCTCATTACTTTGTAATGGAAATGTGAAAGCTGAGGGATATGCAAATTTTAACAAGTGCTATGCAGCTAAATTTAGCTGTCACTGTAAATGCAGTGCAGTCATGTTTGTGGGGCTCAGGATCATACAGTACGAAGTAAATTGTTTTGTTATGTGCAATTTATTTGGAACAAGCCTTAACTGACACTAATAATGTAGTATAATATATTAAAGCCAAACATGTTGTGGCAGAGCTGACCTTTAGTTCTCTCTGAAGCTTGTGGAGTTTTTTAAACATGTCCAGAGCTGTATTCTCCATATCTTCTATTCGCAGCATAGCAAATTGAGCAGTTTTCCATTTGCTCCAATGGGTATTCCATTCCTGTGTGATCTCCCAGACTTGCTGCAGGTAGTCTATGTCCTGGACAGTACATTCAGACACAAACACACATGACTATAAACAAAATTTCAATCATTACTCATGTAATCTACGTGTAAATTTTATTTATCAATTGCTTGCCACATCTAATTGCTCATGTCCTGCCAATTTTCTATTACTATGTACACTATTGAATATTTGCAAAGTTTTCTGTAAATATCTATAACAGTTTACTGGAGCCTGTAAAAGTTTGCAAGTACTGTTATAGGACACATCAGACCTTCTCCAGTGCCTGGATGCTTTTGGAAGGGGATTGTTCTACTTTGAAAAAGCCCAGCCCATGACGGATGGTGCTCTCTTCCTTTTTCAGAGTCTCCAGTTGAATGTGTTTCTCCTCTATTTGTTTTAAGGCAGACTCAGGACTTAGAGCACTGTCAAATGGACCTGTTACACATGAAAACATATAAAAACACAAACATTCACATTCAAGGCACAGAAAAAAAGGCAGACATATATTATGGACTGCCTACTGTATATCAGTTACCAGAACAATACACATTGATTTGCATATATTTGTCTTAAACCCCTTTAATACAGAAAGTGATAAGAAAATACTAGAAGGGGGAGTGAAGGGGCATGATTGGCAGAAAATCTGTGTTGTGCAAGGAAGAATCAGTGTATTCAGAAATCATGAAGGACAGAAAAAGATTAGATGCAGGGTATTGGTAACAGGCTTTGTGCTTTGAGCAACCATTAGGTGGACAGACCATGGTGATGAAACACTTGGTGTTAATGCGTTTAAGGGGATCAAAGATTGTGTCTCGCCTGTGCTGTTGAACTCCTGCAAAGTGGCCTGAATTTTCTTCTTAAACTCCTCAGAGGAGAGAATGAAGCTGTTCTTAAACTTCTCCTTGTGCTTCTGCAACATGATTTCACTGTCAATAAGCACCTGCTGGAACCACACCCACTCTCCATTCAGCATCTCACGCATATCCTGCACCTATGGGTAAACCAAATGGCAGGAATTATGGTGTGCTCTTTTTGTGTAGATAAACTACCATATCTGTATTCTGATAAATAAAATAAAAAAATATACAGATCTCCTTGTTTACTTAAGGTAGCGTGAACGATCAACACATTGGTCTTGATTAGTTGGGAAACATTTGTCCTTGCTGTTACAGTATGTCCTACTATCTATATCAAGTGACCAAAACTCTGCATAACTGCTTAATTATTCATTTTAATTTGTAGGTAAGTTGTCTCACTAACAGAATGTTTGGGACAAAGAACAAGTGTGCAGGCCCAGCATTCAAGTTACCATTAGGTGCATACAATTTGTATACTTACACAAATACCTCATCAAAGACTTGTATTTGTGTATTTTGTTCAATGTAGATTTGCATATGTTTAACAATAAACAAGGTACTTACAGCCTGTTCCACTGGGACTTTGTAATTGTCGAGGATAGCAAACTGTTTATGGATGAGAGGAATCTGACTTTCTGTCTTGGCCAAACTGTGCTGTAGAGTCTCCAAGAGATTCAGGGTGTCCCCAAGCTCAGCCAGTGTCTGGGGAGGGTGTCTCAGCCTAAAAACACAGTACAAATCAGTACAAATGGTCACACCACTTTTAGCACAATGCATCAAACCCTTTTACCTTCTACCTTCATTTTACCTTTTACCTCCTTTTTCACTTGCTTTTCTCCTCATCTTTACATTTCTTTCAATGTTTAAATACATCAGCATACATTAGGTGAAATCAGTGCATTTGATTTTTCACCTGAAATCTCATTGTTATTATATTTCATAAACCAACAGGAACCCAAACTACTCTGTACAGTCTCTGTGGAGACGGTGTATTTGACATGTCTGTAATAGATGGTGGTGATATGAGTTTTCTTATGATAGCAAATATAGTTTCACTACCAGACAGGGGTTAAGACAAGGGTTTTCAACCAGTGATCCACAGCCCCCCTGGTAGCCTGAGACACCGCTGTTGTCATTTCACCAGGAAATCTATTTTTAAGTTTTAATATTTTCATTGTATTACTATATTTCTTTCATGCAAATATATAAAATTTGAATTGTTACGCCATTAAGCCACTGGGCCAAAAAATTCTCCACCACATGTATTACTTCAAATATTTTACTCAATTTAAAGTACTAAGCAGATTATCTACATTTTACTTAAAGTACAAAATAAAGGTACTCCAGTAAAAAAAGAATGTATTTAAACAATACTGATTATGGTAATTATGGCAAAACGTGTAAAGTAATTATATAAATACTGTTGCGAAAGGTGGAGCTAATTAATTAAAAGTGTTTATGTTTCTTATGTTCTTTTTCTGACTTTTAAGGAAACTGTTGTTAATCTTTTTGCTAAATAAATGAAAAGCATGTTGAAATTGGCAATGCCCTGTTTCTTCCTTCCCTGAAATATAATGCACCAAAATCTATAATCCCAGATCTGTGATAAAAACATGAATTTTGTTAACTTTCCACCGCTAATTATTACAAGATACAATTTCATGAATTGTATCTTTTGTCTGACTGACAAAGATTTTTGGGTTGACTTTTTTTTTTTTTTTTTAAATAGCAAAATAGCAAATACTAAATAGCAAATGCTTAGACTTTGTAATAAATACTTCCTCCTCATTTTACCTAAAACATAGATACTGTCAGGCTTTGTATTTATGTTAGAGAATTACGTTAAAACCCTCTTATCATCGCTGCCAGCTCCAGTGTCTGTAATACTGTAAGAACATAAAAACTTCCATCAAAACAAAGTCCTTTTACTTCACTCCCTACCTTTTGGCATTGTCTTGCAGGTAGGTATGAAGTTCTCTAAGGCGGGTGGTGACCATGAGGCTGAGCTGCTGAGTAAACTTAGTTTGCCACTCACTGCAGTGTTGCACCAAAGAGGACTTGAGTGGTGAACAATCCAGGATGACAAAACGAATATTTAATACGGTCTCTTCCTGTTGAACACTATTGGCCTTTTCCGTGTATCTGCAGAGGAAAAGAAATCACATGACCCAGAAATGCAGAAACGGGAGATAACTGCAACTAGATGGTTCCTTTTCGTAAACTACAAACAAAGCAAACAAAAACTGTCCAAAGGTTTATAGAAACTTTTTAAATAAAATCATGATAATATTTAAAACGGTATAATACCTGTGTAGGTCTGCATCAAAAGAGGAGACTGGTAAGTTTAATCTCTGGTAGCTTCGTATAACGTTGTCCTTGTTGACCTCCCAGATGTCCTTGTATTTGTACCAAGTGTTTAGATAAGCCTGCAGTTGGCTGGCATTTGCCGTCATCCCTGTGGCAATTGCAGTATGAATCTTTCTTATCTCTTCATCTTGCTCTGAAGAATTACAGGGAACCAGAGTCACAATTACAATAAAATATAATATATATACGTACATACATACATACATACATGTGTGTGTGTGTGTGTGTGTGTATGTGTGTATATATATATATATATATATATATATATATATATGGTTAGTATATGGGTAGCGTAACAGGTCTGGAGAGAGACAGGTAGGATGTGCCTGTTGCTTAGTAGCAGTGTAGAAACAATGTCAGAAAAGAGTCGCTGGTCGAAATGTAATCTCCTCAAAAATTAAATAAAAACTCAGTGATATGTCGGTTGCGTTCAGGGTCCAGACTAGATACAATGTGGGTCCCAACCGCGGTCCACCTACAGCCTCCAAAATGATGCCTTTGCATTTGATGTAAAGTAAAGTAAAGTAGTTTTCAGATATTCTTGTTGCTGTTGTACAAATATTTTTTCTAAATATTACGTTCTAATCTTGTTCTAAATTGATTTAGTTTGCCAAATGCAAATTTTATTTTTAATTACTGAAAATAATTTTGATATTCTTCACATTCATCAAATTAAGTTGAGAATATTTTGTCTTTGTCGCAAACTAAGAGGAAAATATATAAATATACAAAATATTGCAATTAGATATCAGCCATCAAACACTGAAAAATGCAGACTACTATACTACACTACTGTACATCTGGTCTACTTTGCCAAGCTCCCACATGTCTTACCTAAGTCAGATGAACACACTAGTACTCTTCCTTGGAAATTGTAGATAATATGAAACAAGATGATTTAAAAACAGTTCTAACCTATTTTGGTGTGTATAGGATTTCCCTCTGGTCGTCTGTTGCCGAGAAGTTCAGGCAGTCGTTTAAATTCTGAGATGGTTTTGATAAGATGAGGTAAAATATTCACTATCTCAGCAAGCTTTCCAAGCGTTGGGGAGAACTCCACCTGTCAAACCAGAGACATACACAGACAGTGGAGACAGTGTTTTTTACCTTTTTTTAGTGATTCATTTTATTACTAAAATGCCTTACAATGCAAATAATGCTGTTGGCAACTACTGTCGCTATGTGACAACATTTTGTACTTTATGGAAGAAATAAAACAACCATCGATTCATACCTTAATAAGCTAAAAATTAGTTTAAAAAATACACACAAATATTTCCCACAGACAATGTAGTTTCAAAACCATTGCAGGCCACAGGTCAGAGAACTTTAACCCACCTCCAGCTTTAACCCGTCTCCAGCACTGTGCTTCAGAATGGCACCTGCATGTGTGTGTTTCAGTGTACTGTCATGGTCACACGTTGTTTAATTAAATGGCAGGTTCAATTAAAATGGCAGGTGATACACCTCATTCATTTGACAGAATGTTGCCTTGCATGCAGGCCAGTAAATATCACAATGTACATATCACATATGATACATATCACATTCTGTAATTTCAGTAGGAGAATTTGCAGATACCTTTGGTATGCTTTGAGGAGTTGCCTGGCGCAGCGATAAAAAGACTTTGAACAAGGGATTGGGCGATGACTTGCTGTCACCATTGATGGCTCTGGAAAGCTTCTTCATGGACTGTATGATGTTGTTTCTGAAAGCTTCCTCTACCATGTGATCAACCTTCTCTGTGTAGGTAGCCCAGTGCTCCTGGACCTTAACATCATGATGAAAATGGGCATAAAATAGTCAATCATATTTTAAGAGCATTTAGATTATTCACCTTTTTAATGACTAGTTAAAGAGCGTTGAGAGCAAAGAGCAAACAGTGTTGAAACTACAAATACTGGAACTGGAACTGGAATTGCAGAACTGTCCTGCAAACAAGGTGCCACTGTCAATCCACTTCATTAAGTAATAATAATAATAATAATCATCATCTAAATCATCATCTGTGTTTGTGTACTTATCTGTCACAGCATTACAGTTCTGATCAGCCAAGCACCAGACTACAGTTTTTACATCTGAGTCATTATTTCTTTGCATTCAAGAGGGGTTATCTATTCCCTGTTTTGAATAAATACTGTTAAATATAGGTTGGTTGCAGTGATATTAGAATCATCATACTTGCAATTGCATGCATTAAATGGTTAAATTGGGCATTTATGAAATGTATTACAGGAGATAAACTAAACTAATAATAATTTGTCAAGAAGGTCCCTAATACCAGCTCTTTAAACAACTTATGTGGTATAGAGGTTCAAAAGATGCAAGAAAAGAGTCCTTCTCTACCTTCTTCTCTAAAATCAAATCTAAATTATAATAATTTATACATTTGCAAGACTAAAAAGAGCAGGAACATTTCTGATGGAATGCTACTAATACCGAATGAAAGATAGAAACAGCACAGACCTCAAGTCCATCATCAGAGAAGGTGTTGTAGATATTGGTCATGATGTTAACTATTTCGTGGTGAGCTGACCGTAGAATTTGAAGTTGGCTCTGCCGGTGAGCCTTCTGGTCATCCTCAAACTCAAGATTTCTGAGAATAAAAACAGAAGAGACACCCTTAATGCAACTTAACAAAACCAATGTGAATTTCTAAATCTGTAGTAATGGAGAAGCTTGGAATCAACTGCCTCAGTAGTATGTTACTATTGTAGTAACAGTAGCCTGTTAAAATATGTGTTTGGTTTACTGGTTAAAATCAAAACACAGACCAAAGTTACAAATATCTAATGAGTACATAAATAAAACAATTATATAAGAAGAGGTTGTGTGGTTTTTAAAATTTAATAAAAACAATTTTATCCAGTGAACCTAATGAATAGATTTGCTATAGATATTAGAGAGAGGCTTTAAAGATAATTAACAATATATGTAAACATTTTTCGTATTTACTGTTTGTCCTTACCTGTACACTGTCTTTCCATCCACTTTAACTAGCAATGTTTCACTGATCTGTCGACACAGATTAGAGATGGAGAAACTGGATATTTTGTAACCATCAATAATCAGCTTCACCTGGAGCATGATAAAGAGAAGAGGAGAAGGTCTGTTCAAGACTTGCTGTTTGGAAAATACCTCCACATGAACTATGAGCTGTGAAAACCATGTCCAACTTAGAACACACTAAAAACAACTATCTACCCTATAGCTGTCTGAATCCGTACAAACAGAACAGAAAGCTATTAAGTAACAGTTTAACTGTACCATTGCCATGTTAGAAAGTGGTGAACTTTATGTTACAACCTTGTCAACTTGCAGGAGACAGTCACGAATGAAGATGATAGAGGCTCCTTTAGAAAGCCACATGAGTTTGTTCAGCCCTGGCTGAATCTTCTTATCAATGAAATGAATCCGCTGCCGAAACAGACCTAACTCACTAGGAGACAGATTTTCAATGATCCTGATACACATACACCCATGCACATCCGCACACACACACACACACACACACACACACACACACACACACACACACACACACACAGAGTCAGATGGGGATTAGGTAACAGCTAAACAAGCTATTACAAGTTACACAAGGTACAAGTCACAAAAACATGAATCAAAACACTAAAAATTGATTGACATCATTCCTTTTGCCTTCTTAACAAAGGCTTGAAAGTTTTCCACTAGTCCTCATTTTTTATGCTTTAGGTCTCACATAAAAGCCACCATGCAAAAAACACTTGCATCTACAGTTTATGACATTTTAGGCAGCCATAGACTAATCATGTAGCACAGGTCACTGATGAACATTAGTTCTGTGAGGAACTAGTTAATTAAAGGTTCTCTGTAGCCGTTGTTTGTTAGTACTCAAAGACTCTGAGGGTTCCACTCTGTATCATTGCTTTAGAGGTACACCAATACTGTAGCTCCAGAATTATACCTCTTCTAATTATGTCTTTGTTTATATCAATAATTTAAGCTGATCAAGTTATTTTTGACCTCCAGAATTTGGATAAAATAGATCATGAAAATTCTAAATTGAAAAGATATTTTATGGTAACATTTATGGTAAGTAAATGTTACATTAGAATCAATATGCAGTAGGTTAATAAAAAATATTAAAGGTATTAGAACATATATAAAAATACTGATATAAAAAAATTATTTCATGCATGGTTGTTGTCCTTGCGTGTCAGACCTGTTATATTCCCTGATCAGCAGCAATGCTCTTTCTCGCAGGCCTCTGAGGTCTTCCCTGTCCTGGTAAATGTCACACACGGTTTGAGGAATCTCAAACTTTAGTCGATCCCAATAGTGGATCTCAGAGAACAGGATTAACAGGTTGCTGGACAAGAAACCATAAAAAAAAAAAAGAAAACCCGAAATAATGAGGAAATGTCAAATACATATTTATATGTGTCTGTGTCTATGTCAGATTCATTATTTTCTAGTTGACTATATTGCGTTTTAGATACATATATGGTTTGCTTATGTGTGACTGCATACTTTTAATGATGAAAGAATGATTTGTGCCTAGCTTGTAAGTTGAGTTTGTGTAACCCACTTGTCAAAATTGATGTTCAGCTTGGCTGTTTTGTCTTTGCAGCGCACCATGAGAGGCTGCTCCAGTCTTTTGAGGTACTGGCTGCCCAGGCTCTGGTTCCATATACTGAAGTTGTTCCTCACTATCTCATCTAAAACCTGGATTATCTGATTATAGGTGAAAACTACCTGCTTGCGGCTGTATGAGTCAGTCATGAAGTGGGCTTTCTGAAGTACCTGGAAGTAAAGAAAAGGAGACAGGAGGAAAAATTCCATGAAGGCAATTCTGAAGCAAGGTGGTTGTTTTCTTTGCACACTAGTAGCATTACTGGTGTGTTCCACAAGAAATGCCTGATTGTAATTACCTCCATGGGTCTGTCTAAGCGATTTCTAAGGGCCCTCGCCCAGTGGGCTTGTCCTGCTAAACGAGGTATATGGTCAGGGAAACACCTTGCCTTCTGGTTCAGTTCACTGTTGACCATCTTGAGCTCCCTTTTAAAGATGCTATACAATTCCTCCATCTTCTCTTCTATGGTGCATTTAATAGCCTGGAATAATAAAATTAGATGGAAAGAATCATTTGATAAAATGTATGGTGATAAGAGGACATAAAAACTTTATACTTCTGGCCAGGATACTGATTTACCAGTAACTGGATACAACAAATAAAAGTATTTTTTACTACATTCCTAAATATAGTGAATGCATTATTGACTATATTTAGGTGATCTCCATTCAATCAATTGTGTGAATTCTGAAACCAACTGGCTGAAGGTAAGGGGGTGAATCTTTTAGCAATTACTTATTTTTAGTTATACATTTTCTGTAGAGATCAGTTTTCACTTTGTGTCAATTTTTTGTAATTTTGTAAAAAAAAAACAAAAAAAAGGCCTATAACATATAACATGAGCAGATGTTTCAGAGTCATCGCATTAGTGGAAGAGAATTAATCAGTAGATACATGCGAATTGAGTGAGAGAAGATGACTTTAATTTCGTTTATCTGGTTTGATTTGGGATCTGTGTACTTTTTTTAATTATCTAATGTGTTGGCCACCTCATTTGGTAAATTATAACCTTGTAAAGGTAGAAACTATACCAGACTACATTATATTGCACAGGTGGTCATGCCGGATTAGTGTATAATATAATACTAAAGAGAGGTGATCATGTTATGTTATGTATATCATGTCTCATATGTGGAAAAGGCAAAAATCCTTCACGGAGCATCCCACAGATTTATACAGCTTGCTGATGACTGCAAATCATATACTAAATCCTAAAATTACTTACCCTCTCTTCTTCTCATAAGAAGACCCCCAATATCATTTAACTTTACATTAAAAAGTATTAATAATAAAGTAAAACCATGCCTTCGTAAAAGCTGTAAAATAAGAAAACTGCTATCATCAGCTATGGTGCTCTGTGTGTGTTGATGCGGTTCAAGGATAGTAAAAATTAGAGATCACTTACGTTTTAGAAGAGTTCAAACCCCAGTATGCAATTACTTTAGTTTGGCATTACTTTCGTTATTATTGCACAGCTGCTCCTAATGATGTTGGCTACCATGTTTGTAAGTTTGAAAATTATGATAGCCTTGCTAGGGATGTTTTCCTTTTGCTGGTATTGCAGATATGCCTCTAGTTAGCAGAATATAGTTTATATGAATACATTTTTAATTAAAGTTTTCAAATCACGTTTTCATATCTTGTCAATGACAAGAAATAAAACAAGACAAATAACATTTATTTATTTATGAGTAATCTCTAACTCTATAAATATATAATTAAGATTTTTTTTTGACCATATCAGCTAGCCTTGACTTGAATGTGTGTGTGTTTGTGTGTGTGTGTGTGAGCAAGACACCTCTCGGGTAGCCATAGGCCTAAAAGTGTCCAGAAGCCGAACACCTTCCTCCACAGTGTTTACTTTCTTAAACACTGAATTGATCAGGTTCTGCATTGTCGTTTCAAGATCCTTTACCAATGCACGAAACCTGTGTATACAGACAAGAATATTTCAAGAGAGTTGGAGAAAAAGTAATGGCACTGTTTGCAATTTCCTAGTTTTCTGCATGAAATGTGGTTTGATCTTCACAAAATTGCAAATATCAATAAACACAATATTTTTAAGCTGATAAAACATGGTCTAGCTCTTTCATGTCTTTATTTAATGCAATCAAGTTGTAATAACTGTAATAACCTTTGGCAGTATTAGCAGCAAATTAGACTTGCACAACGTTCAGGAGGATGTTTTGGACCATTTGCCATTACGAAACTGCTTCAGCTTAGCCATATTCTTAGGATGTCTGGAGTGAACGGCTCTGTTGTTTTTGGAGAATAATGGCTTCTTCCCTGGTGTCCTGTCCATGTTTACAAAGTCCAATGAATCCTTCAAGTCCTTAATAGTTACACTAGCTGTCTTTTTTATTTTACCTTATCGAGCATTCTGTGTTTTGCCTTTGGCTGGTATATCACTGTTGTCACAGTAGCCACAGTATCTAATTGTCTCCATTTATAGATAATAGTCTAAATATGGACTTAAATACTTAATCTAACTAATCTAATCTATAAAGTAGCGACACACCTGAAGACTAGCAAACACTATCAAATACTGGGTAGTACACATGTAAGGACTGTTTTCATCATTTAACACAGATTTCAAGCCTCTGAGTGTGCAATTGGCAAAAAACCTGACAACTGAGTAAACTGGGGACAACACAAATAACGATGCTATTTAACAATGTTCAGGAACAGTTAGATATTCTGGAGAGAGGCACAACCTAAAACAAAGCAGATATGGTGGCAAACGGGAACTTAACAATTTTGGATAAAAGAGCGAAAGAAGGAAAAAAGCAGCATGATCATAAATGTAAAGGTGAGGACAACAGAGACTTAAGAGCTTACAGAGAGAAATAAAGGTAAAATAACCCTTAATTGAGGCTGTAGGTACTCTAGGTATGCTTCCATTGTCAAGTTTTAAAAAAATCTTTGTGAGAACGACTGGCAGAGACCAGGTCTTAAAACTACAGCCCACAATCTTTACACAGTAAACACTTAATGATTGTCTCTGTTGACTGTCAGCACCGACTTGGCCAGACCAGCTGGGTGAGACCAGTGTTCTCGACTTGTGGCTTTTGAAACTGTCTTAAATACTTTAAAATAATTATATTAACTACATCTAATCTTAGTTTGAAGGTGTTAAAGAGAAACAGAGAAACAAAAGTACCTGTTGAATTCATTGCTCCATGTGGTGCTCTTGATATCAAGGATGTCCTTCTCAACAGTACGTAAGTTATGCAGCCCACGGTGAAAGTTCTCTTCTATTTCCAGAAGGGACCGTGTGAACTCTGGTCCCTGGCAACCAATGAAGCATGGCAGGGGCCTCTGCTGACCATCTTCCCAACGGGCAAACTGATATTGGCAGTCACTTACCTGAAAAGACGGCGAAAGAAAAAAATACATGCCTGAACAATAACGCATAAATAAAAGGGATTTGGGAAATTGAGAAAATATATTTTCAAGGTCATATTGCATTATTTCCAATGGATAAATATCATAAAGAGCTTTGGTTAACTATAATGGGGGTAGAGAGAAGAGGTAAAATTTTAAATGACAAAACGGAAAAAAATGAAAAAGGCTATAAACTCAAGCCATATACTCTATGTGACTAAGATCATTATTGCACAACTACCGATAAGAATAACACATTGTTGATAGTTGTTTATTTTTGAATAACACATATAATGTTCAATTTGACACTTCCTGTAAGGGTATCATGCTATATATATATATATATATATATATATATATATATATATATATATATATATATATATATATATATATATATATATATATATATATATATATATACACACACACACACATATTTAGCAGACGCTTTTATCCAAAGCGAGGTACAAGGCAAGCAAAAATCTAAGTCAAGGAGAAAACATCAAAGCAAAGCAAAGTCCTATCAGATATATCAGAAATATATATATATATATATATATATATATATATATATATATATATATATATACACTGTATATACACTGTATATACACTGTACAATAGCTTAGGTCACAGGAAACATTCTGCTGTGCATATAGATATAAAAAGAGCCATGAATGCATTAAAGTATAAAAAACTAAAAACAGCTAAATATCAGACCTTATTCATAGGTTAAATGTTTACTTCTCGTGTATTTAAACCAACAAATGCAATATGCTGTCTGTGAGCCGTCATTATGTATCCTTGTCTTCTATCAAACACATTTAATGTGGTTCCATGCTTGTTAACGGCATTAAATATACATACTGAAGATTATTAATAGTGAACAACATGAACATTTGTAATGTGATAATATTTTTGGCTGTATCACATATGCCTTTGTCTATCATGAAAACTGACATGATTTAAGACATTTACTGTAGCAACGTGTTTCTACATGTGTTATTTTTTCTGCATGTGTGAGTGAGAGAAATTCACCTCAAGAAGGCTTCTGAACCTCTGAATGAAAGAATCAACCACCACAAAAAAACTGTGATGGTCCAGGTCCCAGGGCTTTGAAGAATACCTAACAGCAGAAGGGGAACAGGAAAAAAAGGCAAAGTGCAAAATGGAGGGGGATTAAAACCTACATGTTCCGATTTAAGCATTTTTCACATAATTCAAAAATAAAAATTTTAATTAATGGAATTAAAGTGATATATGGCACAACACTAATTTAAAACATGACTTTGAAAATCCCTATTGGTAGCCAGTGTGCTGAATCTCTCGGTGAGATTTCCCCTACTTTTGGTGAATCTGTGAGGCATCCAGGTATATTTTTTTCCATGACAGACAGCACTCGATACAGTCGCTGAGGTTCTTCTTACTGGACAACACATATCCTTCAAAGATGCTGTCCAGACAGAAGCTTTGGGAGCAAAGATGGATGATCTCACTACTCATCTGTAACACAGCACAACACAAAGACCGACTCATATTTGCATATATTTTATTCAGATATAAAGAGGTATAAAAATTAATGTTTACACAAAATTTGCGAACATATAGTTAAATTTGGATTTGAGTGTGGTTAGGTTCCTGATTTCCTTTCACAACCCTAATTCCAAAAAAAGTTGTGAAAATGATTTGTTATTCTCATCAACCCATATTTTATTCACAATAGAACATAAACAACATATTTAACATATCAGATGTTGAAACTGAGACATTTTACCATTTCATAGAAAATATTTGGCTCATTTTGAATTTGATGGCAGCAACACGTCTCAAAAAAGTTGAAACGGGCAACAAAAGGCTGTAAAAGTAATTGCTGCAAATCAAAAACAAATGGAGTATTTGACAACTAATTAGATTAGTTGGCAACAGGTCAGTAACATGACTGGGTATAAAAGGAGCATTTCAGAGAGACAGAGCTAAAATTGCTATAACTTTGAAGATCCCCCCATCTACAGTATATAATATCATCAAAGGATTCGGAGATTCAGGAGGAATCTCTGTGCACAAGGGGCAAAGCCGAAGGTCAAAACTAGATGTGTGTGATCTTCGGGCCCTCAGGCAGCACTGCATTAAAAACAGGCATGATTCTCTACTGGACTTCACTTTATGGATTTAGTAACACTTACAGAAATCACTGTCTGTGAACACGGTTCACCGGGCAATCCACACATGTAAGCTAAAGCTGTATCACACAAAGAAGAACACGAATCACTCTCTGTGAACGCGATCCAGAAATGCTGTCGTGTTCTCTGGCCCAAATCTCATTTAAAATGGTCTAAAAGCCCTAATGCCTGCAAAAAGATGAAATCCTTAATCTTTCATTCTTCACGCTTTCTCTCCTTAATTAGTATTATCAGCCCAGTCCAAAGTCCCTGCCCTGCAGCCTTTAGGGATTGAAAAATTCTCAAAATAAATTCTGATTTTAAAAGCCCTGTGCTCCCCACTTGAGGTGGGTTAAAGGTCCACTGGTCCACAGCTTTGGAAAACCCTTGGTGTCTTAAAGGGAGCATTACTGCATGAGTACTGGTTACATCAGAGCAGTCACATGTCCAAACATAGAATGTTTTACATTACACTGAATGTTTAGCTGAGTCAGTCCTGTTTTTCCTACTTTGATACCAAAGGCACAAGACAAAAACATGTTTGTGTGACAGAAAAAAAGTAAAAATGAAATAGGGAAAAAATCAAAAGGTAGGAATAAATAAAAGAATGAAAAAGTAAAGTTTGGTGACAGGGTGAGAGGATGTTCCCTCTTTCTATAATGCTGTCAGTTGAAATAGAATTAGTTGGGATGAAAGCTGTATTTGGGTTGTTCTTTCAGTGCATTCAGTCTCAGGGCATTGTAAATGCTCTGGATGAGTGCCAATGGGCTTAAAATAGAGACAAAATGTAATTCAACTGATTGCTAATCAATTAGTGAAAAGACATTCTGACAGAGGAAGCATATTTGAAAATGTTCTTTCATAAATGTATTTGTGGAACACAGTTGCTTGAGTAAAAAACTCTATGAATTTTCTGAAATGGAGGTGATGTAATGCATACCTTGCGGAAAAGACCAGTGATCCTCTCCCTAGTGTTGTAGTAACTTGAGTTGACCCAAATGATACGAATGAGACTGACAATGTGTCGCAGTTTAGGAGCAAACTGACTAGGTTTGAGCTGGGCCAACTCTTCACATGGCTCCTTCAACATGGACAGGAAGAAAAGGTTTGACTGGGCTTCCAGGGAGCCATTCTGAGGAATACACACACAAGAGAAATATATGTATTAAGAATACGTTGTATTTCTATTTCTACTTCTACTGTTATTCTTATTACAATCCATATGTCATGTTAACATACATTTTTTACTCTGTATTTTACTGTTGGAATCACCTCATTGTGACCAACTACAGAAATATGTGATTTACTTATACATAGAACCACGCAAATAACTAAGCTAAACATTATCCTGGGTTCAATATGATAGCCCAGAAACAATAGTACAAATATGTAGCCCTGTCAGTGTGCTCACTGAAGTCAGTAACACTGTTGTCGTATCAGGCAGGAAGTGTTATTAGTGTCATGTAAGCTTTAATATAGCCTGGAAAATTCAACTTTCACCCGAGATCATTTTATCCCCTCCAATCAATTAAAGTGACAGTGCTAACGTGAGACTCAGAATCATTCATCTCTGCTTTGGAAAGCTTTACATCTCCCTTCTTAGGTGTCCTAATGAAATTACAGTAAGTGAAAATGCTATAAACTAACTAATCAATGAGCTTTTCTCTGATTGTTCAGAAGGACAAGTCCTACTCAAAACACTTTTAGAGGTGAAAATCTCTGCACTGCTGCAAGTACTGTTCAGGGATTCTGTGTCATGGGAGGCTTCTACTGCACAGCTCTACATTAAGATAAGTAAATGGTCTGCAATTATGTAGCACTTCTCTAACTTCTTGGTACCCAAAACGCTTTACACTGCTTTTCAATCATAAAATAAGGAATAAAGTAATGTAGAAAAAATACATTCCTAAAATTAATCAAAACTCCATTTGAATTGAAAAACTTTTCACTCTTATTTATGGTTTAGTTCTTATTTTCTTAAGGTTTTAACTGCAGTATTTCAGCTTTAAGTTTGAGATTTTAGTTTTTTGTTAAGAATTTTTTTCTTTCAAATTGACAGAACCTATTGCTCCCATTTGCCACACAAGAATCTATCCAAAAAATCGATCAGACATGAACAAACCATTGGAAGTGAAGGCACTAGGCTCGAAAGGGGCACAAGAGGGGTATTAGAAAACTACATATACGTATATGTATGAGGGAAAAGACTTGGTGTTGACCTGGGAACAATCTAAGTCCGTAACAAACCTGCTTTGCTCTTTTAAAGCAAATAATTTTTTTGGCTGGCTTGTTTGCTTTACTGAAAGGGCTGCTACTAAAAGTTTTGTTTGTTGTTGTTTTTATTTTTTAAAGGGGGGCCCCCAGTAAGCTACACAGAAGCTAATGCTGTGTAGGGGGCTTGGCATGTAAACATCTGGGAACCTCTGCTTTAGCTCATGCTTGACACACTAGCCAGATTGAGGGAAAAGAGCCTGTCGCTAATTTTCCCAGCTCCTTATTGGTCTGAATAGCAGAGATAATTAAACAGATTTTCTGTCCCAAGCCTGGAGGGAAATCTACCATCCTCATTCAGATTGATTGGCTCTCTGGGCCTAGCACGTCATAGGTGGAACTGGACCGTGCATCTACCCCCTCAGGTCATAAATGCTAGAGCCACCTCTACCCAAAAAAGATCAGATGGTGGAATGAGAAAAAAGTGGATTTATGAGGTAATATTTCTGGCATATTGTTTCAAAGACACTAAGCAATAAGTGGGGTTGAGAACCTACAGTGTCAGGACTGCCACATTTTGGGCCCTGTTTATTATGTTTGTGCTTCAATAGGTTGGTCATTAAGGGATCATTTCTTGCACATGCAGTGCTGGAAGCTTGATGTTAGGGTCCTAGCAAAGGCTGGTTTGCATTGCTTAGGGTGAACAGGCAGACCTAGTGTCACAATTGCATCTGTGATAACTTATGGCAGAGAGATTCCCATAGCAAAACACCTCCCTCAGTTATCAAAAATACAGGGATTACATGAAGTAACACAAACATTTAATGCCAGCATGTTTAAACCTTCCAGCTAGGAAGCAAGTGGGTGTTGTACTGATGCAGTAATTATTCTATAAGCGGGATAAGTCATTTGATCAAAAGGATGACACAAATTAATTACTTTTATTAAGAGAGGATTTCAGACTTGACCTAGCAAACATCCTGTACCTGTATATTCTTGGCCAGTTTGCAGAAACGCTCCAAATATACAGACTTGCTGAGCTGCAGAATCTTCTGAATGTGCCTGACCCCTGGCTTTTGCAGTTGCTGACTCATGTTCAACAACTTGTTAGAACAACTCTTCCAGAAGACTATCTCCTGCAGTGGACCACAGTTGTCGCTCATGCTCACTATTTCCTGGGCATTCAGTAGCTCCTTGATTTGATCTGTCCATTGGATGATGACAGCTAAAAAAAGAAAAGAACAATGAGTGGAAAAAGATATTGGAAATATAGAAGAAAGGAAAGACAAATCTTCTGAAGAAGAAAAAACAGAAAACAGAGGGAGCAATAAAAAGCACATGTTGAAATGATGACTAAGGAAATGTTGAAATAAAAGCACAAGCTTGTGAAGAGAAGGGCGTTGTAAAAGAATTGAAAAGGCAAACGGACTGGTGGTGCAAGAGTAGAATAAAATAAACAGTAGAGTTGGATTGATGCAGGGAAAATGTTGCCCCAATACATAAACGTTTTTAAGAGTCTGAAAGAGAAGGCTAATATTACAGTTTTGATAAGGTTTTCCCTCACTGAATGTCACGGTCCATTAAGTCTAAGTCAGTAACCTTTTAGACATAGACTCCACAGAGACAAATGGAAAAGGAAAGATACCCCAACCACAAAACATACAGTGCTCCTTAAGCTTACTCTCCATTCTCTGTACTAGGTTCTTGTCCTTGCTGGCCTTCTCAGGGTGGTACTGAAGGCCTTCCATTGGAATGTAAAGAACTGTTTTGCCCTCCTTCTTATACACATAATCTGTTTTTTAAAAAAAGAAAAAATATATAGCATTAATTATTGTATATATATTTCCATACATATTTCAGCTCTAAACTCACAAAATCCAGTCTACACTTGCTCCACAGTTAGTGTATTAAATGTTCTGGTTACATAATTTACCCTATTATACGTTTAAAATGTCTTTAATTCTTGGGGAATGGGAATTAACTTATGATTACATTGTCAGAAATATATTATTTTTATCATCTGGAAAATGTAAGTGTGCCTTCTGTAGAGATACACATTTTGGTAACAACCAGAAAAACTATAATCCATTCATCCACTCTACATCAGGGGTTCTCTCTCAAAATTTTCTTAGAACCACTCAGCAGCACCAATTGCATTTAGTATTTCTAACCTTAAAAGAAAAAGCATATTGTTAACTTATTTTATCCAATCCAATCTATCGACTTCGTAATAGGAGAAATACATATATAAAATCACCAAAGAATCAATCACACAATAATTTAAAAGATAATATAAATAATATGTAAAATGAATAAAATAAATAAAACAACAAAACAAACAAACAAACCCCAAAGCAAAACTCTCAGTCTGAGTTAAAAGCTAGGGAATAAAAATGGCTTTTAAGGTGTGATTCAAAAACTGCCACACTGTCTTACAAGGAGACAATGGTTTATTCCAAAACCTAAACCCTAGGACTTAAATAGCAGTCTCCCTGAGGGGTCCAACAGGAGTATAATGATGGAGAAGTTCTAAAATGTAAGATGTACCAAAACAAAAGTGAAACAAAATAAAATATTAAACTCAACTCGGAAATGGACCGGAAGCCAGTGAAGGGACTCTAGTATTGAAGTACTATGCTGATGCTTACGAGTGCCAGTAAGCATAAGGGCTGCAGCATTTTGTACCAGGTGTAAGCGAGAGAGTACAAGACCAGCAATTCCACCCCGACAGCTACAGATGTCTCCATCCTCAATGAGCTGAATGACTTCTATGCTCGCTTCCATCGGGACAACAAGGAGACACCAACCAAGCCACTCCCTCTGCAGACCACCAGCCCCTCACACTTGCTTCCACAGATGTCTATGCTGCACCTAGCCGGATCAACGGACACAAGGCTCCTGGCCCCGACGGCATCCCTGGACACATGCTTAGGGCCTGTGCCTGTCAGCTACCTAGCTTTCTACAGACATTTTCAACCTGTCTCTCACCCAAGCAGATGTGCCTACATGCTACAAGCAGGTGTGCAACATAAAATCCACCTCCATTGTGCCACTGCCAAAACACTTCACCCTGAAGTGCCTGAACGACTTCCACCCTGTAGCACTCACAGCCATTGGAATGAAGTCTTTTGAGTGACTGGTCCTGGCACACCTGAAGGACAGCCTGTCACCCACTCTGGATCCCTACCAATTTGCATACCGTAGCAATAGCAGCATAGAGGATGCGGTCTCCACATCACTGCACTCTGTGCTCACAAATTTGGATAACAACAACACATATGCAAGAATGCTGTTTGTTGACTTAATGTCAGCACTCAACACAGTTATACCCTTGAAGTTGACCACTAAACTTGGAGATCTGTTTTGCGTGTTTATAATGTCCACAGTACTCCCATCTGTATATTATTTGCCCATAGTACTTCTACCTGCCTATTATGTCCTTAATAGTGCCTATCTTGTACACACTGTAGACACTGTATATTCTGCACTGCTTATTGCACTTCAGGTTAGATACTAAACTGCCTTTCATTGCCTTGTACTTGAATATGTGTAATGGCCATAAAGTTGGATTTAGATCCAAAAATGTAGTCTATAAAATCTAATCTAATCTAATCAAGAATGTCATGAGTGTCTAGAAAAGGCTGGAGTTGTGAAAGAACAACCTTTTCCAGAATCTTAGATGAAAAAAAAGGGAGCTTGGAAATGGGCTGATAGTTTAATATTACAGAAAGATCCAAACCAGGTTTTTTAATTAGAGGCTGCACCATTTTTTGGATTTATTCATGTTTGCGCTCTACAGAAGCTACAACCGCTTGCAGTCAAAGTGAAAACCTCAGAGTGAAAGTTCTGGCCTTCTGTAAACAAGTGCAGTAGACCAAGTTCCCCATCTATAAAAAGGAGGGGATTTCAGATATCTTCAATTATTAGGGTGCTGTTTAACTAATATTAAACATGAAAAATAGTAGGTTGATAAACAAGTGTAGAGGGCAAATATTGAGAAACAACATTTGCATTTGTAAAGTCACACAATTTGATTGACTGTGAAACTACAAAACCTTTGTGCCAAGACAGATTGTTCAACTTGTGCTGTTTACCAGTCAACCACGTTTCTCCTTTTCTTTGTGGTGCCCACCTGTGAGGAAGGCAAGTTGGCAGTGCATGTTGTTCATATAGTTGTCCCTGATGTCCTTCCCTCTGTCAGTGCTTAGGGCAACTTGAGGGGCAGGCAAACAGGTCATGTAGTGAAGCATTGTCTGGGCGGGGTCGCCGCGTACTGTGCCAAACTGAACAACCACATCAAGTGTCTCTGCTGTTATTACGCTTCCTGGCATGCGACTGAAATAGCAAAGCTGCTCTACCACCTGTTCCTATTAGAAAGAAAAAGTAGGTGTTGAATTTAAAAAGTAAAAAAAATAAAGTTTGACCAAGCGGCTTCAGAACTTATAAATTATTTAAAATAATTAAACAATTAAAAATGATGCTGTACCTTTAAGGGTATGGAGTGCTCCACCCGCAGGCCCATGGAGGTGTCCAAGTAGACCACCATGACTGTAATAGATGTGTCCTCAATAAATGTATCCAAAGCATTCAGATTCTCCTCTGTCCACAACTCTTCTGTTACCCCAGAAATAGCCACACGACTGACAAATAGCTTTTCATTGGGCGAAGAATTGAAGGATCAATGGAGAAATGGGGACAAGGGGAAAGAATAAAAAAGGTTTATTTGGTGGGATCACTGGTCATGAGGGAAATAACTTTCTGATTACTGAGCAATGTTTACCGAACGGATGGTCTTATAGTCTTCTTCCATCTCCTTAAAAGATTTCGCCTCTGAACTCGCTTTATCCCCTGTGGTTACTAAAGACAAAACCCATTAGAAACAGTAACATCCTGACACACAGGGAAACACATAACACGCGTTAACGTCAGACATCAGTAACTGTAACAGCAACGCTCCCACTTTATACTCAGAAGCTTTGGGTTAAACCTCGTCCTGATATTTGCTGGGAAGACTAACATATATAAAGTTAATGCCAACTTATTACGTTAACTTACTTATTAACTTAGCGTACTTCCCATCTGTTAGCTAAATGTTATTAGTTGCTTGCCGAGCGCGTACAACTTAACGTGTTTATGTTAACAATTTAAATCAGTCAATTAACGTGTATCTGCATAAATAACAAAAACATGGAAGTTAGGATATGAAGACAGTGGTCAGTCCTAAACATATAGATTCGCAAGCTTAACAAACGTTAGTTTGCCAGGTTACCGTTTTAACCTGCTAGCAAACTTTTAGCAATTGAATCAATGTTGGCGTTACTTACCTCCTGAAGTGGAAGGTTCAGTCGTCAAGTCCTCACGAACCTAAACACTATTTTACGTGTTCGTCCTTTTTTTTACACCCGCTACCTTCACTGTATACAGCTGAAGTCATTATGATTATTTTCTAAGCTAGTTAATTTTTCTTAAATATTTTTGCTTTACAAGCTAACGTTATTCATTCACCGCAGCCTGCAGCTGAGTTTACACGTTTCCATGGAAACCGTGGTTGCCTAGATAACCAAGGGTTCGCGCCAGAGCTTTTGGACAACGAAACAGAAAAGTTGTCACTGCATTTAAAAAGCTGTATTTTTCGGCAGAAATCAAAGTAGAGACTTGATGCATTCATTCTGAGGGTGGATACAGATGTTTTTGTGTTTTAAAAAAAGACATATCCAGTCTAGACGCAGTTTATTCTATCAGGTAAAATAAGCCTACAGTAAACACAAAAAGGATCCTATTTTGCCATCAATAAACACAGTAGGCCCTATTTTTCAAAACATCCTGTAACATTAATAATAAAATAACTGAACTTTAGGTTGTACCTGCAGTCTTCCAAACGGAACTTTGGGTACAATATCTGTCCTGCGTCGCCACCAAGTGGCACAATGACTAAAGTGCCGCATGGACAAAAGCACATCAGTTTGCTTACATTGATCATTGCTTGCAGTGTAAATTGTGCAAATGCTGTCCATGCATATAAAAGTAGTAGTAGGCAACAAGTACAAAATCATACTAAGTTAAAATAGGCCTAAATACACATTCTGAAATATACTCAAATTATAAACACTAACGAATGGACTACTGTTCCACATGTGCCTTTCAGAGACGGTTTCTACAGATATCTAATGTAGTTCATGAATTGAAAAACTCCAAAAACCTTTTTTTAGAGAAATTCACTTGAAATAACACATAAATACATAAATCAATTGTTAGGGAACTATAGCAAATAAATACTCCCAGCAAATAAATTATACATTAGGACAAAGGTCATGTTGTGGAACAAAAACAGTGGCAAAGTAGTGAATTTATAGCTAATTTTAGGCACTTGCTGTAATCTATAGTAAAACATCATCATTTAATAATTCAATATATTATAAGATTCAGCATAGGAAAAGTTATGAGTAAGAAGTAAAGTATGTCCTTTTCTCTCGCTCAATTTATACTATTAAACATATTTACTTAGCTGCTACCTTTGCTTATTGTACAATTAAAGTGAAACATTTGCTGTTAAGCTCATTCATATCCTAACAGGATCTTAGTGAAACTATGATTTGTATGACAAAAATTAAAAGATTAATTGAAAGCTGTTCTAACGTCCACCTCTGTATGTGGGATGATTCTAAGATATTCTTAGTAATAAACAAAGATCAACCCTATTAAAAGCAAACAGACAATCAAAACCTGATAAAAAACAAAAAAAAACAATGTAATCTGTTGCAGGACACTCTTTCATCTTCTTTTTTATCTCTGTTACCAACAGGTTACATTTTGCTATTTAACAATAAGTGCTCTGTGTCCAAAGTACGCATCTTGACTAAATCCTCTTAGTTACTAATAGTCTATGGAGGACAAGGAGACGCCAGTTTTTATCCACAAGATTCAAGAGCAAAGAAGGTGGTAATTGAAAGTGATCAGAAGTTGTCGTTTAGGCTGTTCAAGCTAATATTGTCAGGTCTCTCTCATTTTCCTACAAACGAAGAACTGGGGCCAGATCATGTTAGTTACATTTGGATGGTTCTAAAATCAAAGCACAAAGCAATGCCATTAAGGGTTGTCGGAAACAGAGGTTCACTTACTCCCAGGACTGCAACAGCTTAGCCGTCTTAGACTTCTTTAGCTTCAGTTATAAATTATCCAGTAGGAGACTGATAATTATTTCTATGATGGTTTTTACAGAGCAGTGACATAATATTTGCAAACAGGCATCTACAATCTAAAAATGTGTTTCCTTCTCTTAAAAACGGCCATATTAGGATTAAAAGGTGAATAGTAACTCATTATAAATAACACATTCAAAATCTTTCCATATGACATAACCTCTGGGGGTCTTAATAATATCATGACGAGGATCAGCATGGCCACTCTGAGCAGTCTGTGGCTACACGGCCTCACACACAGCAGAATGGGTTACACTGTGTGCAGAGGTAGTAGAAGTACACAAACATAATTCTCAAGTAAAAGTACTAAGCATATTTATTACTTTTCACTTAAAATCCTAAAGTAATAGTACCCCAATGTATTTTAACCAATTCCAAATATATGTAGTAGTTATAGCAAAGCGTGTAGAGTAATTCATAAATAATAAGGGTCAAAAGTCACTGTTACAGGTGAAGCTGATTTTGACCACTTTAGTGTATGTGCTGACAGGTGGTTAATCCATAATGATACACCAGCATTCACTAGTTAAGAATCATTTTAATAAAATCACATATATTATATTTATATTATATTCCAAGTCTGATACTGCAACCAGAATAAGCCAATCTGAATTTAAATTTGACATTTGCACAATTTAAGTGCACCCCTTAAACCCATCAGCCAACCAGAGACCACCAGTACAGACACTCACACTTAAACTGGTGTTGTATTAAGAGGCTCCTGAATGCTCAGGAAGTCTGTGTTCAGTCTTTCAGGAGGGAAAACCTTACCTTGAACTTAGCCCCCCCACCCAGTTCCTCTCTCTCATTACTGGACCATTCTTCCTCCCAGCTCACTTTCTTGAGGGACTTTCTCTTATTTTTCTCCCCCTCCCGTTCAGCAGTGTGGGCTGAGGCCTTTCCAGTGGGGAAATCCGGGCTCTCTGAATCTGGTGGGCTGTCTGTGAAACTTAATTAGAATTCATTTGTTTAAATACTGTAAGTTCTTTTCTCCTTCAGGTGCTCCCTTTGTGTCCTCTTTGCAGGTTGGGAGAAATGCATATTAGCCAGAAAATATTCTCTTCCTCAACTGGTCTATTAAAATAAAGACGAATGGGATTTTTAGCAAATTTAAATATCATTCTAAAGTTCACATATCTTCTATTACCAATAATTATTTAATTGCCGAGCAAGACAGAAGACAAGTATGCAGGTATCTAACACAGGACTAGATAGTTGTACAGTCTGGACCAAAGTCCTGAACCATGAATATATTAAATGCAAACACAATAGGGGGTGTAAGCACCTGTGTGCATGCAGTAGAGGCATAATCTCTAGTGCATAAAAACACTGCACATACAGTAAACCCTCATGGAGGAACCAAATACAAAATGGCTTGAAACCAAACGGAAGGCAGGCCAAAATTAAAGCCACGAGTCTGTGATCTTGGAATTAATGACATGCTGCCATGCCAAGGAGGGGCGGAGAAAAGTGGGATGCAGGGACAGAGGAATAAATAAGGAGGACAGAAAGTCTACGAGGGGCTGTTGTTGCTCCTTGGACCAGATGAGGCAGAAGATATACAGCATCACTTAAGAAGATGAGAAAACATGAAGGGATAGATGAGAGCCATGAATGGAAAGACACTTAAAAAAGGGACACAAAGAGCGAGAGAGATGGAGTTGCCTAGTTTACAAGTGGTTGGTAGAATAGTGAAGCTCAGCTGGAGGCAGCAGCCCTAATAGCTGTCCAATATTCCTATAAAAGGGCATAGATACAGTACACACACACACACAAAGATGAACATTCAGTACATCCAGCAGTAATAAGCTGCTGGCCAGTGCACAATGAGCTCAGAAGCTTTTTAGGAAAGTGGAGCGGGCCTTGGAAGGTTTACTTTGTTTATTACGCTATGATTAGTTTTGTCCAGCCAATGAGGACCAAGGTATGCTCCAGCAGCCACTCACAAATACAGACGTGCACAAACAGCACAGACTCATCTGCATTCATGCATAGCCTATAATGAGGACAGACACTTGAAGATGAAAATGAAATGCCCTGAATGACCCCTGCTCACTGGAAGCACACATACACACATAAACTCCACGGAGTCATACACTCGATCAAAGATTCTCTCTCTCTTACACACTAACACACACACACAAACACCACAATCTTTTCTAGCCCCTTGACCTATGCTGACAGCCCCCTGTGTTCTCTCCCCACTGTAAAGTGAGGTTCAGTGATAATGAAGCCAGAATTACAGCTGGAACGCTGCCAGGGTCCCATCACTGTGTGTGTGGGGGTGTGTGCTGTGTGTGCCGTTGCTGAACTAGATGACATCACCACTAAGCTTCTGATCCCCCAGCTCCAGCAGGGAAAAAGTGGAGTAAAACAGGAAGACAACAGACACATTTGTAGTTTCAATTTGGTTGCCACCCTGTCTAATCTGGGTTCACATGAATTATTCAGCAATTCATTCATTCTTAACAGAATGTCATACACACACCAGCAAGGACAACCTTTTCACACTCTTTACACTAAACAGAGTATAAATTGTAACGTTTCAATTTGATAATGGTCAGAGTCTCTTCAGTATCCATTACACTTTTACACTCAAATGTGAGAGCTAGAATTATTTATCAGGACATTTCGTTGTTTGGAGAAAAAAAAAAAAAACACTTTCTGGGGCTAGAAAAAGCAGCTAAAAGAAGATACTGTGGGTTATCTACAGTACATTCTCCTTTTCCTTTGGATTTAAGTATCATTTCACCTAGATGACTGAAAGTCATCCCATTTTGTTCTTCATTATTATGTTCTAGCAAAAAAGGCATAATAAAGTCAAATGAAAATGTTTAAAATGACAAGCCATATTAACAACTAGTTGCCATGGTTGCATCCAAATATTACGGTATGCATTGTGAGGTGTTTAGCAGCTAAATTATTCATAAAGCATCACATTTCATTCGTGCCGTGACACTCGGATCAAGTGACAACATAAAATGCTGAAGACTTCAATTCATCTTGCTTTTTGTAAATAGGAAATTACATTTTATCGGCTCTGCCACCAGTGTGCCCCAGCCTTAAATCTTTCGAGAGTGGCTGGTTAGAAATGAAGCAAGGGGACACGGGTGCCTGTGTGCATTCATGTAAGTGATTAAATGAAAAAAAGCAAGAACTAAGTGTTCCTGTCAGTGTTCATCAGGGTGCCACTGTGTCTATATTTACCAGCCTGCGAAAAGTGGATTCTCCATGTGGTGGCGCTGATATACTGTGCCAATGAACAGCTTCAGCAGGGAGGTGAAGTGGCCTCTATCAGCTGAGTGTAGCCGCAGTGCGTTTCCTCAGGAAAAAAAGGGTTTTCACATTATAAAGTCAGTGAATGAATTGTGTATGCACCTGGACACAAATGCACGCTTCATTTAAAGTAAAGCACAGTATATTTTGAATAGAACACCCTCATACTCTGTTTATATTGAAGCATACAGTACATGTATAATACATGTGTGTGTGTAAATGAGTATTTGATACAGTTTATCACTTGAAGAAAGGCTGGTTTATGGCAGAAAACAGAATAAGTTCTTGATGTACGTGACTAGAATACACATCGCAGTTTTCTGTGCCATGCTGTTCATAGTTTACCACTGAAATGAGGTATGTACTTCAGTGACTCCCAGGGATCTCCTCATACTCATCCAAACTCTGTAGATTCTTACGTACCTATGGGGGTATCAAGAGGATGATCTTGACAACACACTGAGGACATGTGAAATGAGTCTTCTGCAGAGAGTGGGCAGAAGCATTTAAGATACTGTAGGATGAAGAGAAAGACATTCTACCAAAGACCATTAGAAGGGTTCAGTCACATGCATTTAAATTTGATTATCATTATCCATTAGTGTAATTGGCCTTTACTCTGACAGCATATAAAATGGCCTTTCTGCTTGACTTATGCCTATGTTAGTGGTTTAGAGCAGATTACTGAAAGAAAATATCAACCACGCATTAATTCACCTCAGTCACGGCCATACCGACATCATCTTCATTGCATCATGTAGACAGTTTCACTTCCACCATGTTCACTTGACGACAACCTGATGGCAGATATGCCACTACTGTAGCTTAAAATGTTTAACTGTTTCCTGTAATATCAGATGTGACGCTAACCTCAAAGTCAGAATGAGGCCAGCTATGGAAATGGTTTCCTGTCCTGCAGGATTCTGTGGCAAGAAAGCACAGTAGAAGGTCATGCATTGTCAGCTTTTACAGAGAAGGGCAATAGGGGACAGAGTTAACACTATGAGGGGATCTATGTTTAGGATTGTACACATGTAACTATAATGTACACACTATAACGTCCCCAGGCAAAGAGCTGCAATTTAGATCTGATGTACAACTTCTGCATCTTCTCCGTTTGAGCTAATTACTGGGTCACAAGGCTGCCTGCCTATTTACTTACATGCGTCAGTGTGACAGGAGGTGCTTTATCTTAAGTACAGTAATTACTGACTTGGACTTTATTTACATTATGGAGAGATGTAATGAATTTATGAAATGCATAATGTAAAGTATATTACAGTATGATGATTTCTGAATAGCTACTGATAGGATTTTTTGTAATTAATTTAGGTATTTCCTTTCAAGTAATCAAAAAGAATAATAAGAAATAATAAAGAAAAAGGAACTGGCCCTTGCAGGACCAGTTCTTGCCTGACAGACAGAAATGATAATTGGGAGACAGTGTGTGTTAGGTTTTAGTCAGATGACACAGCAAGGCGTTATTTACATGCTGAATTTCAGTAGAAGCATGTTTTATTAAATCAGGGTGAAACAACATATTTAGTTTCATAGCTCTTTTAGAAAGCATATTAAGGTAGGAGAAAGGGATAATTAGATATTTACATTGTATGAAGTTGGCAGCTTATTATTACTGTAATGCATTCAAGGCAAAGATGAACAAGGACACGGAAGGATGGAAATAAATCAGAGGAAATACAGTAAAATCGGCGTTGCCAAACAAACAAATGACTTGATGAATAACGATGACATTTCTTTAGTTACAGAGAGGCGTGTCTGAAAAGCAACAACCCAGTGAAACTGACAGTCGGGCCTCCACCAGTATAATAAATAGCTTCAAATCATGATGATGAGCATTTGACCGCGAGGAAACACTGGGTCAATATAGAGAATGAAAGATTAATCTGAATAGACCAAATCAATAAAATATTTATCCAGTATTTTGTGCACTTTGTCAAGCACAAATGACACTTAAGCCTAAAAAAAACACAGGGGAAAAACACACTGCCAAGCAGCAGAACAAATCAGAGACAAAACAGGAGGTAGAATGAGCAAAGATTGTGTTCTGCTATTTTCTGACACCCTTCTCTGTCATGCTCTTGGCGATGGGGGATTGTCTCTGGCCCAAAGAGGAATAAAGGAAATGCTTGCTTATGCCAGAGGCCTCAGCCAGCTGCAGCAGGGCTCCTGTGGGGTCCACCCCAGGACACAGAACAAAGATCAGTGAAGTCCTGCTGATGGATTCCTCTACAACATGGGAAGAGAAGAAAAGAAGTAAGCAAAGAAGGAGAAGGGTGAGAATAATTGAGCAAGCATGGTGTAAAGGACTCAACACCTTATGGGATTTTATGTGAGCTACAACCGTACTTGTTTAGTTTAATAATCATTCAGTTCTCAGTGTAACCTCAACAACAGTGTTACGGCGGCTCTGTGCCGTCGCTTCAGTCTCTGGTGGCCATTTTGGCCATCAGTCAATCAAAAAGGGGCTTATGGTGGAGTGTGTGTGGGTGGGTGGGTTCAGCCAGAGAGCCAGACAGACAGAGATGGAGAATGAGAGACAGCCACATGCATAGAGAAGAACAAGACAGAAGACACAACAGGAACTGATGGGATAACAGCTGACACTCACAGCTTGTTGAGCGGCAGAGGAGTAGGCGGCTCCAAGAAACAAGTGCCAAGGTTGTTAACAATGAAGGAGGTCACAGAGAGGAGACTATCAAGAACTTCTGCAACTGACGACAGCTATTCTTCCAATCACCTAGCAAGAGGAGCAACTCCAAAGAAGTTAAAAGGCAGGGAACTCGGGTGCAAAGGAACACAATGGGCAAATAAGAGGCACCTGTGGGTGCATTGGGTGATGTAAAGCAATTGAGGGCAGAGAAAGTGGAAAATGCAGAGACTACATGATATAAGGAGGGTGAGAAGCGAAAATGAGGTAAGAAATTAGGTTTCAATTTACGTTTTCATTAAAATTGTTACACTGGAACTTCTGTGAAAAGTTGTTGAGTTAATACAAGTCAGGAATCATGGCCCTACATCATTAACCAAGCTAGATAAATGCTAGACTCTGAGCTGAGGGTAGAAGAAATCTTGGCAGCAGCAAAAACCTCCTGTGATCACATTAATATTGAGCTCAACTTTGTCAAATCTAATTCCCACTGATGGAATAAAGCAATAGAAGTGAGTGACAGATATCCACAAACCCACACGCTCTCTTCCCTCTTCACTGGCGCAGCCATGAATAGACCCTCAGTTGTCAGAAAAAGCAGAGAAGAAGACTTGTATTCATCATCACCAGGGTATAGTGTATACACAGTGCAGAGGAGTGTTTTCCTAATCAAATACAAAACGCATACAGTTGTTCTCAATTGTCAGCGTCAGACTTAAGCAAAACCTTGAAAGTTTTCTGTGTAGATGAAGAAGAATCATGAAGAACACATCAACACACAAACTGCCTTTCTCAAACCCTGACACACCAATGCTCACACATCACTTTACTTCATATTTATTGTTAGTAGTGGGAACAATATCCGTGCAGCAGCACTAAAACAATGAAAAGCAACATTTCTCCAGCAACATTTACAAACCTGATGACCAAGCAGCGCTGTCTGTTTTGGGAGACGGTCTGAAGCCAGTGAATGGAAATGTGGAAGTTAGGTGGTTTAGACCAGCACTATGAAGTTGTCCCAGCGAATGTCTATACCAGACTTGGTTTGAAAAAGAACTGAGGGAATTAAGGGGCCATCTTTGAGGGGAAAGCGTAACTTCTCCACTCTTCCACATTTGGAATTCACCATGCAAGGCCCTTTGGGGCATTAAGCATGTTCCAAGACTTTACAAATACAGTATATATGGAAAAAAAGCTTTGTCCTGCTGGATTATATCAAAGCAAATAGGATGAAAACACAATGTTTGTGTGTGCTTTGTGTTTTCTTACAAGTCCTCCTGGGAGGAAAGAGCTGGAGTTATTCACGTTGGGTTGGCATACGTCTGGAAGCAGAAGAGCAGCTTGTGGACTAACAGACCATGGCACGTGTAGCTGCAGTAAATACACACAAAGAATCACTACAAATCAATCCTGAAACATATTTATCTAAATCTTCTGATCTCCAGGTGAACAGCTCAAAACGTATTAAACAGTAACCTTCATTTTTTAGGGGCCACATGCCAAATTTGAACGACTTGCACCTCTTCCGAAGGCATGTGTAAAATCACATTATACTGTGAGTTTCCAAAACCAAACGATACGAGTTCGGCTCCACAGCTCAAGGTTATATGTCCGCAACTTTTCAAATTCAACCTAAGGACTGTGTCACAAAGCTGCATTTTTGTATACGGTTTAAGCCTCATGCTGTTATTGCCAGCAGATATGCAGGAACTAATTGGCCATGTACAGAGAAGAGTTTTTACATGTGCACAGTGTAGTTTATTAGTATCACCCAGGTGTTAATCATATACAGTAGACGCTGTACTGGAAGTGTGCCAAAGAAGTATTTGCTGTAGCTTTAGAAACGAGCCGCCTTAAAATGAATTTAGAGCTCCTGTAGAAGGTTGACCCCAGCAGATGGCTTAGGAGAAGGAAGGAAAGAAAGAAAGAGAGAAAGAAAGGGAAGCAGAGGGAAGGAACAAATGGGAAGCAGCTAATAGATTGAAGGATCTAGGAATAAAAATTTTATAGGGTAAAATAAGGTTCCTTTAGTCCATCTGTCAGCATTGCTGCAGTGGAAATTAGTCTCTGCTGCTCTACACTCCACCTCCACAGTGCACTGCTACAATGCCCACTTCTGTTTACTAGCCCTTCTTTGCTCTGTCTTCTTGGTAGCAGTTTGCATGCCATTTTCATTTTGTTTCACCATTTCCTCCGGCTTTAATGCAATTTTCTACATTTTTGTACTGAAGTGTGTTTAGAGTTCTAATTCACAAGTGATGTATTGTTACTGTTTTATAGTGTGTTTACGAAATGTATCTTTATTTAACCGTCTTAAAAATAGTTCACGTCTGTAACAGAGCACCATGCAAGTAGACTCAAAATTTGTCTTGCATATTTATTATCAAATGTTTACTGATCCTTTCTCCGCTGCCCCTTCGTCCTTTCTGTCCTTAGCCTTTTTTTATCATTTTTCTCCTGACCTCAGCGCTCCCTTTCATCTTCAATCAGTCCTCTTTTCCCCACCTTTTCCTTTCCCATCCCTCTAGCTTCTGTGATGGCTCCTTGCCATGCCTCGCCCTCTGTCCTCTATTATTTGTATGCTTTCATCCTACTCCTTTACCTTGTTTCTCTTCTTTCCCCCACGTTCACTCCTCTTTCAGCCCGTCTTTTGTTATTCCCCTCTTCATATTTTGCTGTCCTCCTACTACTGTACTTACCGAAATACTCCTGCCCTTTGTCCCGTCTTCCTCTTTCATCATCAATTTGCAATAAGTCATTTGGCAGATTTTTCTTTTTTTTTTTCCCCTCCAGTGACCTACAAGTAGGGACCACACATCAAGGGCAACTTGATGTTCAGTGTCTTGCCCAGAGACAAGTTGACATGCATTAAGGAGGAGCTGGGGCTTGAACCGCTGACCTGGCCATGGCTGAACGACTGCCCTACCAGCTGATCCACAGATCCCAGCACTATTCAGACTAACTGCAAAAAAGATAATTAGAAACATTATAACATTAGCAACAATAAGAACAATCATAGTCCATATTACATTTTATCTTCAGCATCACTATCAATTACTCATCCTTAGTATCAACAAACTCAACATGGTGACACAGAGGGGAACTGCAGCTCTGAGTGATAATTCTCTGTAGGCTTGTGACTTGTGGCATCTGTCATGCTAGAGTATGCTCAATTGTTATTCAGAACGAAACGTCACTTAATCTTTGTAGCATTAAATTTATGACAATGTCATAGCTATTTTCCCAAGTATATCAGCATAACACAACCACATCACACTGTATGAGTGTAAAAAGGACTATAAATTTAAACAATGTCTAAAATTATTTTTGATTACCTGTCCTCCCCCCTGCTCCATTTTTCTCTTACCATGCTCCTTCCCTTCGTTCCAACCTCCAAACCCCTTTTCTTTCACTGTTCTCTGTCTTCCCCCTCCCTCACCCTCATACCTTCTATTTGACCTCTTTGAAACAGTGGGTAAAGAATAATTAAGAAAAGTTAAAATTACAAAAATTTACTACATATTTTTTGCTTTAGTTCGAAAACTGAAAAAGCAATATTTATTAGATATGTCAGAAAGACGCACCAATAAACCAAAGTTAGAGACTAATAAAATCAGAGGCAGGTTTATGTGTATGTGGTGTGTATATTATAATTTAAATTTAGGGTAAATATGCTCTTTGTATTTTATGAGTTTTACAGTTGTAACCCCAACCACAATGGTTGTGGATGGACTGACAAAGAAACACAGAGGCTTATTGATTACTGGCAAGTCAGGAGGGACAGACGACTGGACTATTAGACAAATACGTCACTCTGAAACGCTGCAGTTGCAATCTATAACTGCCACAACTCAATTGTCCCTAAATGTCATGCTGTGGCTACATTGTGAACTGGCAGCTGAATGAAGTGAGGGCAATGAAGCAGAGCAAAGAGCTGGAAAGAGAAAGAGAAAGAGAACGAAAGGTCAGAGAGACCAAAGAAAAAGAAACCGTCTGAATGGCACACGCTGGGACGAAATTGGCCAATGAAAAGAAAGGAGGGAGAGAGGTGAGGTCCTGTGGAGGATGTGAACAACAGTGACCTAACGATCGGGATGGGAAAATAGTGAGGGGACTTACTCACTCATTCTTCTTTACATGTGCCCATCACTCTCCCTCTTTGATAGAATGTGAATCTCTGCTGCCATCACTCTCAGACAGAACATTCAAAACTTCAAACAAAAGATGAATTTTGTTGATGAAAATTTGACACAGACTGACGCAATTTTCTCCTTTTACTAAATGAAACGTCAAATGTCTTCTTCCTCACGAACACTCACACCACCAACTAAAATCTTTTTTAATAACTGCTTTTTTGAGGTTAGCAGGTTTTATTTTTGTATTTGGGGATGGTATGACCCCCTTCTTTAAAACAGATTATAGTTCATGTCTTTCCTGTTTATTTGTTTTAACATCTGTTCAACATCTGTCTTGCATACTGTCATAATATTAAGCAGTGTCACTAAGGACAAAGACACTGTTAAAACATTGCCCATTGTATGGAATCTTCTGAATAAGGGCAATAGAGAGTAAGAGGAAAGTAGACATTTTCTTTTTTGTATTTAAGCTGTGACATCTTCAAACTATTTGAAAATTTTAAAATGAACTAATATGATTTAGTGAAGCACTGTTGCTTTTACTTTGCTGGAGCTCTTGTTCAGATTATTACTAAAATTCAATTATGTGTAACATTAATGCCACCTGCTGGTTTGAATGTGGTGAACAGATGTCAGCAGGTGTCACACGGTACATCGCGGCTTGCTGTGCACGGAGCGGCTTAGAGGCAGATTAATGGGAGTGTCCATGTTGACCTCAACATTAAAACAATGTAGATTTATGTCGTGGACGATTGGTCTCAACAGCTAAAATATGTGCCGACCAAAAATGCCACTTAGAGGCTAGAAAGAGCAGAAAGGAAGGGGAACTGAGGTCACAGTGATTGAAAAAAGCAGGGAGGATACATCAGCTCCAGCAGACTTTAATTGTAGCTTTGCTTAGCTTCCACTTGTGTCTTATCTGATCCTCAGTCAAAAGAAGTTGTCCCTTCAAAGGTTTTCTCAAATATGACCATGAATGAAATGAAATTCCAGACCATCTGTTTCCATTAGTATATACAGTTAAGTTAAAAAATTTGCATCCCTTTTATCCCAAAAGTGCTGTTCAGTGGCAGCACGTTTGTTTGCATCCCCTTACTTTGAATTGACAATACTATAAAACAAAGAATCCTTTCTGATTTGATTTGGCTGCAACTTGTCTTATCAGATCACATAATCTTGTTCCAAAACTCGTAGTGTGGTTTGTTAACATGCTCTATAGCAGGTTCCAAGTATGTTGCCTTATGTCTAAAAGTAGAAAATAGCTTCCAGTGTGTTTTTCTACTTGTGCAGATTATGCTCGTCTGTGGACATGTGGAATTTTACTGTATTCAAGTTCCTTCTAAGGACTTTTACACTGTAGGTCCCCTGCTGTTTGTTTAGGAAATGTATGTTGCCCCTAAGCACATTTCCTAGAGCCTCTTTTAGATATTTCTCTTGATCTTCTACTTCTTGGGAGTCTTAGTGTGTCATACATTCATCAAGCTTTTAAAGTCTTAGGCTAAGTTGTTTTAAAGGACATAGTGGACCCACACCCGCAAATGTGTTATGGGATTGAAGGTGCATAACTTTCAATTTACTGCTCACAGTATTCTGTGAAAAACAAATTGTCTCTGTTGCTCCCCACTCACTAAGGCTGAGGAGAAAAGCTGCTCCAATATTGCTCCTTAGCAAATGCTGCAAATACCATTTTGCAGCAACATAAAACGGAAAGTTAATTTGGTGTCGAAAAAATGCATAGGAAATCAATTGCGACAAGCTGTCAGGTGTGTAGGATGGAATAGTTTACAGTGGAAAAACATAAATCGTACATATAATGACAAACTAGTTGCATCTAACGGCAATTTATAATTCACCTGATGTATAAGAGGAAAATAAGAATGTATAAGTAGAGAACGTTCACAAGAGAAAGAATGAGTTCCCCACAAATTAAAAAACGGAGCAGCCATGATAATGGAGGCTCACACACAGTTACAGTAGTGTCGGCTTATTAACAGCAGGAAGACAAACCTGTGTTTGCCTTAAAGTTAATATCGGCTCATGTGACGGGCTAGTATCAAGTGATAGTGACTTTCAAAAGGCTGCAGCACCACACACATCAGGGCCTTTGGATTTAAGGAAACAAGAGCAAATGTATACTTTAAAAGTTGCAATTCAACTTACCTACAGTATATCTGTCCACTTACATTGTATTTCATATCCTCAAATAAAATACTAAAATGAAATCCTCTGTTACCCCAAGAGACACTCAATGATCCATCCTTTCTATTCATGTAAGAGTGCAGAACAACAGTAATGTCTATGCTGCTCTAATGATTATTCTGGATAATTCAAGTCTTTTCAGCTATGCATTTTTAATCCACTTCAGATCCTGGCCCTGAGTTTCCACCATCAAGCTCCCATCTTAAAAAGGATGAGAGCTATATAATACACATAGTATGAAAAACAGCATGAAAAGAACACAAACCCTAAGTAACAAACAACCCTTTCACAAAATGTCATCCAGCAGAAAAACATATAAACATGTACTGCGGTTATTAGAGAAAAGAGAACAAACACACATTCATATGTGGGCTTTTATCAAAGAAATGTTAAAACCTTTTCCCCCTGTTTTGTTCACTTGTTGTACTCTGTTTCTGCTTCTCCTACGTTCTACGAGTCAGAAGAATAGAACCTTGATGCCCAAGCTTGTAAAGCAGCACCTTGGTTTGAAGCCTGTTTGACCTCACTTCATTCATATTGTTGAAAAGAAAAGACAAAAGTATGCAGTGTGTGACCGAGGAAGTGGACAGTGGACTGTTTGCCTAATTTTAAAGGGTGTTTGCCTTAGTATGCTTAGTGGACTAAAGTTAATCTCAGTCAATAAACCTTTGATAACAGCTTGTAATGCACTCACTGTTGACTCAGTGGAGGATGTCTGAGAGCAGACGTCAGCTGTTGTACTCATTTACTGCTTTGGGGTTGTACAGGAAAACTGCAAAGATGCATACTGGTGAACATTTTTAAATCCTGCACATGAAGAGAGAGCAGGTAGATAGCAGCAAAAAGTGTGTGTGTGTGTGTGTGTGTGTGTGTGTGTGTGTGTGTAAATGTATGTTCTGATTTTTCCATGAAAAACAAACAATTCTGACTGATTATCTCTAACACAAATTCCAATATTAGCATTTTCATTAGGGTTACGTAAAAAAAAAAAAAAACCTCTAGGGCACACAAATCTGAGACAGTAGAATTATTTGTTCCTCTTTTTGTTTCTTTTATAACAGTTTTAATATCAGTTTGATTAATTTCCTAATCGGAGTCGTCCTCGTAAGGACAAAATGTTTTAGTTTTCTGAACTTCTTTCTGATCTCTCCAAATCAACCCCACAGCTTTGTGTTTTATGTGTTCATATCTGTGTTTTTTCCTCTGGGAGTCAGAGGGGAGATGAAGCGCCTGTATTCCAATGAACTTCATTATACTTTACAGCACTTGAGAAAATTATTTTTCACAAAACCCATCACTACTTTGGTAAGCAGCATCTAATTTTAAAAAAAAAAAATGTGGGACTTTTTCCCAACATCTTTACAATGAATTTTCACCGGCCGTAATCCTCTTAGAAAAGCCGAATAAATAAATATGCATCTTCAAATAAAGGCATCGCTGTTCCAATCTACAAGAAAGAAGAAGGAAAGGAGAATTTAAATGAGTCCAAATTAAAACATAAATAAATAAAAACAATAAAAAATGCCAGAGAAATGCCAGACATATGGGGAAAGTTGCAGATTTAATGGCAACTGGTGGCCCACGCATAAAAAATGCAAAGCTGTTTTGTCTTTGATAAATTCACTGAAAATTGTCACTCTAATAAAGTTCATGAAAAGCAGGTACACTGTGTATTTTGGGGTGAATATAATCACAGCAGTATTCCAAAGCTCCACTTGATGTACAGACTCTTGTACCCTTTATCAACAAATTGTTTTTTGTCTGGTTTTTGCTTGGGTTTAGAGAAGTTCAAACCTATTTTTAGCTCATTACTTAGCTGGCATTTTTGCTTCTAGTCCTACAGAGATAATTGAATTAATTCAACAAACTGGCTGGGATGTGCGCATTAACATGGCAAATATATAAATAAATAGGAAGGTAGAAATACTGCAAACCAAAAAAAAAGGGCAATGAAAAGAGATCCTTTAGGTACCAAGATAAAGGAAAACAGTAGTTCTACCTTCCTCTGTGCTTCTCCCTATGCACGGTGTGACTGTACACAATCTGTACTTGTCAGATTTTACTCTGCTCATTTTTAGGGCACTTTAGTTTCCATTTTCTCTGTGTTTCTTTGCCACACGCCCAATCTCCTCTGTCAAGCCCAAATGGCTTTGTCTCACTGCATTCCTCCTTTCAATTTCCTTCCTTTATTCATCCCTTCATCTTGTGCTGCTGCTGTCTCTGTCACAGCTGGCTCTTGGCTTCTACCCAGGTGGGCTCTTTGCCCTGAAGGATCATGATGGCCTGCATTACTGTCTCCAGCAGTGCTGGGGGACAGCCATAGCACTTGATCTGTGTCATGTTCCTTTTATTCAGAGACCCCACAGCAAACAAGGAAGGTCAGGAAATGGATGGCTGGTGTGCAGTACACTGCGATTCTCGCCGAACCACACTGTAGTTTATGAACTCAGTCCTCGTGAAAAAAGAAAAAAGCAGGTATTTATACATTAACGAATTCTGCTGAACATTCTTTAGATTTTGGTTTCATATGACTTCCACCTGTCTAAACAATACCTGCAGAGGACTTGTTTTGAGCATCGTGATGGTATTTGGGAGGTGGTGTCTCTCCGAAAATATTCTCCTTAAAGATACAACAGATACAGACTTGGCCAAGTCCTTGCTCTGTCAAAAACTCTGTCAAAGCAAAAGCATTTTGTTGCTCAGTTTTTGATACAGAGCTGGAAATAGCAAATATTTTTAAAAGACGCTCATAATGAAGGTCTCTTTAATCGATTGGGCAGCATGGGTGAAGTGTGAAAAATGTTCTATGTTGAGCTTTTAATTTTTGACATTGATAAGAAGACTAAGGGCACAGCAGTGGTTTTGCCGAATGCAATGAGGTGTGTAATGATTTGTCACCATCTTAGTTTAACATGTCGATGTTTGAACTTTGGTGAAAAACACAAAGTTACGCTGAGGCTGAATTAATGTAAAAAAAAAAAAAAAAAGAAAAGAAAAAACCTGAAATTTAAGATAAATTGAGCAACCTGAACCACCCTTCACCCCACTCCCATTCTCATTCCAACATACCATGAAGGCATGAACATGAAAAGATGTTCTTTACTCTAATTGGGGATGTTTGCCACAACTGTGGTTCCTTGCCACAGAAAGCTGCCTGAATGGGCTTGTTTACTGTGGGATATAGACACACCGCAAAAGGCAACAGGAGACGGGGTGCGGCTGGAAATTGGCTGAGCACTGGCTTCTAGTCAGCTAAAACCAGAAGCCCTGAGTTGTTGGACAATACTACCCAATGCTTACCTTCTTGTCAGCCTACTGCTGTACAGCGATGAACAGGTAATTGTCCCTCAGTTTCTGGAACCCATTATCACCTCTCTCTTGGCCCCCTACACCTCCACAGACATGGCCTCCAACTTCAGTCATATGTCACTTATCTTTTAGAAGTTCACCTGCTCCCAACCCACAGCCTGACACATGCACACTGCTCACTCTTCTGGCCATACACACACACACACACACACACACACACACACACACACACACACACACAGACACACACACAGTCAGATGAGTGACATAGTGATTTTAACAGAGACAGGTGTTTAGAGAACTGAATAGAGTCAGACAGAGCCATTTATCCACAGGGTAAGATTAGCAGAAGTCAGAAAAGTGGCAACGGTGAAGTGAGAGAGGGAATTTGAGCTGCAAAAGGTCCAGGGATTTTCTATGATTTGTCACCATTCTTTCTGCAAACTCTCCAGAGTTTGACAAAAGGTCATCCCATTATCTTCAGTTGATGAATAACATCCACTGTGCAATTGACTTGCTAATCTACGTACTCTTATCTGTTCTAGTTGAGGTTCAATTCGGGTCTGATATATCCAACACCTACAGCAAATACATCACAGAAGAAAAGGTGGTTATGGGCAGATGCCTGAACAGACCCAGGGTCCTTTATCTGAAATCTTGAATGGCTTAGATGATCATTGAACACTTGCCATGTCACTTCTAATATTTGCTGGTTGTTTCCCAAAAGCAGTATGAACATAAATGTGCTCAGTGGCTCACAACCAATTTTTGGAACGCCAGAGAATATTAAAGACCATATTTTTCTTCTTAATATACACTTAATATAGACTTACATGCTCTAATGTACATTGCTATTAGTCATTATTGGTCACAGTAATCATTCTACCCATTGATTCCGGCTATGGAGTTATCTTTGCAGAGGAACGTAAATGAATAAGAGGTTAAGTACTGATAATGTGATCTTCTTTAAAAGAATGGTATTGAAACACTGAAATGGACCATTGATGCAATTGACACCAGATGGTTAATTTCTAAAATGGCAAAAGAGTAACATCCTAGGGGACACTGATATTTGATCTCCTGGTGAGAATAGGAAGTTTCATACAACTCTCAAGTCTGTAGATTAAAGTTAAAGTTATAGCGCAGCACAAAGGTTTCAGGGAGGAACATCAGGCCTGGCTCTTTCCAAAGCTAACTTTAGCCTGTTTCAGACATGAACTCTGGAGAATCTCAGGAGGATCAGGTCCTGACATTGTCTGGAGTTTCCCTTTCAGGCATGTAACCAACATCAGGAGATAGTCTGTGCGAGATGCGTTCTCACTTGTGAAGAAATACGCCATGTAATTGGGCAAGGGGGGGTGCTTGGGCACCCTCGAGCAGGGGGCAGGACATGACGCAAAAACAAAGCTTCGGAAGTGACAGTGTTTATCTTTTGTGACCTGATGATTTCCAGGTCTGCCCTCACCGACAAAAGTTTACGATTTTCTTTGTCCTTCCATGTCGACGTCGTTGTTGTGTTCGTATGAATGAATAAGTTCTTTGCCTTCGGTTGTTTCTATTTGCCCGGGTTTGCAGCAGTCGCAGGAAATGGACGTCATCAACAAGCCCACTCACTAAAGGTGAACCCTCCGGAGTATTACCTCCTCTATTCACAAATGAGCTTAGGAGGAGAAAAATCCGGACTTTGCACTAGAGAGCTGGCTGGGTAAAGTCCGGGTAATGTCAGGGCCAACAGACCCCAGAGAAAGTCTGGAAAATGTCAGAATTCCAGTGCATGTCTGAAAGGGGCTTCTGTCTGTGGACCATTACATCTAAAGCAGCATAGAAAACAGTATAGAAAATAACACGGTTTATTGTCTTTATCTAAACAAATAAATAAATGAATAACAAAGCATAGAAACAGCAAAATTTCATTTAAGTATTTAAACCCCTTTGCTTTGTGCAACTTTTCAGCATTTATAATTTATTCAAAAACAGAAAGAAATGCTATTTTTCATTTGTCCAAAATTCAATAAAAACAAATAGTCAGTGATTTTTGTATACTCTCATCTAACATTCATTTAGAGTTTGATGCCTGCTACACACTCTCTGTTGAGACAGAGGCAAAATAAGATTGAAAAGATTATAAAATATTCAAGTAACACTGTTCTGGATGATTCCAAAAGGAGCAGGTTACATAAATGGTAACATGTGAGGGTGTCAGGATTGAGTATAAAAGAAAATCCCACTGGTTCAGCTCATTACTTTGTGCCAAACTTTGTGAGAGAATTGTCAATCATTTAAAACATTCTCAATGTAAGATTGCAAAGAATTACCATTTACAATACATGTTAATGTGGAAAGATTCAAGACTCCAGGGAAATCTCAGTGCGTGAAGACCAAGGCTGGAAACCAATGCTGGCCTTCGAGTCTACCTTTCAGCTTGTTTTTGGGAAAAAAAGATGTTGAGTCTTTCATGCCAAAGATGCAAAAGACCATTTAGACTGATTAAAGAAAGGTGTAAAGGTGTAGCATCTGTGATAGTATCATGACGTAATTGCCCTTGTCAGTGATGGAATCATCATCAATGCAGAGGGGTATGTTAGGATTTGAGAAGATAATAAAGTTTAATACAGAATTATGGGAACAGCAAGTGTAATTCGTTTGTTCATTGAAACACATTTAAGATCATATCATGGATTTCACAAAAGATTTGATCATTTTAGTTTTTTATCACTAAAAAAGAGTGGCAGTGGCAATTAGTATCCTTAGTTATCGAATGATTATAAAGTTTAGATAAAAGAAAGCTGATGGTGGTTGTCCCAACTTTTCATTAGTGTGTTGCAGAGAACACACTCTAAATTTGCCGATATTTACAAAATACAATTAAGTAGTCAAAAAATAACAAAAAAACTTTCTTTGTATTTTTGTCAAATACAGTTGCAAGCAAATTAACAAATCCAAATTTTAGTTTTTATTACATTGCAGAAAATGTTTTAACTTTTCTGGAAATGCAAGTTGTACACACAAAAACACTCATAACGAAAAAGTGAAAACATATATTTTTTTAAAACTTCCAATTATCCTCTTTTGCTGTGGCAATCCAAGTTGTGGCTTGGTTCATCTATAATGTGCCCTTTTTTTTAAGATGAGTTAAGAACACATACAAACCAATGTGCGGGAAACATTGAATTGAGTGGAAGTAGTTCATAAAGTACCATATTTAATATATTTTGCAATAGAGTAAATGTTACATAAAATGGAAATACATGAGAAATGTACTTCAAAATCCTACTGAGGTATAATACTTGAGTAAAAGGTATTTAGTTACTTGCCTCTGGTTAACAGAACCTATTTCAGCACTATGGTCGGAAACTTATAAGACGTTTGCAAAGTGTTATTTCCTACAAATGCTTTCAAAAATAAACTGATTAAGAAGTACAGCCAGGAAACTAGAAAACTGATGCAAGTAATAATAATAATAATAAATAACAATATTCTTTAAATGAACATTGTGTACAAATTAACTGTTTTGCAAGTACTGTAGCATATTCAATTAGGCTAAACCAATGTGAAAAATACAGAAAGCAATGGCTCTGACATAACAAGACAGCTCAAGCTAAATCAAGCATTGTGGAAAGGGGCTACAAAACCCTAATTTGAAATGAGGTCTGGTCGAGAGGCTTGCAAATGCAATTAAAGTCAGGTCATGTTTAATGGGCACGAAAATGAAAGCCTCCTGATGTGGAAAGCTGAAAAAAGCTCCCTGTTCCCATTCAGCCAGGTTCAGGCAACTGCCTTCACTCCAGATATCAATTCTCTCCCCTCGATCTCCCATTTAAAGGCTACAGCACTCACAGCTTGGCTAGCCTCGAGGCTCTGATGAGCGCAATGCATTTCACAGGCATCATCATGTCATGAGCAGAATCCAGTCTTACCGAGGTCAGAAACACCAGCGGCACACACGACACCAAACGCTTAAGACTTCAGCCAGGCAACTTTGGGGTGCTCACATAAGCAGTTGACCAGCACTAAGTACTGAGGGAGATGGTTCCTGCTATTTAAGATTAAAAAAAACCCACTTTAACCCGGTGAACACAGTCTTTCATGGGTGAGACAGGTGTCGTATTCAGTGTTACTTTCAGAAGTACTCACAGATAAAAACCTTTGCTCGCCTTAAGCAGCAAGACCCAATTCAAAAGCACTACCAACAAATAAGGTAAAGCAAAGTCTCCCTGAGATCTACAGTGTGAGTCAGTGAATTTAGCTGGTTAATTGGTATAGCAGTGCTCCCTGAGCTCTGGCAGTGTGATATGGATCCTGCTAGCAGCTAGTGGTTAGAGGGCCAGGACGCCTCGTCACCCAGAGAATGGTGATTAGCTCTGGGTAATGGTGCCTGCCAGCCCAATTAGTAGCATTATGTGTGACCACTACCCTGTGCCACTAATTACAACCCGAAAGTGAGTGTGTGTGAGGAATCAGAAAAAGACAGAGAGAAGCAGGTCTTTTGTGAGACAGACTTTGTGTGTACATACTGTATTTGTGTGCTTGTATGCAACACCGGAAAGAGGTAGCATTAAGAATTAAGCGTGCATGTACATATGCTCTTCTGTGGGTGCAGACAGCTGACCCTCTCTGCCGCAGCATCCACTCTGTCATTTCCAATTACAGCAAGCCTCAGGTCTGTGCTACAGCATCACCCAGATTACTAGACCTCATTTGCTCAACACTGAGCGTCAATCAGCCATTAACACACTGATTCATGGGGAGGCTCGACCTACTGTCCTCAATGTGATAGTGAGGAGCTGCTGAGGGGGACTGCCGGGAATAATTACTGTACATTTGAGGGATACCAGACCACTAGTATTTTAATTTAATCTTTTTTTATGTCATCAAAGGGGCATTATTACTGTGAACCCAACATCTAAAAAGCACAAGAGCAAGACCACAAAAATTAAGGAACCGAAATGCTGAAAATACCCAAATACAAATGGCAAATAGTATTATAATAATAAATTACTTATAGTGTAGCACATTTTTATGTAAAAGCTATTGCTACAATGCTGGCAGTGTTGAATGCAACCATGTCGCATTGAATAACATGACAGCCCAATACAAGTGACCAATTCTTGACAAATTTACTGCTTAGAGAAAGTCAGTTATGGTTGGTAGTAGACATCAGATGAAAATACTAAAACTGAGGTGTGTTTTTAGATGCTGTGTTTCCTTTACTCAGCGGACCCTTATGTTCTGAACCATAGTGGAGAAGAGTTGTTTGCTCGTAGGCACAATTGAGACTCTAAAAGTATATCGGAAATATATGATAGCGACACGTAGTCCCTTGTTGCTGAGGGTAGAGAGAAGCTAAAGAGTGCCGTTAAGTGCTGAAGCTCTTCAGCCTATGTGCCAACGTGATTCATAATGTGCTCCTTTTCACAAACCTCTGTGTCGACAGCTTAGAAGTTGGTGCACGGTGAGTACTAGCCAAACACATTAGCAGATGAAATTTTCTGCTCTAATTATGGTTGCACAAGCAGAGCTATTCATCTGTGTTAATGTACTCATTGAGGACTACAGGTCAGAACAGTGTGAAACAAGAGCGAACGGGGCTGTCAAAGAGAGGAGACGATACGAGAGGAGAGGAAGAAAAAAAAAAAATAAGGCAGCCAGGAAAATGTTGTGTACCGGCTGATATGGGACACGGTGTGCTGAGAGAGACAATGTCAGAATATAGCTGAAGGGCTCTCCCACTGGGCTCATACACAGCACTAAGTCCAGGTTGTTCTTGACTCGCTCTATCAGGTAGCTCACCAAGGAGTCTTCACTACAATGTCTTTCCCAGCAGATTGGACAAAACACTGCCTATCTATATATCCAGCTATATCCATCTATAGAACCACACAAAGGCTTTGATGTTCCATAATTTCCTACCTCCTTTAGTATTTGGGCCTAAAAACCTCAGAAATAAGCTTTCCAATCATATCGTTACTCTAGATGGCATAAGTTCGGCCTCCAGTACTGCTGCAAGGACGTTGGAGTTATTTTTGACCAGGATTTGTCCTTTACCTCACATATAAAACAAATCTCTAGAACAGCCTTCTTCCACCTACGGAACATTTCCAAAATTAAGAGCATCCTGTCTCAAAGTGATGCCGAAAAACTAGTCCATGCATTTGTTACTTCTAGGTTGGACTACTGTAATTCCCTACTTTCAGGATGCCCCAGTAACTCTTTAAAGAGCCTGCAATTAATCCAAAATGCTGCAGCAAGAGTGCTGACTGGAATTGGCTTTGGAGCTGTGTGTTTCCAGTGTGCAGCTACTGGTCCTACCAACCTGCCTAATGTTTTTTTTTTGTTGCTTTTTGTTGCTCTGTTCTTTTCTCTCTCCACTTTCCACTCACCCGAACCGGTAAAGGCAGATGGCCGGCCACCCTGAACCTGGTTCCACGAGAGGTTTCTTCTGTTAAAGGGAGTTTTTCCTCTCCACTGTTGCCTATGGCTTGTTCAAGGGGGAATTGTTGGCTTTTCTCTAAACATCTTTATAGTCTTGACTTTATTTTGTAAAGTGCGGTGAGATGACTTTGTTGTGAATTGGTGCTATATAAATAAAGTTGAGTTGAAGTGAATTGCCTAAGGTGGACAGATAACGGTTATACGTTGTATGAATTAAAATGTATGCATATTGCAGAAATAGCTCCTTCTGAGCCAGGCAACAAGTTAAATGTATCCCAGTTCTCAGATTTAGATTGTAACAGCAGAAAAATGCAGCATCTGCTGTGTATAAAAGTCAGATATAAAACATTTAGACCAATAAATAAATTATCATATCAAGATGAGTTATTCGTGTTTCCAACTATTAATTTTTATCATTTGCACTGCTCAATGCTTTCATTTCGGTTACAGTTAAATGAAGAGTATATGAAACCAACTGAAAGCTTAGACAACAGCTGCTAAAGTCTCATATGACAAATTGTCTGAGATGCCTCAACTGATAATTTGTTATTCTTCTGCTGTATTTGTGTGTTTTACTCCTTCATCAGTCTGTTCATTCAGACATGAAACTGAACACAATAATATTATTGTTAGTGCCAAGTGTCAACCACGCTGTTATGAATTTATAACTGTAAGAATGAACAATTTCTATGACTATTCACATGGAAAGAACTAGAGTCAAACACTCAAACAGTCCATCTGAATCAATATAGCTAAAATAAATTCAGGTTCAGGCCAAGGGGACTCTACAACATGCAACAGAGACAAATACTGAGAACGTGAAGAAATTGAAAATCTGTTTGGCCAGGACACTTTTCCAGTTCTTACAGAATCACTACTTCAGAGTTTTAAAGGAGCAAATCTTTAAAATATTTTCAACTGTCCGTAAATTGATCCAGGTCCCCCATAACAACGTTGTCAAGCTAAAAGGTACATTTTTAATCATGTGTAACTTTGAGTCAGTTCACAGAAACCCACCCTTGTTGTGTTGACTTCATACCATGCAACATGTTGAATATGTAAGTACTGTGTGCTACTGAAGAATAATGACAAAACTGCTTTTCCTTCTCCTAAAGGAAGGGACAGAAAAACAAAGCTGACTGAAGAGGATGAGAGGAACTAACTGTACAATGGCAGAGGTAATTCATCAAAATGGTAATTAAGGTCATTAAGTCAGGAGCCAAACTTCTTTATCCTGTTTTTCAAATCACTGAATCACTGAGGAAGTCATTAACTACAAATTGTGTCCGTTGTCTATTGAGCGAGTCTTTCATGGATCTTTCAAACTGAAGGGGAAAAAAAGAAAAACTTCTTTTTGTGGGCTTTGGACTTGACAGTTTGCACCTTGAACCAGCTGGGAAAATCTGAATACGATTCTCTTTTACTTTCTCTCTTACTGCTGCTACACTACTACAGTGTCTTACTTAAAATACTCCAACTGCTCTAGCTGAGCTTGTCACTGACAATAGCAGAGAAGCCTGGATGTAAGAGGGAGTTCTCTGCTGTGAATATGAAGAAGACTTTGAAAGTTTAGCCACATGCTGCTGTGCAGCAGGAGCCTGCTCAGTCAGCCTTTCCAAGATAAATAAAAGTTGAAGGAAAACAGAAAGCTTGATTACCTCAAAGAGATTAATAAATGAGAATTACCTGTGCTTTCTCATGCAAAATGTCACTTTGTTGATACTTGAGTGTTAAACAAAGAGGCAGATAGAAGGCAGCCAAATACAAGTTGACAGCAAATAAATGTGACAAATGTCTGCGTCGGTGTAAAGTGCTCCATTTAGTAGAGATCAGTAACATAAGGAGGGCAGTCTAGGACAATTAATATTTAATGTTCAGATAGTTACATCGATGTAATTCACTGCCGTTATGTGCAAAATGAACTTATCTTACAATCAGAAGCTCTTTCTCTACACTTAATTTTATTCTAATGTAGATAATTTCACTTTTTTTTTAAAAAACACTACTGCAGTATATATAGTAACACGAAGAATGTGTGGAAGAAGCCATGGTCTCTAGCAGAAGACTGATGGAAGCTATATAAACCCTTGGGCTGATCTAATCTTGTTTCATTTCCGCCGTTGGGCCTAGTTTTCCTTGTTTTAATTTCTTAGAGGATAAGGTGATTTCCTCAGTGGAGGGCATCAGATATTGTCAATGTGCAACACCGATGTACTATTATTGTATGTGTGTGATCTCACCTTGTCTGAACTCGTTCCTGCCATGATGCTTGGTAACTTCCGCCTGGAATAGCTCGTCATCAGATAGGGGCAGCCATCAATTGATAGGCTCAAACACACTGATAAACACACACTTACACACAGAAACAGCAACCATGCTAATGAAAACATGTAAAGACACATTTGCTCATGCTCATAATCAGGAGCACATCCCAAGACAGACGTATGAACAAGTGCCTTTAGACTTTTCATGTTTTGATCGAAGACTGAATTGTACTGGAGCGTTTTCATAGACTAAGTGTGATTCACAGACCTTTGAAGAAGATGGGAATTTGGTGCGACTGTGACACCTGGGTACCCCATAGTTCTGAGTGGTAAATGTTGGGGCCTGTCCTGGCAGCAACCTGTGGATGTCGGGCTAAAGAAGGCTACCCTTTTTGCCATAGTTGACACAGGAGTCTCCTGAAACAGCAGATGTGTACTAGCAGGCCTGAAGGGCTCCAGCTTGTGCAGTTGCATGTGAGGCTATGGACAAGGACTTGCTGGTCTCAAGATAGTTCTGGCAAACCAAGGCTGTACTCAATAGAAGAATAAGAGAAGAGAACGGCTGACCCGGGCAGAGGATATAATTGGACTCTGACAGGACCACTTTGAGGAACTCCAGAACCCAACCAAAATGACTTTTGACAAGGAGGCAGAGTCTGAAGACTCTGGAGAAGATGCAACCTTACTGCTAGTGGAGGTTTCTAAGGTGATTAAAGAGAGCTCCTCAGCAGCAAGTGCCAGGTGTGGATTAGATTAGCCCTGAGAGGCTAAGGGCTCTGGACATGGTCTGTCTTGGTTGACATGCCTCTTTTGAGTCAAATGGAGGATGGTATAGTACATTTGGGCTGGCAAACTGGAGTCATCGTTCCCATATTTAAAAAGGGGACCAGAGAGTGTGCTTCAATTACAATATCACACTGCTCAGCCTACCTGAAAAAGCCTATGCCAGAGCACTGGAAAGGAGGTTTCAACCACCTGTTGAACCCCAAGTCCAGGAGTAACAATCCAAACTCTTACTGGAGAGGTCATAAAAGTCTTTCCATCCAATCCACACATGCTTTGTGGACCTGGAGAATGCTTACGCCCAAATGTCCCTTGACATTTTTGTGAGGAGTATTGTGGGAGTATGAGGTGCCAGGGCAGTTGTTATGAGCTTGGAGCCTGGAGTAGAGCCACTGCTCCTTCTTATTGAAAGGACACAAAGTGATGTAATAATGCCTCTTGAGCCCCTCCCATTGGAGGTTTTTCACGCATTCCCACCTCATAGGATACCCTGGAGCAGACCTAGAAGACACTGGAAAGATTACATATCTCACCTGGCCGGGGAACCCCTTCAAATCCTGAAAGAGCTGGAAACGATTGCTAAGAAGAGGGACTCTTAGAAAACCTTGCTAAACCTGCTGCCAACACAATGCAGAATATGCAAATGATAAAGGATGAATGAATGTGATAAAATCTGCTATACTGCATTAATGCTTTTTTTGATTAACTGGTTCATTAAGTTCATTAATTTTTCCCCAATCCCTAATAAACAGATTAGCATTTTCACCGACCTGTCACTTGGCATTCTTATTTGAGAAGAGGAATCCATTCACACCTACACAAACCCACAATGCCCACAGCCATGTGCAAACCTAATGTACTACAACACACAAGTACTGTACACCAAAGCCATCAGCTGAGTGTTGATCCATGTTGTTTCTATAGTAATGTACTGCTATTGATTTGCAGTGGCTTGCGGTAAAGTGGCACATTAACAGCAGTGTGTGGAGAACACAGTCTGGTGCTGACAGGCCTTCTCTACTTCAGCTACAGGGTAGCTTTTAGCCGCACCCCATGCTGGGTTTTTCAAAGGAGCTTCAAACTGCGCCTGATTCATAGAACTGGCCAACAGTGAACACAGCAAAGACACATCAGTGTATAGCATATGAGGAGCTCTTATATCGATTGTGACATTGTACTCGATTGACAGGGCAAAAAGTGATGGATGGAACTGACGTGGTGGGTTGATGTATCAGGGAAATCGTGTGCACTGCTTGGCAATTTAAACATGGATGAAGGTGCGTTTATTTCCTTAGGCTTATGTTCACAGCATAGCAGGATCTTAAAGCATGGCAATCCATTCACATCTCCGGCTAGATTTATTCATTTAATTCATTTCAAGAATTAACTTGAATTTTCTTCTGCCGTCATTTAATATATTAAAATCAACAACAGTTCATCCTCTAAAATATCATTTTATCTTTGAGGCAATCTATACCATCATTGTGTTCATTCATAAATGTATCACATCCCTGCATAGTTTGTTGGGGGAGATGTTGTGCTGTGGAAGCTCAGTTTCTCTATGAGCAAATGTGATCACCGAGTGGGTTGGATAAACTCTGAAATCAATGAAAAAAACAAAGCTGATCCAACAAACAAAAAACATTAGTGTATGTTATGGATGATGGTCCTATACTCTATATATATATATATATATATATATATATATATATATATATATATATATATATATATATATATATATATATATATATATATATATATATATATATATATATATATATATATATATATATATATATATATATATATATATATTTGCAATAATTTTGACTTTTTCTCTGGTTTTCATTATTCTGTGAAGCACCATGGAAGCTTCAAAAACTGCTCTGTGATGTGGAAAAGCTTTACTTAGTGATGAAAAATAAACTAAGAAATTACTGAAAGGTCAAGATATTCTCTTAAAGCATCTAAGAAATCAGAATATTGTTCGCAAACTATTTAATTTTACTCTATATCAGGCAAGAGCTTTGGAAACGTGCCATCTTGCTGTCAAAAACATGACAGCAGGAGGCGAGTGAATTATTTCATTTCAATCATTTAACTTAATCATCTATAAAATCATGAAACAAGACCTCAGCAAACTGCACATGGTGCGGTAATGTTTACCATCTTTGATCAATCAATGCTGCGAAGGAAACACTCTTTGAATTAAAATCTTGTTTTACTTTGAACACAAGTTAAAAAAATCCCAAACACCTACACGGAGAAGCAAACCTTGACAGCAGAGCTTCGTCTGGGCAAACAGATGAAAACATGACATTTCAAAAAAATTAATGTTCGTTTGTGTTGCACCCTGTTTCTGATTTAAGATGATAAAGTGGATTTGGTTTCTCATTAAGATGTTGCTAAGTGTAGTTTGAGGGTTTTTGCACAATGGTAACACTTAATTAGAATAATAAAAAATAGAGAAAATACAGACGCACTCACTATGTCTTGGAAGCTTAGATCAACGTCTCACCTCAAGACAAACACGAAAATGAAAAGCTACATTTGTATCACCTTTATCACAAACAAATCCAAACCACGTCAACAGTGTCCATACAGCAAACTAAAGAAATGACACTGTTTGATGGTTTGAGATCTTAATAAACCAGAATAATCCACTTGAGGAGGGAAATTCATATTTCTACTCGAAAACAATCTGACATTTACAAGGATGATGATGATTATCTTTCTATTTGATAACAAGAAGCTGTTCTGAAAAACCATGTTTCTGTGAGAATGACATTCAATTCTTCATTTTAATGCAGCAAAAATCTTATAATGAAACGTACACATCTTGTATCTTGTTTGTAAAACAACCAGTCATCTCTCCAGTCGACAGATCCAACCTGGTCCAGCTGGACACTGGGATTGAAGCAGCATAAGCTAAAGACTGATTATCATCCATTACCTCTGATAGGGTGGTGACCTTAATTGTGTTATGTGCACTTTGCTTTCGACTTTTGTCCTTACACTGACTGACAGAAAGGATCAGAACAAGTACCTGGTTGGTGCTGAAATATAAAGGCCAAAGAATATAAATATATACATTTCTATGCCTCTTTTATTCCCATTGATTTAGTCATTAATAATAATATGCAATGGCTTTAGTTAAGTAATTACATTTTATAGAAAAATGTCAACCCACTTCCGATGTATACTCTACCTACTGATTCATAACCTCCAATGAATATTTTTCTCACATCAAGATTTACAGTAACTATGTGCTATTGTAGTGCTGGAAAATGTGTATAATCTATGCGTGGAGTGGATAATACCTAACAGATTACAAGAAAAGTTAAGGGTACTGCAATGCTTAGACAGTGTTGATATTCAAATGTTCAAGTGATAATTTCACAAGTAGGTGGAAAGAGCAGTAAGACAACTTGACTGAGTGAGCGAAATGAAAAGATACAGAAAAGAGAGGGGACCTGAGACACTCATGTTCCAGTCTGGTGCTGTTTTTTTTCCTTTTCGTTTGGCATTAGGGAGGTCTGGAAGAGCTTTCTTAAACTCCCCAGAGGATATGAAGAGTTTTTCTTTGCTTAAAGAAAACTTGTAGTAGATTTACTTCGATGTTTAGCGTTGCTGTCATGCTGCGTCACCCAAACCTACCTCAATGAACTAATTGTCCCCTCGATGAAGGCAAACGTTCAAGCCCTGAGGCGCCAATGCAGCACTACATAATGATTCTCCCTCCACTGTACTTCACAGGTGGGATGAAATTTCCATTCTCTTTGGCAACTAACGTTCTGTTAGCTTTTTCTCACATTGAGCAGCCTCAGAACTAAATTGTCTCTGCTCATAGACAAATAGATTTTTTTGTAACTGTGGGTGGGTCAATATCTAACCTCCTTGACATTCATTTGTAACACTTTCCAGGTTCATGCAAATCAACAATTCTTGAACTTTTGATTTTTTTGAGATCTTGCTTTTGCTTTTTTGTAAGTCACTGCTCACATCAGAGCAAAACTGCGCTAACCCACATCTTCAATCTGTTTTCCAATCTTATTAAGTCCTGACTATAAAAAAATGTAATAATGACTTCAATATAGAAAAAAACAATACAATGATGATTTAAAGTGAACTGCATTTTTTCATTAATATAATTTGTAATTTTTTTTCAGACTCACAGTACCCTGTACGTATACTGTACCAGTTTACCTGCCTTCCTTTTAAGCAGTAGGGTGAACTGAACAACGTCTATCATGTACAGTTTAGTTTACATTTCCACACACTCCAAATTATTCAAGTATTTTTTACTGTAGGAGATGATGAGTTTCTAAACGATACCCACCCACAGAATATTGGCTTACAGTTTTTGCCTAATAAAGAAGCAAAGAAAAAGTTATTAAATGAAATGTTGCTACTTTTTGCCTTTCAAAAAATGTACGCTCGCATGTTACAATGCTGAAACTACAAGCTAATAATGCAAAACAATACACTATAATGAGTAAGAAGATAATCGTGAATTTTGAAGCACTAAAATCAGAGATATATCTCAAGACTTTTAGTTTAATGAGGTAAATTGCCAATTGGTTCCTCATACTTGCAGCAGAAGTGAACCCTTTGAAAAGTTCAAACTTGTAAAAAAAAAAGAGCTAAGCCAAGCAAAAAACAATGTGTTTATAGGCCAAGAAAGGCTAGAGTTGAAACATAATTTTGAAAAACACTGTGATTTGTGAAATAGTATAATTTCTTAGCAATTTTTGTTGATTTTGAGGTTTATAAAAAAAAAACCACAACAAAAAAACCCGACATTAAGATAATTTTGTTTAGAAAAAAATGGACTGAGATCAAGTTTTCAAAATTGGTACAACCAGGTGTCTTTGCATTTTCCAGTATTTTCTAGAACACATTAGAGGTATTGTAGAGTATATACATCGGATAATTTGTTATTGTGTGAAACCTTACCCCCGAGGTTCAGTAGGTAGTGTGTTTTGGCTTGAGTTGGAAGATAATGAGCTGTAACAGCATAATATGGTCCTAAGGTGGCTTGAGTCACAATCTCTCCAATAGGCTTCACCTCCTTCTTAAACCCGTAGTGTTTCAGTGATCATGACGCTGTAGATGTGCAGGATCTGTGGGGAAAACATAGGGAGAGAGACAAGTTTGTTCAGGTTCGGTACATTTTGTAAAGCATACAGCCAAGTGGGCAAGGCAAATCCATAATTATTTTCTGAATGCAATATGTCTAAAAATCTAATTTATTTTGTTCCTTTGTGGCAGCAGAATAAGCAGGCGGAAGAGGAGAAGTGGAGAGTGGGAGACGAGAAGAAATAAGGGCTGAAAAGCAGGAGTGAGAAAGGAGAGAGATGGGGACAAGTGGCGGAGGTAAGATGGACCAGGAAAGGTTGAAAGCAGCACAACAACAGAGATGAAAGACTGGCAGAAAATTGAAAAAGAATGAAAAGAGACAAGAGGTGAGCCAGAGAGTGAGTGAACAATGAGTGGAGAGAGCAAGGAAAGCACAAAAAAGCAAAATAAACCAAAAAAAAAAAAAAACCAAAAAAAAAACAAAAGGAAGAGAGATTGAGGAAAGCAGAAAAATGAGATGGGGGAAACATTTGCAGGCAGCCTTTCAGTCAATCATAATCTCCTGGGTGTTGGATATGAGAGAGAGAGTGCAATTTTGCAGTGGTTATCATTATCATCACAGCTATAATCATAATCAGGGTAATTCCAGTGTGGCGAGATGGAAAGGCGAATGGCAAAGGGTGATGGAGGAGGATAAAATGTCAGATAGGAGGTACAAGGACATTACTGGGTGTAACCATGGTGAAATGCACAGAGAAAGTGATACAGTATGTGGAGGAGAGTAAAAGAAGGACGACGAGGGTAGAAAATAAAGAGAACAAACCTCTTTTAATTAAATCCGACAGTCATGATTACTTGGTTTAAAAAGCCTGTGTGCTGTGTGTTATGTTGAATAATGTTCATTCTTAGGACACAACAGAGCAATGGCAGAATAATGAAAGAATAATACAACGTGGGTTTTTGTTGGGTAGAGCAGAGAAAGAAAGCCTTTTAAAACATTATATTTATCAAACTGTAGATGTTGTTTAGATCTACTCATGACAAAAGAACTTGTAATCTTGGTCATCATGTTTATTAGATAATATCTTTACATATATATAAAGCAATTATCTAATAAGCAATGGAATATCTGCTTTTCCACAGCAAAAAGTCATTTTCTTACAATAAATGTAAAAACTAAGATTGTCAGTCAGATTGTCTAAAACAGAATTACCAAACTCCACTGAGAATAATTACAATTACTTTATATTGAAAATAATGAATTATAGACTTAAATATTAACTGACACCAAACAGGGCACATGGCTAAATAGGAAAACTAGACAGTGGTAGGGAGAGGACTGAGTCAAAACAGCAGTGAAAGGTACAGAGAGCAGAGTCAGCAGGAATTAACATTACAGAAGGTGCTAGTAATAAAGCTGAGATAAATCTGCAGATATATCAGAGATATATCTCCAATATCTACAAGCAGTTGCCACGCCCCCCGCCCCCCCCCCACACACACACAAAAACACACACAATGTTTATGCAAATGTCGAGATACAAAACATTACAATGGTATGTCTAATAGTTTTCATAACATATAGGTCTTGTATGCAATTAGTTCCACAGAATTAGAAGAACAGGTAATTAAGGATGTAATTTAGTGGTTATTATGGGGGTGACACAAAGGAGGAAGAAAGTGATAATGTCTTGCAGTCTCTCTCTCTCTGTGTCCCTTGCTGTCTCTCTCTCTCTCTCTCTCCCTCAATCACACACACACACACACACACACACACACACACACACACACACACACACACACACACACACACACGCCCACACACACACACCTCACTTGCCCCCTAACCAAAATACTCCGTCACCTTGACAAAGGTAAGGTCTATTCCTGGTGGTCCAGTAGCTGTAGACATTTCTGGCTTGGAGCCAAAGTGGTGGAGCGCCGGCGTGTTGAGGTCATCTAAGAAACCTAGCATGTGTGTCCCGCCTGCTGGTATAAACATGCTTTTGATTCGCCTCTCTATCCGGCTCTCCGTGACAGCCTGGCTGTTATTAGATGTGGTTTGTGAAGAGAGATGCAGAGAATCAGATAGTGACAGGGTGACAGTGATAGTCTTGGCCTATGATGAGCTTAGTGGTGATGATGCTGATTAAGATGAGATGCATACATCGTTAAATAAACTGCAGGAACTAGACCTTCCATAGAGTGGGGCTGTTACAAAACATCACCACTTAACACCTGCTACGTGTTACTGCTGTACAAGAGACCTCACTATGAAAATAACACAGTATCTGTTACTGGATAGAATATCTCTCTAGTACAGAAAGATAGTTATTAAATAGTTTTTAGTATCTGCGCGTCGGCATAGTTGCAGTTAAAAAGAAATTGCCAACATTCTGGCAACTACAGGTATGTTGCTGCTCGACATGTTGAGCCTATTATTATCTTTTGATGTTAAGATGATTTTGGAGGTTATGGTATTTGTGAGCTAAATTCTTTCAAGGGCATTTTTGACACCTGGTACACCCACAGTGTCTTAGAGTGCAAGTCTGACTCTAAATAATAGTCAATAAAAACCTTGCTATTAAGACATGTAGTCAGAAAGCTCGAGCTGCAAACTGTGGGCTGAAGTTAGTAATGGGGGCCCAATAGGAACAGACGTTACTGCTCTTTCGCAGAAGAAACACTTTGCAGTGCTTCTTGCTGTATGTCAGAGTTCAACAACACCAGCCTTTCTGGCCCAATTAACTAAACGCTTTCTTGTCTAGAAGAGTGACTTACTGTAAAATATGACATTTCTGATTATTTGCTTAATCTCCTCCATTGATTCACCTTACAACCTTATCTATAAATATATGTGGTATATTAATTTATGTATATAGGGTGTGTGACACACATTTGTGACTGTAGGAGCAAGTGTTCCTAGAAGCCACTCCAAAATATTCATTTACAGAGACAAATAGAAGCTCTGGAGTAAGATATTAAAATGGGTTTGGGAGTAAAAGAGTGAGAGAGGAGAAGATGGATTGATATAGGCAAAATGATTCAAGCCAGGTGAAATGCATCAAATTGGAGAAGATAAGGGGAGAATAAGAGAAATTGAGCTATTAAAAGAGGTGCATGACTCTGAGGGGGAAAAAAACGGAAGGAACAGGGAGAGTGAAGCACTCACAGAGGCTAGAGTGAGGAAGATGAATACACATGCAGATGAACAGAAGGTAGGAAAGTGGATGTAGGATCGAAAGTTGGAAAAGGCAAAAAGAAAGAGAGAGAGAGAGGGAGAGAGAGAAAGCAGGTGTAAGATTCATGAAGAGCACTTATCCCGAAATATATATAAATCCGTGGCAGGAAATGAGACAGATGCAGAAGAGAAAGGAGGGAAAATGGTGGGGAGAGAGGTGCCAGGGTAGAATGACTCTTTCTCAGAGTAGTTGCCTTGGAAAGTTTGGTGGTAATGGTGATTGATGTGGAAGAGGAGGGTAGGGGCCTTGTGGTGGGGGTTGTGGTGACAGATGGTGATGATGGTGATGGTGGTAAAGGTGTGTGGGGGTGATGAGTGCCTCCATCATCCCTGGCTCTCTAATAGCCCTTCATCAGAGCTGTCCAGCACTGACGTGACTCAGCCTAATTGCGGCGCCTTGGAGCAACGCATCACTTTTACTGTAATTGTAGTAAAGCTGAGATGGAGGCTATTCAGAGCTGCCATATGGTTGTATGGAGGCAGATGATCTCTCTCTCCCCTCTCTCTCTCTCTCTCTCTCTCGCTCTCACTCACACACACACACAAAGTACCACATGCACACCCAACACCTGTATTCATTCACCTTTGCATGGCTGCATCTCATGCTGTTAGTGAGGGCGTCTTGTCCTATATTTATCTGACAGGTGTGTGTTAGCCTCTGCTTATGTGGGTGAACATACTGTATGCATGTGTGCACGTTTATAACGACTGGCTGTATGGGTTGTCTACCTACAGCACGAGAACATGCTCAGGGTTTAGTCCAGAAATTTAACATCGAACCAGCAGGTCCACTGGTGTTCAACACACACAACGGTAATGGTGCTCCAAAGCCAGGACAGAGCCCTTGGACCTCGTGGAGTAACTTTACTCTAATAATTGAGCTCTGTACTTCTATGGATACTTCATTGACCATAATGCAACACAAATGTTCCTTCACTGAATTTGAGCCACCTGCCCGGCACAGTAAAGGTCTTAAAATATACCCCAAACACAAGCTTGTAAGATCTATCTCATTATTAAGGTGAGGTAAATAACCACGGGGTATCATTAGCGTGTCATGCACAATTCCAAGAACACATTTTACCAGCTCGTCTCAACATTAGTCTTAAACTTAACCTCAATCATCATCACTAACTTACCTGTTAAGCTTTCTTGTAAACAAAGTCACTGTTTAGTTTAAGCCTTTCTCATGATGTATTTTTTACATCGATGTTCCAGCAAACCTATTTTATCTTATGGTGCCTTCTTTGCCACATTACCACCACCAACTGTGGATCAGTGTGAAACCAATGACCAACCCAGATGTGAGGTTGGTCATCTTTATCTAAAAAGATAGGTTCTTGGATACACACACAAATACAGTACACACCTTATGCACAGGTTTGTAAAGACATTCTTACATTTAGGGTAGTGCACTTAAGAGTTGAAATACCTAGTCCAGGCAGCACACGATCCACCAGAGCCTTTTAACACTGGAAGCTGTACACAGTACACTGTGATATAATAGATTAGTGTTCATCCACAATCCTATAAAATGGAACAGTCCAGCTGAGAACAGTGGACATAGAGAAATGAGTGTGCTGTGCCTCAGCTATTAGTGATTCTATTTCTTCCCATCATATGCACTGTACATATTCCATCTCAATTTAGAGAACTCTGTGCAGTTTTGCTGCAGAAACTGTTGCTTGCCGGTTTTTGAAAGTGTCATTTTATACACTGTTTAGGCAAAACAGCCTTTGATAAGCCGTCAGTAAAGTAACTAAACTGACAGAGGGGGAAATGGATGAAAGGATGAGCAGAAAGTGGGATGAGATGAGACAGAAAGGATAAGAGGGGAACGGATGAAAGCATGACAGGAGAGAGAAAGACAGAAGAGATAAGGCATGAAGGGCAAGAATAGAGAGAGACAGATGAAAGGATGAGGGGGTAGCATGGATGACAGGATGAAGTGAGAAAGGGAAGATGGAATGGGGGAAGAAAGGAAATGACAACAGGGAAGAAGAGACAGGAGGCAGGGGAGAGGGATGCGTGTGGAGGTGAGAGGAATGGGTAAACTGGGGTGACAACAGTAGTAAGACAAGAGCAGGGGATTATAATCTGCACAACCCTGGCAGATAGAAAATATCTAAATCTATCTAATCACTGCAACATCATGGATAAACAGCACCTTCAAAGAGAATAGTAATAAGTCTGTCCATTCACCCATAATTTGAACTGCTTGTTCATGGGGATCATGGGGAGGCTGAAGCTTATTCCAGTTTTCATGAAGTGAGAGGCGAGGTTCACCCTGAACAGATCGCCAGCCTGACACACAGAGACAAACTAGCATCCACGCGCACATTCACACCTATGCAAACAATTTAGAGTCACTAATTAAACTAACTACATATTTTTAGACTGTGGGAGGAAACTGGAGTATCTGTAAAAAAACCCACACAAGCGCAGGGGGGTAGAACATGCAAACTCCACACGGAAAAGCTACAGCCAAAAACAGTGTTTTAGATAAAATTATACTAAAACTGCCTTTGGAAATGGTTCTATGTACAGTATGTAGATACGCTCACATGCATGGAGGAAAGGAAACTGTGGTTGATGACTGTGGGTGAGCAAACCTCACCCACAGTCATATAGTGTCAGGTACACATACACACAGACTCCCACACAGACTGTACGCATACTCCACCTGAGGTCAGGTGTATGAGGCCAGATGGTTGCTCACTTGGCAGCACAGCACTAGCCCCTTCTGCAGCCTAACTTTAAGAGAAGACCAGATTTTGTTCTTAGTGTTCACATAGTGCAGGTAAAACTGTTTCTTAAAAGAATGAAAGCGTTTAATGTTTTAAAGGTTCTGCTAAAAACAGGGACTTCAGTGTGTTGGACAAATAGCCAGCAGAAATGTTTTAAGCTGTTCTCAAGCCTGTGGCATGTTTACAGCTGCCATCAGTTTTTGAACCAGCTGTGATCTTTTTCTACGAGCTGAAATTAAACAAGTGCGAACACAAATATTCATGGAAATTTATTCCAAGAACACGACCGAAATAATGTAAATTTAGTGGTGGAAATTACACTCCACCTCACCCCATAAGGGCGACGGGGACAGGAGTCAGTCCTATACAAAGCATAGATCAGAAATGAGCACATGGTCCAGGACTACAGGTGGTACCTATGATGATAAAGGTATAACTGGCAGCTATATCTGTCCATCTTGTTAGCTTTTGGGATCTAAAGCACATCCACACTCCATAGGTTTAATGCCAAGCTGTGGATCCAACAATCCCCCGAGGTACTTGACACTAGTTCTGGAGGCCATTTGCTGGCTCTTGTTTGAGTCTGTTGTTTTGAAGCCCACAGCACAGTATATATAATAACACACAGTGCTTCTGTACCTTACTTTAAAGGTACAGTAATTAAATTCTGTCTGCGATGCTGCTGCTGCTCAAGCACCTGATGTAGGTGAGAAAGTAAAGCCTTCAGTTCATGAGTTTTCACATAATTTTGTACTACATCCAAGGATGCAGACTTCCACCAGCCGACTGATGGAATCAAAAACACACACAACACATGGAAACAGTGAAATGCATGACAAAGAAAAACATTTCCCTCATACCTTCCTGCATGTATCAACTGTAAGGAAAAAAAAAAAAGTTTTAACTTCTCTCCAAGTTTTCGTCTAGAAAAAGCTGGGGGTGATATGGGAGTGACAATAATAGCATCAAAGCTGGATTAAAAACATTTGATGTTCATGGTATTTCCACTTCTTAGATATAAAAAGATGAAGCTATTCACCATGCCGCAAATGATAAAGTAATGGGGTTGAGTTGGATAGAGTCAATCTCAACATTTTATATTTCTGATTCAGTTATATGAAATGCCATCTAGGTAGCAGACAGAGATGACTCCACTGAGGCTCAGTGATGGAGACCAAATTAAAGTTCAAGTTCCTGAATATTTTTCAAATATTTGAGAGTTGGAGAAAATGAAAGACGAACTGGTGGAGAGGTGGGAGCAAGGATACCAAGAAAAAAAAGCCAAATTCCTAACATACTGAAACTTATCAGTATGCATGTCTATTTTCAGTTTTTACAAATAATATAGCTATGAGGAAGACTATTTAACTTTTTCAAACATTCAAATATTACAAGGAAGAAGGCTGGTAAATTAATTTACAGGTTTATAACTCGTCTCTCAAACACAGACATATTACTTTACTTGAACATTGCCCATTAATCACTTCACATGGGCAAAAGGACACTGCAACTGTCCACACAATACTTTTTGCAGTTGCGGATGTTTGATCGACTACCGCTGTTAATTTAAACCCAACCCAAACATTTCCACCATTAATCATCTCACACCTCATCTGACTTACTTTGTGACCTTTGGAGCAGCCTGACATAAAGTTTGCGTTTGGCTTATTAGAGAAGGAAGGATTTTGCAGTGTTCAAAGCACCAGGTTGTAGCTACAAAGTTAAATATTAACCTGCAGCCCCTGGCAGAAAACAATGATTGATTTAACATAAAGACAATGTCTATATTGGCAATGGAAACCAACAAGCACCATAGTCTAATATCACTTCCACACAAAGGAGGTGAAGCAGCAGACAACACAGCTGGGAAGACGAGATCACTTTCAATATTACCATGTGTGGTCAACAAGGAATGGATTTGTGTTCAAAACAATAAATACTCTCTCATGGATGTTCAGTTTTTTTATTACGTGTATCCTGAGACTAAAGGTAAGTTTGATTTAATACTCCCTCCATCATTTAATCATGGAAAACACACAAACATGGTGGTGATTTGTTGGCTGTCATTTCATTCTATTTCAGATGTGAATGGGACTGTCACCTAAATGGATCAAGCCACTTGGATGTTACGGCTCCCTCTCACTTTTAAGCTATTAATCTTAGTCTCTCTTTGATGGACTTACAAGACAGAAACCAAAATAGCGACAGCTGCTTTCCTGTGGAAAAACCTTTAGTTAGTCTGTATAATCATCGACAAACTGTTTAGCATTTGGACATGTGTTTATTGTTCTACACAATCTACAACTCATCTGGTTCCTCCTCCTCCACGTGAGGTAAATACCAGCAATGATGACACCTCCACACCTCAATTATTAATAAAAGGTCAGGGAAATCTGAAGCATTTTATTGATGCAAATTTTACATTTCTACAAATGTTAACTATTTATTTACCCATATTTTTTTCCTTTCATTAACCAAAATGATTTTCTTTAATGTTCGTCTTCTATCAGTTTACTTCACTTTATGCTTATATGCTAGTCCTTTTACACAGAGCTTCCAGTTTGTTCCATTGCATTTCAATGACAGAGACAAGTCACAGTATCATCAAATGTGAACGAACAAAACTAACAATAGGGAGAGACAGACACACACACACACACACACACACACACACACACACACACACACACACACAGAGGAGAAGGAAATGCAAACACACATTTGACAAGTAAAACTGTCACAAGCCTTCTGGGATTGAGCCTTTTGGCAAATAAAGGTAGGAGGAAAAGATAAACAAGTCGAGCTGAACGGAAAGCAGTGAAGTGCTCAAGCAGGCATATGCAATCACAGTCACACACATACGTTCATATACACTTATGTGTCCACTGATGCACCTGCATGCATATTCGCATAAGGACGCAACAACAAAGCAGATGGTACATGAAGCAGACCAAACTACTCCACAGTCCCTAACAGAGTTAGAACTGATTGAGAAAAATTGACGCAAATGAAAGGCTCATGAATACCAGCACACTCACACACACATACATGTATACAGAAGTGCCAGCAGGTGATAGCATGATTGATTTATAGATAGATTGGTGGTTGTGTCTCAGCTGTTAGAGACATCTTATCTCTGTGCGTGGACTGCAATGCACAAACACAGCTGGGAGCAGGCAGAGGGGAACAGGTGATCGCAGCGAGAACAGTGCAGAGATAAATATCGAGCCACTGTGATAAGAGGTGGAAGGCATGAAAGGCAATGAATTTGAAGGAAGAGAAAGCGGCAGAGCAATTAGAGGTGGGGAAATGGAACAGAGGAAAGGAGGGAGGAAATAAGGGGTGTTAGGGGAATGAATACGATGAATGGATGCAGTGAAAATGGATGGGTTTATGTGCACGCGTATGTGTGCACAGAGCCCCAGAGTGTGTTTCCACTCACTCTGGTGTAATGGTTACTATGAGATTTTTAGAGTGTGCTGGTGGAGTATTTGCACATGTAATATAACCAAAAGGCCTTCAGTGCCATGGGAACAGGATGCTTCACTGCACTACATGGATTCTGTCAGGAAAACAGTACCCCGTGTGCCATGAAGGTAGCACAAATGTGTCTGGTATCTCTGTCGGCCAATACTACAGCTGGGTAGCAGTGGCACAGACCAGAGCACTCAGAAAAATGGAAATGTTAATGTGGGAAAAACATACTGATGCACTGTTATACCTCCCTATCACTCTTTCCAATGTCCCCGGCACGCCCTTAGGTGTGAATGTGAGTGTGAATGGTTGTCTGTCTGTCTGTCTGTGTTTCTCTGATTTGGCCCCTGAGATGGACTAGCGACCTCTCTGTACCCTGTACCCCTGTCCTAAACTGCATCAGTGTTTAGTCTAGCAGGTAGTTGTATTAAGTAGTGGGGAGCTGTGGCTCCAGAGAAGTCATCCACCAAAGGCGGATTTGGTAGTTCAGTCCCCCTTTCTGTTGGTCAAAGTCCCAGTGCACATATATGATTTATCTTTCTATATTTGTTTTATTGATGCTTTTACCGCATTTACACAAAATCCTTCCTGCAGGGTTTGTGCAGAGCTGTGATCATGTTTGTTTGTGTTTTAGAGCATAACCACTTTTTTTTTTTCTTTAGTTTGCTGCTTTGTCCTTGCTATCAGTGCTCCCTCTCTTTACCTCATTCAATAGCTTATTTTCTCTCTCTCTTTCTTGTTAGGCTTGGGGAGAGAGGCCAACTTTGGATGGTGTGTTCACAGACAGCAACAGTTAAATCCCACCTCAAATGAAGGAGATACCGATTGCATATTCTGACATCACACACCCCCCAAGCTCAGTTTTTTCACATGTCAACGCTACAACAGAATTACTAAATAGCTTCACCCGAGGCATAGTTTTCCAAAAAAAAGTTATTTTTCAGTGGCCTAAAATGGAGTTTACGTGTGGACAAAAGACCAAAACAAACTTTAAAAATGCCTGTGCGTGTGTAGACAAGCCTTAAGGGTGCTTGCATGGTAGCAGCCATGGGTGTATAAACAGGTGACTGTAAAGCTACACAATAAAGGGCTCCGGTAAGCATCCTTTTTTCTACTTCTTGCACCTGAATCTGGTCTTCTGTTGTTTTTTGTAACCATGATGATGGATGTCTGACATATGATAAAGGCCTACTGAGGCAATGACAACAGCCCACTGAGCTGACAAGAAGATGAAGTAGGACTCAACTAACCAACATCAACAAACTGATAACGGCCATTTAATGGGATGAAAACACTGAAAGCAGGTGCATGCAAGCTGGTGCTTTTTCTTTTTTTTTTTTATCAAGCAATCATCAAGTCTAGTTCACCTTTGGGACTTCAGCTCCAATCTCTCTGTTCTCTCTTGTTTCAGTGTGTTTGTTAGAGATTGTTTGAGCTGCTATCAGATTGGTTTGTTGCAGCCCACACTTTGTACCTGGCTGCTGTTGATGGTGTTTTCTGACTGTGATGTATGTGTGTGTTCTCACTGTGTTTGTTAAAAACGTACATGAAACAAGAGCAAGGGACATAAAAAAAACACGCGTTTTCTCTCAGTGGAGTCGTGCATTTATGAGTAGATGTGCATCTTTATGTGAATGGATGAATGTGCCGGTAAATATCTGGCCAAAGCAAAATATGTGTTTGTGAGTGTCGTCCCAGCACGACAGCACTGTGTGCCAGCTCTGAGCTGGTTGAAGACCCTGGGCAAAGGCCTGCAAGGGAAGGTCTGACTGAGAGGGAGGACTAAAGGAAAGAAGAGAAAGCAGAAGAAGAGACGAGTGTTCAAGTGCATAAAAGAAGTGTCTGGGTGAAAAAAGAAGTGGAGAATAAGTGCAAGGCTGAAGACGAAGAGAGAAGAGAGATTTGGCCCTCCTCTGTGGGCCCTGGTATCTCCAGTGAGCAGCACTGGCCCTCAGCAGACCACAGATAGACAGAGGGGTGGATGGGAAGAAAACATAGAAGGTATGTGGCGTATGAAAAATTTCTTTGGCTGGCTGGCTAGATGTCAGGCACCTGCTTCTGACTCACCAACCTCCTGCCACTCTCCTGCTCTCTGTCCAGTAGGGAGGAATGAGTTTGGGCTGTAGGAGAGGCTGTTAAGAAAGAAAAGACTCCGGAGAAAGCAATGGGGTTTCCAGGTAATGATGTGTGAGGGCTAAACAGAGACACGGTTTTAGAGAGAAAGAGAGCAGGAGGGGGCAGATAGCTCTGATGGGCAACAGGACAAAGCTGTATGAGAGATGCCTCCCCTCCACACACTCTCCACATGATTGTCTGATGGTGGCAGAGTGTATGTGTGTGTGCATCTAAAGTACAGCAGATACTTCACTTCCAATTTCAGTCGACATGCCACTTCTACCTCAATCTACTTCTGTGGGCCTCTTTCTACCTTTCCCTGAGAGCCCTTAGATGTTTCTCTCAAATGTCACTCTATGTTCCCCACAGCGTTATTTCACTGTAAACAAGTATGAACACATCTATATTTGAAGCCTGTTCACTCTCCAGCTTGTTCTGCATTGGGTCAAGACTTATGTACTGTAGTCAAACTGGACATGCAGAGGAAGCAGTGTGTTCATTTCCATTGCAGTGAGTATCCATTTCTCAAATGCTGGGGTGCATCAAGCAAGCAGGAATATAAAATAGAGCACTGTCAGCATCTTTCTAGCCCTTTTTTTTTTTAAATTAGTTTTTTCACTCCAAAAGGTGGGCATCACATAAAACTTTGCACAATCAAGACATTACTTCGAGCTAGTTGAATGTTTACCATATGTAACTCTATCCGCGGTCCTGCCTCTCCTTGCTGTGCTACGCTCTTGTTGCCTGGTAAAACATCCAGCATATGCGGAGCAACAGTAGCATTTACTGTGTCCAATACTTTCAGCTCTGTTTTGGTCTTTACAAACTCCTGAGGGAAACACTGAGCTCATTTTCTGTAACAGAGCTTTTTTATGCTGGAACTCCTGAATGATGCAGCTAATTTATATCACATGTATGTAGGTGAGCAGCTATTATTCTGCATGCACGGCTCATAAATTAGCTTGTATTCTATACCAATCGCTTTCTATCTGGACCAGTTTATTGAAATACCCACAAGTGTGCTCTAAGCTGGCCTCTAAGAGCTCCCACTGTACCACAGACATTTTACACGTACACAGCTCAGCACAGACCTATTGAAAATCCCATAATCTCTAAGCCTGTTCAGCACATGCAGAGGCATCTACAAGTAAGTATAAATGTTAGGTTTTTTTGTGTCTCAATGTGTGTGGAATGTTAATCGTACACGGTGTAGAAACCATATTATAGCTACAATACTGTGTGCTGGATCAAGTCAATCCATTTTCACTGCAGCTTTACAGGGACAGTCTGAAAGACAGACAAGGACTTTATACTGAACCAGTAGCCCACTTTTCTGCTTGGACCTTTTCTACTCTAATTCTAATGAGAGATAATAGTAGACATTGAATGTGCTGTAGGTCTAGTGCCAAAAACATGCTGCATAGTCAAACAAAGAAAATAAGCTTCTGCAGATGATAATTTTAGATGTTCTGATCACACAGTGAAAGGCTGTGACTAATATGTGCTATGAAAGCTGGGTAAATGTGTGTGAACATCAGGTGCCTGCCACAGATCATTATATTTTATTTTTTTCTGTGAATTGTGGACGTATTTTTACTACTGTCGATCCTTTATAAATGTAAATGGGTGCTACCAATGCATGTTTCTTTTAGCTAGACATGCACTATAGTGTGAACAATGATGTGTGTTTCTAAAATCTGTACCTGAGGAGGTGAAAGTCACGAGAGAAGAAAGAACTCAATCATGTCACTCTTTGGTGGAGAGGTCATTTCTTCTCTACAGTTGAGCTATGGGAGGCCAATTGTCATGGAGTTCAGAGGATACGTCTATTGTTTCATTGGGTACCAGAGCAAAGATGCAGTAGAGAAACAACAATGCGCAATGAAAAGGTAAAAAGTGAAAGGCAGGTGGGAGGGGGGGGTGGATAAAATTTTAACAGTTCAGTTTAACAGTACAGACAAGCAAATTGTAATTGTGAAGCTAATGATACAAATGCTGACTGCTGCCAGATTATGCAGTATAACAAACTTCTTATTTATCAGCTATTGAAGTTTGCATGACAAAAAAATGAAATGTTTTATTATTACAATTCAACAGCAGCTTTTCAGTGAACATCTGTTCCATTTTATCAGACAGTGGCAGGGGTGTGCATCTTCCACTTGACAAAAGTGACATAAAAATTAGGGCACAGTAACAATAAGCATAACAAAAGCAGTGCAAGCTGAGAGAGAAAAAAAAGCCAAAGGTGCAGCAACATTTACACAAATGCTTGTTATGATCTGATCATGTCACTGATAGCTGGCTTGTTTGTTAGCTACCAGGGTTTGAATGACGAAAACTGTAATGTGCTATAATTTAACAGCAGTCATCTCAGGCACATCTGCTCTGCTTTGTCTGGAAGTTGCACAGAGTGGTGCTCATTAGTGACAAAACAGTAGTTGATGCTAAAAAAAAAAAAGTTGCAATAGAACAGAGAGCATCAAGACAGAGAAAAACTATTACACTTATAGTCAAATTTACAATGACACACTTGTCTTGTTTAGATCATGCTAGTAATTATTTGTTTGGCAGTGAGTTATCAAAGTTTAAATAAAAAAACAAACAACACATCTCAGGAACAGAGACTTTACTTTAATTGGCAGGTTGCCAAAGATGTACTAATATTTGTGGTCGTTGAGGTAGATAATATTGTAAACAAGGACATATTACCTTCAGTAGACAGATAATGTGATGGCAGTTGTCAAAGAAATGAAACATTACTATTTTTTTTAATCATTCACTAGGTAAGTTTCCAAAATGTTTAGATGCTCAGTGTATTTTTTTTTTTAGGCTTTAGGCTTCAGCTTTTATCACATGAAATCCTGGATTAACGTTTAGAGGGGGGAGGCTTGTCTTGATGCTGCAGGTATCTTTCCCTTTAACAAGTAGTTTTAGCATGTATCTCATGGTCCCAGAGGTAAAAAGAGAATGCAGAACAAAATGGCTGCTCTAAGGATGCAATGCCTTTTAAACAGTGCATCTATGTGTGCGTGTGTGCAGGTGTGTGTCTGTGTGGGTGCACGTGTGCACACATGCACATGTGGGTGGGACAGGTTCGGGAATAGAAGGTATCTAAGCAGAGACAGAGGCAGGAGAGAGGAAGAGAGAGAGACAGATAATGAGAACCAGGGGGAGGTGATGCTGGCATGGGGAGAGGAAGATAGAGACCAGAAATAGACATGCAAAGACCAAGGTGTTGAGTCAGAAAATGAAAGAGGAGAGAGGAGGAGAGGAGGAGGAGGGGAGAGACAGAGGGAAGTAAGGAGAAAGTGAGAAGAGGAGTGAAAATGCATATGAAAGATGGATAGACAAAGAAAGAAAAGGAGAAAATACAAAATCAAATGTCGAGAAAAGAGATGCTGAGTGGGAAACAAAGCAGGAGAGAGAGATAAGGGAATAAATTGTTAGAAAATGAAAGGGAGGAAGTGTTACTAAGAAGAAAAGACAGAGAATACAGAAAGAAGGAGAAACAGACACAAATAGACATGTGAGGGTTGAGTCACACTGGGAACCTAGAACAAGCTTATAGAAAACATATAGAATTACAGAAAGAACCACAGAGAAGGAGAACAAGAACACACACACACACACACACACACACACACTTTGCATATGTGATAAAGTAATGCACTTCTCAAGTGTGGAGTGAGGAAGCAAGGGCAAAGAGTACTTCTAAAAGGTGCAAGGGTAAAAGAAAGGAATAAGAAGAGACACAGATGGAGGTGGAGGTTAGGCAGGTGAAACACAACATGCTTAGAGAGATGAGCACTTACTGTAGCTTGGCATGCATACTAGATGTATACACACTCACTCTCTCACACACACACACACACGGACACACACAAAATACACAATTACAATCTTTCCTTTCTCATTTCTCTCCACCTACCCCTGTCCTGAACCCAATTCCGTATTTATAACAGCATCTGGAGTTGGTACAAGAGTGACAGAGAGAATGAAAAAGAAAGAAGGGAGGGAGGAGACAGTGATGGCCATGGAGGGATGAGGAGAGTAACACCATAGTGTGCGTGTGCGTGTGTGTGTGTGTGTGTGTGTGTGTGTGTGTGTGTGTGTGTGTGTGTGGTGCCTTAGAAAAGCATCAGCTCATGCGAGCAGCCAGCTGGGGCGATATCAAACAGCATATTTCAGTCTGACACATCGTCACAAAAACACTGTCCCTAGAAAGCATCAATAAGCAGTGGCAATAAGCACGGCTGTCTCTGTCTAAGCAGGATATTTTTGCCTTGTCCACGGGAGTGTGAGGGCGTGTGCGTGAGTGGCAACTGCCAACTGATACAGTATAGTGTGACTGACTGTAAGAGGTAGAGGGGAAAGAATTTAGCAAACTAAATTCTCTTTATTTGTGTACGTGTGTACAGCTGTGTATGCATACCACTACTAGTAAAGAGTATCTGACTGTACAATATCCCTGGGGTCCATTTAAAACACTGCAAGGTGTAACCATGATTCAGCCGGGTGTATCAGTGTGTGACTTGATTCCACAGAGACAAAGCATCCAGATAACGCTGGATCAACATATGTAACAATCTTACCTAGGAAGACAAGGGAAGGGAGAATAAATAAAGCATTGAAGACAGACAAAAGCAACAAAGAGACAAAACATGTATACAGTGCAGTGAGTGTTTTTCATGAGATTTGAAGGCAAAATACAACTGAAGCAAAGACGTAAAAAATGCAGAGGCATTAGTGTGACAGAGTGAAAATAACTATGTGTTGTTGTGTTGATCATAGCCCTAAACCTATATGACTAATATTGGGCTAATCTAAGTTAATATTTATATTTACACCCTTTATTCACAACGTTTTCCAATTTGGTTTACCTGCATGGTTCATGTGATTAGGATGTAAACACTGTAAGCAACTTACATAGCCTAAATATTTAGGCCTTTGGCACTTCCTTTCTCCTCTTAAGGGTTTATCTCAAGTACTTATTCTGACTATAACATCACACAGTGCATAGCATGACACCTGGGGTGAGCTTAGTCACTCACTGTATGTCAGGGTGTGCCACTCTCTCATTTGTTTCGCTCACTTTGACTTTCTCAGACTCTGTGTCAACAAGATGACTCACACTGGTGCTTTAATCCTCCTCACTTAGCCCACCCGATCCGTTTAAAACACTCACAAATACTCAGACACACACAGTGCTAGGCTCTCTTGAAGCATAAAGGGTGGTGGAAAGCAAAAGGAGCTCTTAAAACTGATTAGAGGGGGGAAGGCCCACTGTAGATGATGAGATACACTCAATTAAACAGGATAGGGTTCTACTGTGCCCAAGGGAGCCATGCTAAACCAGTAGGAAGAGAAAATCACGAGCGAGAGAAGGTCTGTAATGTCTGTAGGATGTGACAGTGGATGTGTGTGTGTGTGTGGGTGTGAGATGAGCGTAAGGGTTGACAGATACATCTGGATGTATGGCAGTGTGTGTGTGTGTGTGGGGGGGGGGGGGGGTGGGGGGGGTGGGGGGGGTGGGGGGGGTGTGAGTGTGTATGCTGGATGAGCCACAGTCCCCTGGAGACAGCGGATGCGATCATATGTTGTTGACGCATCTTGATAGTTGTGATAAATGCTCCAACACGTCTGTGTCAAAGCGAAGGGTGATAATGTGTAATTTCTTGAAAGGGCCCCTCAGGGATGGATGTTGTGATATTCATAGTAAATGAGAAATGGATGGACAGTGTAAGATGGAAAGTAAGAGACTGAGGATCTTGGGAATACAGGCAGATAAAAACAAATAGCGCCTATTAGTCAAGCAGACAGACACTGACTGTGAGCAGGAAGTTGAAAGCTGCACAGCAAAGTGGATGCAGATCAAAAGTGAATGTGTATGTATATTTTATAATATGTATTGCCTGATATGTTCCACTGTTAATGTTTTTTCATATTTTACACAAGGTTAATTCTTAATATACACACGAACATTGCACAGTCAAATGTTCTGCAGAGATGCTTTTATAAAGTCTGGCAGAAAACTGCTACTACCATCAACATACACTCGGAAAAATTAAAAGTCTTCTGATGTCACTAAATGTCAACTGGAGTCAGTTGTTAGCAAACCTGGAGTCCAATCAATGACAGAAGAATAGAGCTACTCTGACTTATAAATACATTCAGTGTCAATGTGCACCACGTCAAGCAGGATCAGGTACAACGCAGAATGCTCAACGAGGTAAAAATTACCCCAGAGCAACAACTAAAGACTTCAATATTTATTGGAGCCATTTCTCTCCAGAACCAACATTGCAGCACACCTGAAGTTTGTCCACCTTGACTCTATACAACACTACTGGGATAATGAAGGTGGAATTGTTCCACCACGTACAAACATAAAAAACATGAAGCTAGCAGTGAAGCACTAAGGATGAAGCAGTATGATTTGGGGCAGCCTCTGAAGCTGGACCCCTTGTCCTTGTAGTGGGGATAATGATTTTGCAAGTTTATCAAGGTAGATGAAGTACTCAAAAACTGTACTCAAGTAAAAGGACAAATAAACAAACAATAATGTTCTCTAGTAAAAGTTCAAGTACCCGCTGAAATTTCAACTTCACTAAAAGTAAGTAACAAACATCATTAATATTTAAGTAATTCTAAACTACTCATATCGAGTGAGAAGAAGAGGTACAGGGCAATGCCAAGTTCAAGTTCAGGATACTGCATACCAGCTTACTTTGAGTACTGCTAATACATCAAATAAGTATTTTAAATAGGATCATGAAATGAGAACCTCAGTCTCTCTATTTATTCCACTGTTCAATAAAGGCATGAAAGATTGTGACTATGGTGAAAATCAGATTTATGCAAAATTTATTTATGCAGAAAACCAGGAAATTGCAAATAATTGAACATGAAATTACTGTGGGTTTGAATTGTCAATTGACAATTGAATTAGACAATATGGTTGCAGTGAAGAAAACATGAAGAAAAACAAACAAACAGGGTAACTGTAGGAATAAGGAATTACTTGATGCTCTGACTTCATAAATTAAATCATTTTAATATCGTTAGCAGGTGTATACACTATGTATATACTATGTTCTTGTGTTGCATCTACTGTTTCAGTAAAATCAGAAAATAAAAATCCATCAAAAGTTAACAACATGCCCTAAGCCAAATAAAGCTTGTAAATGATAAAATATTTATGATGACAATGATTTGTAACAGGATGGGGGTTTAGCTTATTGTCTTGGTTTGCCAGTCTATATGGTAAGGGACAGGTAAAAAAAACCTCAAACACAGCAAACCAAACTGGGACTGAACTTACATTTGAGATACAGCGAGGCTATTAGCAAAGCTCAATGATATGCTTATGTTGCTACATTTCTGCTGGATTTGTAAAAAGGTAATTGCTCATAAGATCTTCATTCGACGTCCCTTCTTTGGCCTTTTCTGCCCTGTTGTCATCAAAAGTCCTTGAGCTTCAATAGCGCTAAAAAAGACTCGACTTTACTTTTTGTTTGGCTTTTTATTCAGGAAGATGATTCGTTTGGTATAACCCAGCTCATGGAAATGCTCCTGGTTGGCATTTAATGTTTTCGATGCATTTTAAAAAAACTTGAACAAAAGCCACTTGACAAGTGAATGAAAGCACTGGAGCAGCAAGACAGAGAGAATGTGACGTAAAATAGCCTAAGTGGCACACAGCAGGTAAATGGAGCAGGTTTTCATACAGACTTTCCAAAGGGATCCCAGGTGGTAAGTTTATTCTCTAGCCCTGGGAGCAGTCTGTTTAAAATCTATTACAGCTTTTGTCCTGTGGAGACCCACCAGCAATAGGCCCACAACCTATTTCTGGTTTAAGCCTGTGTGGAAGAAAGAGGTCGGATCCCAGTGAAGCTGACAAGATAGGTCACACATTGAACTTGTTGTTTTCCCCCCAGGCAGAAATCTTGGCTTTTTGGTTACTATAATATTATTTGGCCATCCCACTGCACTTTATAATGCTGTGCCTATTAGTGTACTTTTAAAATTCTCTGATGTTCAACCTCCACTACACAGCTCCACTCGATGACCAAAAAAGAAAGAAAAAGAAAAACATATTTTGAAAAACACTAAGTCCTGAACTGTACCCTGGAAGACATTTGTGAGGTCACACATTAAGAAAGAAAGACGATGAGATGTTAAAACACAATTCACTGAGTTTTATTCTTACTTTTACTTGCTTATTTTCTGTGATGCTACTGTAGATTTAAAGGTCAACACAACTTCTTGATCGACACATCTAGATATCTCAGTGACAAAATGAAACAAAGACACACAGATATGCGTACACGATAGAAAAGAGAGAGCAGGAGATAATTAGTAAAGAAAGACAGAAAGAAGGAAGAAATAGCACAGATGCTGACTGAGATTCAAAAGTGACGGCAGAGATAGACGGGCAGCTGTCTGACAACGAGCCAGACAAACAGACAGGAGGAGCTGAACCACACAGCAGGAGGGGTTCAGCCACTTTCCAAGCCTCCACATGGAGAGAAGAAAGACGTCTCCAGTAGTATACTCTGATCGAGGTGGAAATGAGTAACCAGTGGAGCCTGTCCGAGCAGATGGCTGAGAATCCATTAGCTAATAGTGGAGGAGCCTCCCAGCCAAACTAATGACGCCCTCATTACTACGCTGCATGCGCTCCAGCCCAGCCAATGGACTCTAGCTGGGCCTTTGTCTGGGCATACACATACTGTACGCAAACACAAACACATAAATACTTTACATACATACACACTTGTACAGTACATGCATGTGCACAAAAAACTATGTGCCCTGCATGAAAAACCAGTCAGGTGATTTCTGCAGGCAGATAGAGAAAAAGGCAAAAAATAAAAAATAAAAAATGTGTGGACTGACAGACTATCCCATCCATCTATCCATCCTTCTGCACACATGACTGCCACCTCAATATATGCCATCTGCCTTTCATAGCACTGAGAAATGAGGAACGAGGCACAGATGAAAAAAAGCAATATCACAGCTGCATAAATAATTTGGCCTGTGTGTGCTCTGCATGTGATAATGCACACCTCTTCATTTATTTACCTATTATCAGCTGCATTTATAAAACACACTCACGCACATGCTCATGGACATGAAGAGTTCTCTAAAAGTTAAAGAAACAACTATAAGGACAGGCAGGCACGAGGACAAAAGTTACAGACAGATTCGGTGACAGCAGTGGTGTCTAACTCTGTTGAGGATTCAGGTTTCAACAATGGTACTTTAATAGGTGTTTATGTAGAAGTTTGTGTTACAATGAACACAGAGGACTTGACAGCTCTCAGGACAGCCTGTGGGGAAAAATAATCTAAAGCTGAATTATGTTTCATTGTCCTAAGTGACTTGGTGTACTACAGTGTTTTGAGGTAAAAGAGGACAGAACACTGACATACTGTCAGAACACAACAAAACACAAACACAACACAAAGCTCATGCTGACCTAGATCAGCTTACCTTGCCATATTCTATGATAGGCATTTGGACAGCAGGGAATAAAGCCTTGGTGAAAGGTCACTGGGTCACTTAACAATGTTCATACCCTTTATAACCAGGACAGAATCTGAGGACAGAGAGATATGGCAGAGTCAAACATATTGTCAAATGTTTGACCAATGCTCAGTTCATTTGTGAGACCAGGACAGTGGTTTGAGCAACCTCTGTTAAATCACAAGGCTTTGCTTTTGGCAGTGTAGACAGACAGAACATTAAAAAAAAAAATAGAGATGACAGCACAGTTTGGCTTCACATTCCATCTAATGCAATCACAGCAACTGCCTGTTATTCCCATGCAAGTTTGTCCTAGACCACTCATCCACCAGGGCGGCCCCACAGAGAGAAAGCTGACAGCAGCTTGCATGACTAATATTACTCTGATATGCAAGCTAATAGGCTTTTAAACAATGGTGACATCTTGAGCTGAAAACGGAGACAACCAGTGTCTGTTATTAGTGAACGACCGGCTTACACTGGCCCCAAAAAACCCGAAGAAAAGATTTTGAGATCAGGTACAAAATGAGGAGATCTTTTCAAGTTTGCTGTTTCAAGTTTTATCCCCTCTTTGATACATTTTAGATCACAGCCACATCCCCTGTGGGGCATTAGACACACGTTTTCCTGATGTAAAGCCTTCATCTATAGTCTCTGCCTTATCAACTCCCAGTGAGAGTCGGCACACACAATTGTGTGTGTGTGTAGCCGGGCTAGTATCCTAACTGAGCCTGGAAGACAAGCAAGAACAGAGAGTATGGTCTCTTGTCCTGACTAAAATAAGGATGTGAGGTTAAGTAAGAGGTGAGTAGAGGTGTACCCTGTGATCATCAGTGAAGTGTGTGAGTAACAGTCAGCAGTTTGGTTTAGTGGCCTAAATTAAAAACCGGAAACTATACTAAAACTGGATGCTTCCTTCATATTTGGTTCCAATGGGAAGCTTGGGTATTATGAAGGGTGCGGTGCAACCTAGTGTTTAAAGGAATAGTTCTGAGATTTTTCAACCTGGACCTAATAGAAGTGTAACTGCTATTTATGCTTATGCTACGGGCTGTTGGATGGTAAAACATTTCCTTCTTTCCACAGTGACTGCGGCTGCTATGTTTGTTGTTGAGTATTTTTGCGGTTTGAATATATGTGACACAAATAATCAAACTTGCTTCCAGTCTGCATTTGGATTATATTCCTACTTGTGGGATTCTCCCCGTGCTTTCTTCGCTTGTCATCCAGACAACGTGGATTTCTTCCTGCCAAGGTGGATTGTGTCGGGTTTTTTTTATCTAAATTTATTTCAAAAGAAAAGAGGGATGGGTAAAAGTGCTCCACAGATTCCCCCTGAGAGAGCCTGCAAGGAGCAGGTTGTGGCTAATAGTTAATAAAATGGACATAAATACAGAGTTTGCAGACGAGTACATTTATGTGGACACTACTTTTCAGAGGAGGATGCTGTGAGAAGAAGTCAGAAAGTTGTAACATCACCAACTAGTAACAGCTGAGGGGGTGAGTGGAGACAAAGATATGGTTTCTGTTGTTTTTCCCTTAGCTTTGTCCAATCCAATGGTAGTGTATGTCAGCTGGGTGCATTATTGGGTAACCATGAGAAACTGGTTATGCATATGTGTTTTTGTGGGAGATGGCTGAAGACATACGGGGGGCAAGGTCAAATGACTAAGAGCCTATTCCATATGCATAAATAGCACTCTTGTTTCTATAAAGACCAGGCTAAAAAAAAAAAGAAAAAACTATGAAACTATTCCTTTAAACTGATACAAGAAGCCAAACCGTTTCAATAACATGGGGGTTGGAAATTTTGTGCAAGAGTTTTTGGGGCTTTGTCATCTGGTCCTTGTGTAACTGGAGACAAAGATTAGTCCTTAGCAGTAAGTCGAGTTCATTCTTTGTGGCTGCTGGGTTCAGGCAGGGCTGTGCATGGTCAGCCATCCTGTACAGCAGAAGCCCATAGAGGGTCCACTTAGTGACCTCAGGGCTGCTCCTCTGCTCCTTGCTATGATGTGGTCCTGCTGGATTTGTTAAGCTGTGACCACCAATGTGCTGTGCATAAAAAGAAGTTTACAAATCTTGTGGATTTGCTTACTTATTAGATGGATGAAGCATGAGATCAGTCTTTTGCATTACCTGCAGCCATGCACGTGTCCTACCGCCTTACTGTGGTCATGGAGGAGCTGAGCTTGAATGTGGATCTCTCAATTTATCGGTCTCTCACATCTGGCAAGAAAGATTGGATAGTGACCAAAAAGAATAACATCATGGGCAAAAGCAGCTGCAATTTGTTTTCGTTACAGGATGTCAGCACATACCCTTCAGGCCAAAACATTAGCAAAAGAACCTCTCAGACACAGAAAGTTTAAACTATGCAAAGTCCACTTGTGCTTTTGCTGCATTCCACAGTGGCTCAGCCTAAATGTTTTAGCGTGATCCATGCTGTCAACTTTACATTAGATTTTACAGTGGGGTGACATATATATTAAGTAAGAAATAATAAATCTGCCTTTTAGACATATTTTTCAATTTGGGTTTATTTTGCACATCTGTTCACTCTTTCACAACCGAGATGGCAGCCCAGGTTGACATGTGTCCTGATGTATCTTGCTCTAAACAACCAAGTGACGTTCAGTCTCCAGATGAAAAAATGCGGCTATGTCATATTTTGGAATTAAACCCGTCCATCACTCATGGCGCAGCGGGGGTGTCAGAGCTTGGGTCTGCGGCAAACCAAGGCAGGACTGTCCAGCGAAAAAAACATTTAATCGAGCTCAATTTTTGCTCTAACACAACACAAAGTCACGAGCAAGACACTGCATTGACCACTCAGTTACGCATTCTGGTCGTTACTTTGTAATGCAAATGTTTACAATTTATCTCATTAACATTGTGACTGAAAATAAAATAGTTTCTGCAATGAAAACTTCCAGGCTGCTACAAGGCATCACTGCCTTTTGGGAGTTTTATTGCTTTTCAGAGAGTAAACAGAGAACAACTCTGTCTAAATAGCTGTTTTTTTACTAAATTGATTCCCTAACACATTATCAGATTTTTTTTAGCATTGAATTCTAAAAATAAAGTGAACTAAACAGATGTTTGATCTGTAAAGCATATTCTTCTAGTATCTGGAAAACACATATATAATGACCATCTTCTGAACATTCTTTATTAAGCTAACGCATGATTATAAATGTTGTAAGGTACCTGTAGAAAGTGTTCAAGCATATGGGCCCCAGAGACTGACCTCTTCATCAGGGGCACTGAGAAAAGACCACAGTTTCTTTCCAGCATAGTTGAACATGGAGGTCAGAGCATGCAGGCCAACGTTATCAGTACACTGTTTAGACAGCTGCCGCACTGTCAGGGAGTACAGGGTGAACACCCTCTTACCCAGGGGCTACGGAGTAGAGAGAAAGTGGGAGAGAGCTGAAGACATAGACAAGAGACAAGAGATAGAGGCGTAAACATAACAAGACAACCAGACACACACAACGACGACGGAAGAAACACAAAAAAGAAGTATGGAAAGAGAAGGTTGAATTATCCAAGGCTGTCAGCTTTAGATAAATACAGTAGGAATAAAATTTGCAGTGCAAACCAAAGATGAGCTGGGGTGACTGAGAAGGGCAGTGTGCCAGCAAAGCATGCCATGAAACATGAATCCATCACTTCCCATTCCCTGCCTCAGAGGACTTCAAAGACAGTTCTGAAATCATGGATCCATTCAACCATACCACCAGCTTGCATTGCAGCATGAAAAGTATAATGTGCATGTGAAGTGTCAGTCTGCCTATTCAGTAGGTGGACACCCACTCAGGATGTTATAACCTGTTGTAATTTAGCATGTATAGTATGCGTGTATGTGTGTATCATTTTCATTTGCATTAGCAGTGCTGCGAATATTCAGTACTTTTAAAACTATGACAAATTTAGTAGAAGTTGATGGCAATATTAAACAGATGTTTTAAATAATAGGTTTATCAATAAATGCTAAACTAACACTACAGATTTTGTTCATATTAAAAGCTTACTTGTGAGTGTTCCAAAGGTTGAGGTTAAAAAAAAATTCTTGCACATATTTCAATAAGTATCCTGGGTCGTGGACCACTATGTTTGTCAGTTTGTTCTCGTCAGAACTGGCTTCACGCAGCTCATAAGACACAGGAATGTGCGCAAACATAAAATACATGCAAACATGCACGCACGCATGCACACGCTCACCATGGCTGTCGTACTAGGCAGCACAGATGATGGGCTTGTGGGAGGCAAATCCACCTCCGTTCTGTTCCTGCTCAAAGTGTAGTCAGAGAACTCCCAAACCAGGCCAAAGAGCAATGAAGCAAGCCAGTCCTCAGAGCAAATTCTCCTTCAGTGACAGGTAAGAATCCATTCTACCTACAGGGGCAAAATCCTACTTTTGGTAGCACCTGCAAACAAGTGAAAGGTGTGAATGTGCGTTATAAATATACCTAGGCTTAAAAATTAAGCACGCTGCTGCGAGGATTAACGTATAAGCCAATGAGGACTCTTGGTAGCCTTTTTGGAAGAGCTCATAAAATAATGAAGCTCACATACCACAGTATTCAGTTAACACTGGGTACTGAGTGGCTGTGTTGTTTCAGTCTTAATCTGTTGTTGTTTGCACTGCTACTTGGTTAATGCTGCTAATTCTCTATCTGGCACATAATTACAGCTCCCAACAGGATGCAGCATGGCAAGGCTGGTGCCATGCTAACATTCAGCCTAATGTATTTGTATGTTTGTGTCTGCGTGTGCATGTGAGCGTGTCTGTTAGTAACAGAGATACTGGTTCTACAGTTTTACTAAAGTTAGGGAAGAAATGACAGCGAGTATGGGTTTGTGTGTCACTGGTGGATTTTGCTTAAGTCTCCAGGGAGCAAAGGCAATGTTCATATGCAAGACAGAAACAGGATCTATTTAAACAGACAGCAGTTCGTAAGCAGGCTTTTTTTTCTGTAGCAAGCAAACACAGTCAACTAATGTAATCTTATCCTCAGCCACACACACACACACACACACACACACACACACACACACACACACACACACAAACACAGAAACAAACATAAATATAATTCAATATAATGTAATATAATTTAATACACAGTATTAAATAACAAAAAGAAAGAAGCAGTTTCTATAGGCTTAAGTGTAAGTATTTAGTGTGATGTCACCTTGCATTTAGTCTTAAAAGAAATCGGTCAAAACCTGAGAAGAAATTTCTCAGTTTCTTCTTTGTGAGACCGGAAGAAATCCAGCAAGGACCTGGCTCAGCATCTGGCAGCTTTATCTGAGTGCCAAGGTGATTCTTTAACAGTCCAAAGACGCTTGATCAGGCACAGCCGTTTTTTTGGAAGGATAGCAGCCAAGGAAACACTATTTTGGAAGGGTAACAGGGTAAAAAGCCAGACATACTGCATGCAAAAACCAAAGAGCAAAGACTTATGAATTGTAGTTTGAAATTTCTATGTCCAATCGTCGACGGTACATGAGAGGAAGATTTAGACAGAGGTGAAAGAATAAGTGTTTGCAGCCTTTAGTAGTGGAGGGTCTGTCACAATTTGGGGCTGTATTTATGCAAGTGGTGTTGATAAATTAATGTGATCATTAATGCTAAAAGGTACAGACAGGTTTTAAGTCATCATGCCACTTCTACTGAAAAGTCTAATAGGAAACATTTTTCAGCACGATTATTATCCCGAGCACAGTGCTAATGCAGTGAAATTCTATTTGAAAAAAATGAAATAAAAAATACTGTCATAAGTCCTGTCTGAGTCCAGACTTGAATATCCTAGAGGCAGTGTCGAATCACCTGGACAGACAAGGACATTAAAGTCTAACTCCAAAAATGAACTGATGCTGTGGAAGTGCTGAAGGAACGCTGGTATTATGTACTAGAAGATTACCGATGAAAACCCCAAGGCAGGTGCCCTAAAAGTAAAGGTCACACAAAATACTGACTTTTGCCAGGAAAACTGCTTTGTTCCCCTCTTTTAAATGTGTCTTCTGGATATATCTTAATAAAGAGATCAAAAAAGGAATATGTCATTGCAACCTTGCTAAAACAGCAAAGCTGATGGTGGCTGGAGCTTTTGAGCAGTACCGTACACACACACACACACATTAATTTTCGCTTTGGAACGTGCATGTATCCCCACATTCACACTGATCTCAGACCAGTGCTTACTGCTGCCATTAGAAGTGAAACTGACAGAGTCAACACCCACCGCAGATTCATGCACAGCTAAGGATCCAACCACCCGCAAAAAATTAAGTGGCACATTTCCTCCTCAAAATGACTTTAATGAAAGCGATTTAGGTTGGGAAAATGGCAATACAGAAATCCGCCTGTTACCACCCAGTTAGAAATCTATTAAAAAGTGTGTAGATGTATTAAAAAGTCTCAGAGTCTGTAACTTTGGCATAAAAAAGCCAAGCAGGGTACAGTATTTCTAACTGAATCCATCAGATTGATTTGATGATATTGCATCTCTATCAGTGTGGAAGAACTCAATCTCATTTGCTGATTGCCAGAGCTCTTCACATAAAAGAAGCGGGGATATTTCATTAAGGCAGTGATAATTCAACAAGATATACTTTAGAAATCAGTGCATATTCAGAACTGTGTACAGGGTAAAAATAGCACCCAGACAGACTTCATAAAACTGACACAGCCACTATAAAGACAAGGCCTTGTTACTGAGAAGTAACACAGAGGTACTCTACAGAAGCTGAAGTGAGGTTTCCTTATGGAGAAGTTACATAGAGCAATGCAATCTCTCTGGGTTTCTGAATAGATGATAACTCTTTGCCACTGGCCAACAACCAGCAGACCAATCCTGGCTAAACAAGTCTATACTCTCCCAGCACTGTGCCAGGAGATTGAACGAGGAGCCAAATCAGGGTTTTGTTGCACACAATCACCATGGCGCCATGTTCCTGTTTGTCCAACAATTTGTAATAGAACAATTGTTTCACAAGTATTTACCACATAATCATACCAAAAGTCAGCCGCAGACCTTTCAAAGAATTATGTTCTTCAATTTGCATTCACATGCAATGATACATAACTGGATGTTTGCTTAAATGGTACATCGTACTGGAATACAGGCTTCTGGTCTCTGCAGTCTGATCTTAAACACAACCCAATTTATGCTTGGAAGTCAGTAAAAAAAAGTACTGAAACATTAAAAAATATTGGCTGGGCTTGATATTTGACATTTGATAAGGAAAGAATTATATGCATTACACGGTATGTTCAAAGAACTTAGCAACTACATAGGGGCAGAAAGATGATAAGTGTCACTTCTTTGACTTTTTCAGCTTTAACACCGAATTACTTTTAATTCACATAACGCCATCTCATCATTAACGTTGAAAATGAATGATTTTCCAGCCCATCATCTTTCACTCCCACCTGCAGTAAATGCATTCTGGTGTGCTCTCCAGCATGGATTACATTTTGCAATCGCTACTGTATCTAGTGCAACAACTCATTTAGTTAATAATAGTATAGAATCCTTTGCTCACAACTCTGATTACAATGACAATGATAGTTTTTGTCTGCCTAAAATTAAATTGCTAATTATACATGATACTAATCACAGTGCAAATCCATCCTCGATCTGCAGGAAAGTGTTGCAACAAAGGGAGTTTGATAAGCAGCACTAATGCAAAGCTCTGCAACAACGCAACCCAGAGACTCGACAGTACAGAACCTGTAACACTACATGATCATATGTATTTACCTGTCAAGCTGAAGGTTTAGATTAACTGTACTCTACAATTAAGTGGCATTAATGGGCGACTGTGGCGCAGGAGGAAGAGCGGTCGTCCAACAATCCCCCCAGTTTCTGGTTCGATTCCCAGCTCCTTCGGTCACGTGTTTTCCTTGAGCAAGACACTGAACCCCAAGTTAGTTGCTCTTGGTGAGTGTTGGCCAGCTGCACAGCAGCTCCCCCATCGGTGTGTGTGTGTGTATGATTGTGTGTGCAAATGGGTGAAGGAGAAGCCGTGTAAAGCACTTTGAGTAACAATAGGTAGAAAAGCGCTATATAATTGCAGACATTTACCATTTAATAAATTCAGTGACGGTGTCAAAGTGACTGATGTGAAACAATGTATGTTGCTAACACTCTCTTTGTTGCATCCTTTAAAAAAATCAGTTCAGAATCTTCTACATCTCTTTACAAACAGGCTGATGTAAAAGAACCCATAGTCTTCATTAAATTTATTTTAATTGCCTTATTTATTTGTCATGAGTGTGAACTAAACACAACTTGTCATCTATTATTGTTTACTGTATTTCTCAAATTTCACCGTTTACCACTGCTGTAGTTTCTACTGAACATTATATTGTTGATATGTTGAGGCAAAATCAAATCTCCTCCCACAAAAATACAAATGTACACAAAAAATCCTGCTATTGTCAGAACAAGAAGGCAACGTAAAACTGAATAAATGACATGGAAATGCAGTGGCTTTGCAGTCTAACACACTGTATCAGCCTAGAAATCCTCCACTCCATCCTGTTGTTGGACAAACAAGCTGGAACCAGGAATGGGCGAGTGGAGTGCATGTTTTTTGGGCCTTTTCCCAACTCACAAACTCATCTCTTTCTGGCACTATACAGGCCAGCAATGTAATGAGGGTTGGTGGAGAGCGAGAAATGCTGATAACATGGGGAACAAATGCGAATGTGAGAGAGGGTGTCAGTGCTCTGTATTGTTTTTTTTAAGTGTTTCTTTCACTGCCACAAACTGTTGAATGTGTAAAAGCTATTCATCCGCACACTCTTGTTCCGTCAAACCATTGATTTCAGCTTTGAAATTTTATTAAATAGCAGCCGTGGGAAGTCACACAGAGATGTTTTAAGATTCATTTCCTCCGCATGGCTTATAGCTGTCATTCCATTGAACAAATCTCTAAATGAACATTACCAACCACTTTCAGCTAAAAAGGTATCAATTTTAGGCATCTGTTTTCCAGTTCCTCCCTTTTCTTCCCGGTCTCCATACATATTTGTCATTTAATTTATTATATTTTTCTCCCTCAGTGCATACTTTTTCCTAATATGCTTCCATCTTCTCCTACTCTGAGGCATTGATGTAATCATACCCTGCCTTGGCCAGCTTCATAATGGCATTCCAAACATAAACCTCCTCTGTGCTACAAATTCCACAGGCAGGATTTAGAGAAGGTTGCCCCGGATGCCCTTTGATTAGCACAAACACACCAGGGAGAAAGAAAGTCATAGCTAAGGCACAGGAGTATCTCAGACTGCCCTATTATTAATTCCCAGCTAAGCTCTATAATACAAAGATTTTTCAAAGAGTGTTTCTCCATTTGTATTGGTCCTATTTTCTCATATCTTAAAGAAACTCATAGCCGGCATTGTCAAATTTTGTGAGGATATTGAATCCACCAGAGATGAGGATCTGTAACTCGATCGAAATCAGTGTGAACAATACAACTGGCTGTACAGCAAGAAACTAACAAGGATACAAAATGCTGGATTGCAAACTGCTTTAAAAAAATCCTCTTAAATTGCATGAAAAAGTTTCCTATTTGACCTTTAGGAACAGTGAGCCAAAAGTCACTCAGTATTGAAAAAATGTCAAAAAAGATTAAAGACATACATGTAAAAAAAAAAGAAAAAAAACACGCTTCTGTTTGCCATAAAAGCACATCAAATAAAATGGTGCTCACATTCACCACCATAACTGTTTTCACCGTGTTCCTTAACAACAATGCAATCATGATTACACTCTATCATCCTAACACAGACCTTACTAGCGCTATGGTCGACGTGTTTGCCTTCTCTGGCATCTTTGTCTTTTGTCCCATTTGGTGCCAGCTTTGAACAGATGAAGTGCAGCTGATCTTACTTACTGGCACATCCCCATCTCCTCTTTATGATTCCTCACATCAAAAACATTTGACTGAAAAATGTGTGCAGGTGTTAAGGTCTTGATGTGTATTATCAAGGTGCTTTGTTGATAAGCACGAGGTGGATGAATGTGGGTTAAACAAGGGTCATATCTGGCCTAAAGGATCTTGTTTAGATCCGTCCGTGCCATTGCACAAGAATTCCTTTTCTAAGATACTTGATTAAATCTTAATAAATAGCATCCATGAGGTGAATGTTATATACTCACGGACACTCTGAGTCCTCCTGCTGATCTAGTATCACAGGCCAGTTCATCCGATGCTGATCTGACTCATCATCATGTAAAATGCTGAAATGGGGCTAGATCAGCAGTCCTGCTCCTCTGACACACTCAATAAATGTAGCCTTCAGGTGGAAAATCAGATAAATCCTGGCTTATAAGATTTTTTTCAAACCCTGTTAAAAAAAAAGCATGAGCATGAGGTTGAGTAAGAAAATATGATTATTCTTAAAGCGAGTAATAAAATGTCAAGGGATAGCATCATTTAATTTGTTTCCAATCCACAAAACTGAGCTAAATATCACTGATATGATTTCATAATACTTGACATTTGTATATGCCATGTGTTTTAAAAATATATAGGAAATATGGCTTCTGAAGATTTCAGAAGAGTTGAGCCATGGTGGGTTTCCAAGGAAAGGTGATGTTATCAAAGTCTTATCTTGTGATAAGAGCAACTGCTCTCTGACATCCTTTCCAATAATGGCCTGGAAGGATGAAGAAGAAAGGGAGGAGAAAAATGACAGACCAAGATTGAGATAGGGTAGTGGAAATAATGACAGAAAGAAAAAGAAAAGCAAATCATTAAAGGATGACAGCAGGAAAATGGAGGTAAGAAAACTAAGACCAGATGGCTGTCACAGAGATAAGGCTGGAAAACCCGAGTTCAGTTTGTGCTGGTCTTTCACAAAACAAGCACACATGGAGTTCTGAAAACCCGTGGTCCTGCTTATACATGAGAACCAGAGTAAACAAATGTGCTTCAGGACACTGCTGGGCAGAATACAGAGGGGCTCACAGCATGTTCAGGGAATTAACCCAGTCTACTTGTTTGTAATATGTGTAAATATTATGTGCAGTGTTGGGTGCACCAAGGCTTTGTGCTCAAAAAGACCAGTGCGGTAGAATGTGATAGATGATGGTGAAGGTAATGTAATCGGTTATTAATCATCACTGTCCACATATCCATTCTGGTTCATGCAAAGTCACACTCCTTCACAGTTTGCAGATTTATAACGTGAGAGTAACCTTTCTTCAGCAATGTAATGTGGAGTTCTCCCCTGGATACAGCAAAATATCCTTGTTAATACTGCCACCATAAAATGGCTGCTTGCTGCTTTGGCAACAGGGCTTCTTTGTAAATGTTTCCAAACTGATTGCAACTTGTGTTTTGATGCCTGGTCTATTGTAAATTCTCAATTTAATTCCCAATACTTAAAATGAAAACAAACAAACAAAACAATCAAAACAAAAGCATGAAAAATGTAATGGCTTACGGATATCATTGTGGCCGAGCTTTAAATGACATTCTGCAGATAAATGCCATTTGATCATATTTACAACATGACTGGTTTCCGGTGAGTATGCTAAGAATAATGGAGCGATGAATCACCATTATTCAGTCCCTCCAGGAATTTGTGACAATTACCGCAAGTTTAACCAATTGCTGTGAATTTTCTGCAAAAATTTTTTTCGCACAGTTAACCGCACTTGCTGAGAAGGGGTACATAGTATTACTTTTCTAAAGTCAAACCTGTGCAGAAGCCTGGACAAGCACTAAGTGCACCTATGACAAAACATGCTCTTAAAAACATTGCTTTTTCAATATATATCAATTCAAAAGAAGAGTTTCTATATTATTTTCAGCAACATTGATACATGTACAGTAGTAGTCTATTAATTGCTTTCATTTGCCAGCAGGAAGACACACACACACACACTCACACACACACACACACAGAGCTACAGTACCTATATACTGTAGCTCCTCCTCCTATCAATCATGACTGCTGCCCTTTTGTTACCAGTGTTGCCAACTTAGCAATTGTCTCGCTTGGCTTTTGCAATGTCTCAGAGCCCTTTAGCTACTTTTCTCCCCTAAAAGCAACAAATGTAGCACATTTTGGACAGATTTTGACAACTGTCTTTGAAATATCTGTAAGTGAATGTGCTCTCTGGGGATGTAGCTCCTGTACTGACTGTGTTCAGTGTGTGTGTGTGTGTGGCAGAGGGCGGCAGCCTGAAAGAATGAGTTATAAAAGTGCCTAAATGACCTAAACATTAATGTCCACTGTTTGTCTCATAGAACTGTTCCTTCTGCTTTATTTTTGTTAAAGCCTAAAACTTAAACCTTTTTTCTTCTGCCCAAGTAGGTTCATTGCAATTTGGAATTGTCATGATAATTTAGTCAACAATAGTCTAGATTTCAAAAGGTTTTGAAAGTAGAAGTAGATTTCTGAGTATGTCTGAGGAATTGCAGACAGTAGAATATAGGTTGATAGAGATTTTCATTAAATACATCCAGAGGTACTTACCTTACATTTTCTTGTGCTTAAAACACCTACTTTCAACTTGACTTGTTTTCAGAAATTACATGGATTTATTTGTTATCTTTAATGACCTGATTTAGAGAGAGAGAAAAAAAAATCACAGGTTTCTAAAAACCAGGAGAATCAACTTTCAGTGCCACAGCCAACTCAACAAGCTCTAAAAAATGTTTTATGAATCGAGACACTGTGTATTCTTGTTAAATTTTACTATAAATCTAAAATTTTGTGACCTCAGTGTTGTGTCAGTTTTCCCCATAGTGTCCAAAATATAACTGACTATTGATATTTTTCAGGGTGATTTATCTATCTATCTTATCTATTTATTACGTGAAAGTGGGGGTAAACATTTTTGCACTGTTTAAATCACAGTTAGGTTCAATAACACTGGAAGAAGTTGCCTTTGATTTGCAACCACTATACACAAAAAAGGGGAAATGTTTCACAATTTTCCTATAATGTCATTGTAAACAAATGCCCCCAAAAAAGGGGGGATTGGGAATGTGGCCAAAAAATAAATCTTGATTTTTCATGATTTTTCTCTCTTTTTTTTTGTCAACATGGACTAAAGATAAAGATAACTCTAAAACAGATTTATTAAAAGTATAAGCTGTTCTCCTAGGGCCATATTACTATATTGATAAAGAAAAATATCACCAAAGCTGTTTTTCTCTTTAACATTGTAAAACATAAAACCAGGAGCAGCTGTGCAACAATGAAATGTATTGCATGCCGGGCTCTGAATGCTTCTTAAACAGAGGAGACCTACAATCTATAATGTCCCTGAATACATAAACAGCACACCATCACCCAGTAATGGCTGATAACAGGTGGCTACATCTAAGGCTTCTATGGAGACACAGTGTTACTTCATTTTAATATGAAGCACAAAGACACACGAAAGAGTGGAGGTGAGATTACAAGCATTTCTCTATCACTGAGGTAACATGACCTTTCTTTAGGTTTATTTTGTCCGTTCGTTATTTCATCTTCACCTGCTGCTTCTCCCATTATTCCAGCTCATTGACTAGCAAAGTTCACAAACGGCAGTCGTTTGCAGGAATCTTCTAGGAAATAGTGACAGTCAGCATTACTGTTGTACCTCAGGAGCGTTGCTCAACAGGACATCACAAAGATGCAAACAACTGAGAAACTATTGCTGAAGAGCAGTAACACAGTATAACCACAGACGGACTATTTAGACAAGCAGTATTTCACTTTGATTCTCAAGAAAAGGTATGGTACTGATTACTGATTATGAAAAATATATATTTTTTAAGAAAGAGTGTTGTATTGCTGTGTGTTAATCACAAAAAAAATGATTTAAAACCAAATCTGTTGCAGGAAAAGACTTAAGTATGCTTTAAAAGAGTATTTGGAGTAGAACACATTCGGACAGAGACACACATACACACACACACACACACACACACACACACAGAGTGAGGAAGGGGATATAGTATAAGCAGCACCGGTCCTCTCCCCCCTGCTTGGCGTGCCTGGAAACCATGGCAGCAGTGGCTCACTTTACTGCAGCCGTCACCATGCCAACAGTGGTGGCAGCTTTCTGTGGGGATCAGACTTGCTGGGTGACACCTGACAAATGCACATGCGCACACAAACACACACTCACACACACACACACACACACACACACACACACGCACACACGCTGGCCGTACTATAGTTGTGAGGACACTCTTTGACATAATGCACTCTATACCCCTGTTTCCTCAGACCTTAAGCCTAAAATCAAGTTGTATGCGGTCTTAAAACAAAACCTTCGATCCTGTGAGGTCCAGCCGAATGTTTTCACAATAACAAAATGTCCTCCGATCACAGACAGATACACACACAGGCTCCAAACAAGCAGAGAGCCACTTAAAGGACAGGAGAACAAAAAAGAACATGCAGGTGAGCTGTACACAGGTGGGTAAAAATACTTGCTGAGATTCAAATACACAAGGGCAGGTACATGATAGCACAAACAGGCAGTAGGATACACACATACACACACACACACACAAAGGCAACCTTTCTTTTATCCCTCTCCTCCTGTTCTGAGTTTGCATGCTTGACTCTGTCTATCTAATTAGGGAGCCTGTCTGAGTCTGGTTGTCTGCGTGGGGGTACACACCCATCTTACACATACATCTTGATCTTTTCTCAACACAAATCACACAACATCTGGGGCACACAAATGACAAGAGCACTCTATCACTCTCCACTGCATGTACGCGCAAAGAGACACACACATGGACAAAGACTCACAAAGACATATACACATCCACTACCCACATATTAATAACCAGGTCTCCAATGTCAATTTGAGCTCTCAAGGACTGTGGGTGCTGAACGAGGCAGAGGCCACACAGAGAGAAAGAGCAAGAGAAGCAGAGTGAGAGTGAGAGACAGCGAGAGTGAGCGAGGGAAGAGTAATGGGGTAATGTATTCAGGTTCTTATTCATGCTGATTCTCCCACTGGGTGCACAGACTCATTTACCTAAACAATACATTTCAGACAGGGCATAGAGGACACACAGGTAGGGCTGGATGAGTGAGTGAGTGTGTGTGTGTGTGTCTGTGTGTGATGGTGCTTGTGGGTAAAAGCCTGCTATTACCCTTTCTGTTCACTAAAACCTGTGTTAAGTCTGTGTGTGAGGAAGAATACTGCATACAGTATGAATGTTAGACTAATGGAGATGATAGCGGTAACAGACATTTTGCTGCCAAGCTTTGCTGTGGCATTGAACACCACCTGTACATGGTAGAGAGGAAGGCATAGAAATGTAAATAGACGAAAAGAGAGCAAGGGAAGAAAAAGAGAGGCACTTGAGTGGGATGGAGGTTGAGAAATGTGGTACTTGACCTCCCCAGCACAAAAAGGAGGATACTGAAATCCACCTTTCTTTATCTCTACTTTCCCAAAGTCTGCCTGTGTTCATTTACCTATCCACATTCTTTACCGTCAACACTCCACAACTAACAGCACACAGACAGTGCTGTTTCTGACCTTTTTTTACCTTTGCCTTTGGGCCAATAGACAAATATATTTACATTTACAAATATTATTGATGTTTACTTTGCTACATTTCTAGGTTCTTGGTGTTCACCCACCAACTATGTGAAAGCAGCATAAGTATAAGGTGCAAAGGATATGAGTATATCCATTCACATCACAACAACAACACTTAGACTTTAACTGTGGTGGCCCTGAGAACCCAGTGTACTGCAACTTAACAAACACATGCAAATAAACAAAATGCAATAAAATGAAGAAAACATCTTCACCAGTATGACATTTAGAAATTTGACATTTAGCATTTGGGGAAAGAAAATGTGACAAATAAAGAAAACACATTTTACAGTATTTGGTTGTGGTTTCCTCCATTTCCAGTACCTTTTATAAATGTTCTGCCTCATTAGTCAAACTGGTGAAATGTGTTTGTGTTTTGTCTATTCACATGTGGTTTTCAGATGGGGCTCCCAGGGCCACTGTACAGGTATTTAACACTATGTGCTGAAACGGGCACATGGAACAACGTTACGCTCATTCACCCTGACACACGGCATGTTCTGAATCTGCGCACTTTGTGAACATATGCTCTGACCTCAGGTATGCCTGAAAACATAACTACTAACCTAACTTGACTTTGACTCACACACCGATAGCAGAGTTGAGGTAATGAGATGCTGACTCGGTGCAGTGACTCACTACCTCTGCTGTACACACAGAGTGATGAGCCATGACCCACATTATGAGCACACAATCCATCTATCCACATTAACACTGAAGAAGTACTGTAATAATAGTGTGTAGTAAGCTGGTTCTTATATAGGCTGACATACTGTACATCCTCTAATGAGTATGTGTACAATAAATAAAAATGCACGGAAGAAAACAGCATTATTACAGCAATAGCTACAAGATGCTGAAACCACAAACTTGTTGACTCAGAGCCTGCTTTGCACATGTGGTTAGGTTGATCTGTCTCGCTTTAAACTCACACACCCGCTTTCATACACCACACATTGGGTAATACACTTATTGATCACGATACTTGAGCAAACCAGGCCAAGGTTTAGCCATGTCGGCCAATAATATTGACTTCATGGCTGAATTTCGCCAGAGGCAAATCAAAGAGGAAATTGAGAGTACACACGAGCACATGTGCAGATGTCCAGTGAGTCATTACTGCCATGCTGTTTGGCTTGTTGTCAGTGTGTGCACTGTCCATCACACAGAAAGGCTTAGAGTGGTTCACATGAACACTGCAGCATTATTTGCTGAATGTTTTCTAATCTGTTGATGAGAACGTCTGTACCATGGCAAACATTTTTGTTGTTTGCAGCATCCCTTTGGTTTCATATTGCCTTTGTTGGTTTTTAGTGGTCTTTTAGATTTTTAAAGATTAATGATATTTTTTTAAGGGATCTTGCTTTATGTGTATTTGGTACTTTTGAAAATGTATTGTGTGTGTGTTTTTAGTTGTATGTGTGGTGCCTGCCTGAGGGCATGTTTGCACAGCACTGTGTGCTGATACTGTGTAGAGTTCTTGTGGTGTAAGGAACAGGTGAGAGATGAGAAAAGGGAGTCGACGAGCCCTCCATGCACACACACACATCTACAGAATCACATCCTGATACACACACTTACACACCACGGTATGAGGGAAAAACAAGGCAGTGCAAATATATTTTAAAAAATTGTTATTCTAGCACAAGGCAATAAAATGCTGCTGTGCAGAACATTCGCTCGAGCAAACTACACAATCCCACAATTGTTTGAGAGTCTGTGTTTTCGAAAGATGCCAGTCTGGCATAAGTTAAAAATCAGAGAAATATGCATCAGATAATTGGGAACATATCCACACAGCACACTGTTTATGTGAGCCAATGTTTGTGTGCATTATGTCTCCAAGGTCACTGAGCATATTTGACAACACCGAGAACATACACCGATCAGCCACAACATTCAGTCCACGGGGTGGTTTTTAAAGCTGTAGTGGACAGGAGTCAGCATGGGAAAAGTGTAATGCTGGCCACGATCATCAGGTGTTAGAGACACACAATACATTGAAACTTGCTGCACATGAGCCTGAGTGCACAAGCTCACCCCACAACCAGGTGGTATTAATGTTGTGGCTGTTTTATATATGAGAACATTCCACTGGATGTATGAGCCTTACTGCAACTGAGTCAATGTGTGTATTTTCCGGTGATTAAAAAGATTACAAAAGTAGCATAGTTTGCGTACATCTACAGTATATGTGTGTGTGTGTGTGTGTGTGTGTCCATGTTTTTACAGTATGTGTTTGTGTTTTAGGGTGAGTAAACAAGTGTTATCATCACATGCAGGTGTATACATCTTTCACCCTGTGCTCTAAAAATCCTGGCTTGTTTTCCACTTAGACAAAATGACTTTTGCTCTTTCCCTCACGTACACACACAGACACAGTTGTTTTTTTCTATCATGCCCTTGCACCCATTTGTTGTTATAGAATAAGGTGAACTCAAATAAATAAATAAATAAATAAATACTTTTGGTTGATTATTGAATATTTTTGGCTGATTTTTGGAGATTCTGTTTTTGATTAAAAGTACTATTGACCTATGAGCAACTGATTACTAATGGGTTTGAGTTATTAGAGAATCAATTTTTTAAAAAAACTGCGTTTTGTAGGCATGTACCTATTTAGTCTCATCACATATTCTGACACGAGTTCAAACTTTTAGTGTATTGTAGATGTTGTATTTGCTCATCAAAGTTGGAAAAGTAGTTGCACCTCTGAAGTTTTGCTTTGCAAAATGACAGGTTTGTTTCCATCTGTCTTAGTCCAAATATTATGAAGGCAAACAAGATGCTAATCTGTAGGGTCTTTTTTTCCTTTATTCAATCAGCTTTGTATATTTTCTCTTGTTTTGCTTAAAAGCTGGCAGAAGTCAAGCTTTGGGAGGCTTTTTTTATTTCTTTCATCACAGTTGCTGTTGTTGAAACTGTGCTGGCATGATTTTCAAGAGTAAAAGACAATGTGCTTCCAACTCCTTGACAACTTGGGACTGTATTTTTTAATCATGATCTCTGGTGGGCTTAGCCGAGGGTGATGCGTGTCTGTACAAACATGTGTCATTACCTCAGGAATATCCACCGCCAGCCACCGATGTTTCATTTACTGATTGTCCTCATTTACTTCTCAAATGGCGTCCACCTATGATTAATTTCTCAAAAGAATTCACTTTCCTTTCCTCTACGTTTCGATTTATTCTCTCAACCTCCCCCATCTTGTTTGCTGTGGGCTAATGGCTGACTGTAGGCTTCCCTCCTTTGCCCAATCAGTGGCACTGGCTTGGGCTGCTAATTGAATTGGGCTGGAGGTCTAATTCTAATATGCAGCAGATGGCTGGGGCATTCCTGCATTCAACTAGCCGTAGGCCACCACTCTGTTCCACAGTGCTCTGCCCAGGGTAATGTAAACCACCATGGAAAAAAGGGGGCGGGAGAGGGAGAAAAGAGAGAGAGAGACTCATCACTCAGTCACCTTGGGCATCCGCTTAAATACACTACATCTCTATTTTTTCTCAGTTGCATACACAGGGTTGACTGCAGTGGGCTGTTATGCCACAGAGCATTTAACAAGCAAATATCTTTGGTGCTTCATATATGCTCTCTGCGAAAGCCTCCTATAAAGGACATACATAGAGACAACCGTGCGACCATCATGTGCAACCATTTAAGTGTGACATAAACTGTAGAAACAGCATCGACAAACAGCAAAATTCTCATTCTGTTACGCATCACTGGATTAAACTATCACTGGGTGGCAGTGTTGAGCTGCACTGAACACGGGAATCCGGGGATGCTGGTGAACAAGGTTCCACTGAAGACATAATAAAGACACAAATCAGTGGTCATAATTTGGAGAGAGGCTCAGCCTGGGTTAGAGTTATAATTTCCCTGGTTTCTGGAACTGCATTGGAGAGTAAACACTGTAAGCACTAAATCACAACAGACAGAGCAAGAAGGGAGGAGGAACAATGGGAGGTTGAGAGATAGAGGAAGAAATAGAGCGATATAAGGCAGAGGTGGAGAAATGAAGAAAGCGAGAAGAGGATAAAATCAAAGCTGCTAATGTAATAACGGCACAACACAGAGATGGGGAACATTGCTTCTCACAATGGCTACTATCACCACCTATCAAGTGCATTGGGGATGAGGCATCAGGGAGAGTGTGTGTGAGTGTGTTTGTGTGCGCACCACCAAACACACACACACACACACACACACACACACACACTTTATGCTTGCACGGGGCTGCGCTTACTGTTTTGAGATGACTCCCCAGAGTGCAGCCTGAGTGCTGTGAGGAAGATTATGAGTAAGATAGAAAGCACACATGAATTTGGGCTTTGTTGTGCGGCAAGATAATAAAAGATGGAAGTCTTTGTCAGAGCGGGTAAGTGTATGTTTTGGGAGTATATGACTGACAACACAAAACAGCCATTTGGGCTGTGGGCGGAACAGTAGCTCTTTGTAGAAAGATCTTACATTTGTAAGCAAGTGTGTTTATAAATTTTTGCCCAAATGTATGAGCACACATAATTATTTAGATGCATCTGTATGGATGTTCTGTGTTTGAGCATCACAGATAAATAGCAGAGACTATGATATAATTGCAGGTGATCTGGTTTGTGCGCAATGCATCCTGCCTTTCTCCTATTATAGACAGAATGAGGCAATGCAGTTTCAATGCAGCTAATTATAGACACACACACACACACACACACACACATATGTTTGGAAGCCTAAAACCAGTACATGAATAATCGGAACAGCAAGTCACTGCAGTATATTCTCGTGTTGGGGTTTCACATGTCTCCTATTGTGGAACTCTGTTTCCTACAATTCTTTGTTGCTCAACTTCCTGCTTGAAATCCAATGTCACTAGTAAATTAGCCTTAGACTGAGATGGTACTTTATTGTCATTCAGTGTTGCTCACTAACAGTGGAAAAACAGAATGAAATTTTATTTCAGTGAAAGAACAGGTAAATACCAATGGACCACTGCAACCAGTTTTATTATAACAACGCTCAGTCTAAATTAATATTACTAAAAAACTAAAGTTTGGGCACTTTGTCGTAACAGGACCTCAACTTAGGGAAACTGAAAGTACTTCACAATCCAGTGATTGAACATGACAAGGTTACAACATGAGTCCTATTAGTGGTACTGGGATATACTGTAGGCAGTTTTATGACAGTTTGTCAGGTCAGGCCAGCATTCATTTGCCTAAAAAAAAAATTACCTGTGAAAGAGTTGGAGACGTTTTAAAAAATGTTATCTATCATTTTTCATCCAGATGGTTAAATTGAGTTTGAGGATTGAGTTAAGGGCTTTGGAAATAACTCCAGAACAGCGGTACATGTTAAATGATCTGGGTGTTTTAAACAAAGCCACCTACAGTATAATGTATATTTAAGAGAAACAGATGTTTTAGTTGAATGTGAACATCCAAGAAGCATAAACCATCTGAACAACTGCTGAAGGGATTACCAGGAAATTTGACACAAACATTTATATAGCCTCTGGGAGGCTGAAGTATAAAGACAATTTTGATCATCTCTGGCTATCATCAGGTCAAGTACTGCTGCACAACTAAGTACTAGCAAAACGCTAGAATGCTAAACTAAGATGGAGAACATGGTGAACAACATACTGTAGATACTAATAAAAATTTGATCAAATACTGATTTCTCCAAAATATGGTACGATGGATTCACGGACTAGTTTAGAACTGCATACATCTTAAGGCTGATGTACTGAGTGGCACTGAGTCCCTTTTTCTGTGATGGCATTGTTAATGTGGGTCACAGACTGTGAGCAAACCTATGATTTCCACACTTACATGTATTTTCTACAGAAAGAAAGAAAGAATAAAAAAGCAGTACCTCTTTCTACTCAGTAATCACCACCAGTTACTAAAGACGCATACACAGTTATTTCTTTAGTGTGTGTATGTGTGTGTGTCGGCATGCGGCGATAATGTCTCAGTGTGTATCTTACTCACATTGTCCATAGTATCATCATTAATCATTTCTCCTCCTCCCAGACATGGCCATCAGTTATTGAGAGGTGCAATAATTTGGAATTGATTTAGTCCCCCCACACACACAGCGCCTGGCTCAAAATATAAAATGCTCCTTTGGCAAGACAGAAGAATGAAAGCTAATGATAAAGTACTGTCAGCATCTGAAGCTCGACAATTCTGCAAATAGCTGGGAAAGGTGTCTCTATCTTTCTCTTGTTGTTCTCTTATTGTCTATTTCTGCTACTTTCTTTTTGTTGACAGAACAACTAGGAGGTAAGACTGTAAGAAAATTGTTCCTGTTGTGTGTCACTTGCTTGTTTGTGAGCAAGGTTGGGTGAGGAGGTGGACAGAGAGAGAGAGAGGAAACCTGATGGACAGAATCTCTCCCCTCCCACGCAAAAGCCCTTGTGTTAACAAGGATACAGATTTAGGAGAGAGATCGTGAGAGAAGCAGTTACAGAGACCTAGAGAGATAGTTAGAAAGAAACAAGGAGCGAGAGAGAGAGAGAGAGAGAGAGAGAGAGAGAGAGAGAGAGAGAGAGAGAGAGAGAGAGAGAGAGAGAGAGAGAGAGAGAGATCCAAGCTGAAGAGCAGACCCTCTATAAATAGGAAAAGACTGACATAAGGGTTGAGACACGTCTTTGAAAGAACTCTGTTCTCTCCCTTTTATATTACCGCCTCTCTTTCAGACTTCTCCTATTGAATTAACTCGTATCAGCTGGAAACAAGACATACTTGGGAACATATACAAAGTACATCAGGCAAACTCCTGATTACATACATTAGACTCACAGCCTCACTGTGATTTATCTATCGCAAAGTGATGTTGCTGGCATATTGTCATAAAGTCCACTTCCATTTTATTAATGAGACTTAGTCAAATCTGAAACGGTTTGATATTAAACTGCCTAATCTACTGGATACCTAATGTCTTATTTTCTATAATAACCAGCATATTGACAGAACAGCAGTACTACCATGCTATGGTGAATATAGTCTGCAGTGATGTAGTGCAAACAGGGCTTTATTGCTTATTTCTGTAAATCGAATCGCATTTGTGGACGTCTCCCTGATGGTGGTGCTGCTTGCATTTGCCCTGTTTCATTTTTGTCGATGCTGTTTGCCCGTGAATGAGAACACCTCCTCCGTTTTGTGTCAAATTTCAAAGCTTTCAGTAGTTCCTATGTAATAAGTATATATAATAAAAGTATATATTATTTAGAGTGAGAAAAATGTAATTCACGGCATGTCAGGAATGTCTCTTACTAATACCATTGCACTATTATGGTATAATTTAAGTAAAATCCTTTTTTTGGTAAAAAAAATTACAGTATCGGTATCTAAAATCATTTACTTTGTCTCTTTGCTTTTTCTTTATACTCTTCACGCTCTTTTCTCCAGCTGTTGTGTATGTGGCAGCGGTCTGGCGGAGGCTGAAAAGCAGGTGGGCGAGAGGAGCTAAAGTGACACCTGGTAACAGGCTGACAGTCCCAAGGAGAAATGTGGCACTTTCATCCATGACATGTCTCAACCTCCTCTCCTCACCGTCGTGAACTTTTAGACACACACAAACACACACACATACTTACTGTATAATGCTCACACAGATACACACCAAAAAATAGCATCCATACAGAGTGCATGTTGAAGGAGATGACAGAATACAGCAGCGTCTCGCTGAAGGAAACAGACCTCACTTAGAGAAATTTCTGTGTCATATTGTCCACAATATACTGCGATAATTCCTTCTTATGAGAACAAATTCATATTATGAAACCATATGGCAATAACAATAACAAAGCTGTCATTTGGACAGAGTTTAGCAACAAATCAGATTGACAAACTCAAACCAACAAAAAGTGGAATTTGTTTCACCCCCCCAAGGTTAAGAAGTGTTTCGTTCATCAGTTGTTGTCCCTATGACACAAGGACACAAGGAGATACAAGGAGATGTAGACACTGGATGTAGACAGAGGCACTGTCTCTAAGACACAACTCAATTCATCATAAAATAGAAAAAGAAAAACTCAAGAAGCAACATACTTTGAAGGAAATATTTTGTCCCTATTCTATTTTTAGTGCTACCTAAATCAGCTTTGTATTGGATGATGCAGGCTTCTTTTTGATTACGGTTATTGTCCACACGGCTCTCAAGACCACAAGCTGTAACTGGTGGCCCAAGTCACATTGTTATTGTACTATTTTCAAACTTTATAAAATTAGACCAAAATATTGTAAAATGTTATGATATAGTTTGACGTCATATATACCCGACCTTCTTTTCCCATGTTTCTGTGCAGTCAGTATATCGGTACAAATGTGCTGGTTTGGTTGAATGCATCTGTTTTGTGAATAAAAGCTCAGCTATGGCCTGTTTTGTTTTATTTTACATAGTTTATATGTCTACCTCTAATGCTGCACACACAAAACAAAACTAATACAATAAATTTAATGAAAATGTATTTCAATTAAAGCATAGCCGCCAATGTAATATATGCCTTACCTCCTACGACTTTAGCTCTCACACTACTGAGGAAAAAAAATCCACGCTGCATTTCTTGGTTTAGCGAGATGTTATAATTTAACACACAAAGGACAAATAGTATAGAACAGAAACAGCTAATAGCAGTAGTGTTTGTTTAGAGATTACAGAGAAATCGGGACGTGAGAATAGTAAAAGAGCCATTTTAAACCAAGCAATCATCATTGCCTTTGCGTCTAAACTGTACACAGGAACAAAATTGTAAACTTCACTTATAAAGACTTCAGTGGAAAAAAGGAAACGATACGCTGCAGTTGAGTCAGCTTTTTAAAGGCCCACCCCCACATTCTTAAAAGTCTGTCTAATTCTGTCTTCGGAACTACATCATCAGTACCTCGGAGCCAGTGAGGTATGCTACTGTACAGTACTAGAGCAGTGGCACCAACATAAACAGAACAAAGAACCAATATGTCTCCAGATGGACCAGCACCCCAGGGTGCTTCACTCCAGCAGCCATTTCTAAGGCTGATGGAGTGAAGCACCATCCTGCTATTTACTGCTGCTCAGGTATTACTATTGTTTTTTTTTGCTTCCCACTGCACTTCTTGGATTCCTTTCCTATCTGGATGCCGTGCATAACTGAATGTGAGAGTGCTCAGACTGTGATCAGCTTCTACACAGAAGTGCACAACTAACAGCACTCAGGACCAATTACCCACGACCCAGCCAGCCAGCGATACACATGAAAGTTATGGTTCAATTAGGAAACTGGGTAAAAATAATCTAATCCTTAAATTAGCTAAAGTCAATTAGGACAACTCACCAATTAAGGACATATCTGTTACTTGAGGGCACAGCTATAATGAGGTTGCAGAAGGATTCACGCTGAGACGGTGTCCTTGCTTGTTTGTGTCACACTGTCCAAACACAGAGCTTTGAGCATGTTTTTGATACGAAATTAGACTGTAAAGTGAATTTTGTGGAGAGCAAGCTCATGTGTTGTCACATGAGGAAGCAAGAGACCGAGAGTGAGAGTAAGAGAGAAAAGGGGACAGAGAAAGAGAGAATTTGTGTTTGTGTAACTATTTATAGATTCTGTGTCAGTCTGAATACTGTAGATCTAAAAGCTTTGTGGTGCCTGATTTTTATCTAAGTAAGTGCTGGCAAAACCTCAGTGTTTATGAAATATTTATAGATTACTAATTTCATGAGGAAAAAAAAACCCCAATAAAACAGATAATTACAATAAACAGAATTTAAAATCAGCATTCACTTATTCTGAATTAATCCCTCAGAGAGGAGATTAACAGAAAACAAATCTCCTGAATTTTAACAGTCTTTTAACCGCTGACCTTCTCTATCATCGAACCTGAGCTGTATAGCTGACTGACCTTTGACGTCCCGCACTCTGCAACCTGTCAAGCCTGCAAGGCGCTTTTCTCACCCCAACCAGTGGTTGCACTAATCTCTGTAAAGTGCCATGTCCAGCAACGTTTCCTGCCCAGTTACGGTGATTTCCTTTGTTTTAAAATTCTTTAAAAGCCCAAAAAATGTTAGTGTCGACTAGAGGTTTCGACTGAGACGAATTGAGAGATCATTCTTTTTATTTCCACAAGACCAACAGAAACTTTTTATGTTCCTACAATATGAGGCAGCACTAGAGACACAAAACAATTGATCTTACCAACGAGCGACTGCTGCAGCTTGTGTACATCAGAGACTGAGAAGCTTTTAGAAATAGCTGTGATGATGACAGCGTGTAACGGTGTCTCTTTTATGTGTTCTTTCGTCTGTCTCCGTCTCCCCTTCCTACGCACAACGTGACTTGTCAGTGAACTGTGGCGAGATCTTGGGGAGAGAGTAGGGGTTAGTGGGAGGTCTGAATTAGACACCTTTGACACCTCTCTACACCAAGTCTACACCCAAGTAACCTCTGTGAGGTTGCATGGCAGGGAAGTGGAGAAAGGCATAGGGCAGTACTGATGTTGACACAGGCTGACAGGCAGAGAGGACTGCTCCATGAGCTGGCTCTGTACCCCCAGGACAGAAGGTCTGGATGCAGAGAGGAAAGAAGCCAAGGAGCCAGCCAACACATTCCCCCTCTGCTCCGCAGTCCCACTTCTGGTCTGGAGGAAATTAAGCCTTGTCTCCTTTTTCCCCACCACTTTCCTGCCTGAGCTCCAGACCTCATCCACATGGGCTCTTGGAGATGTTAGGGAATAAGCTGATGAGCTGCTGCCAGAGGCTATGAGGCTACAACTATGAGCCGCCATAGCTACTTAACCCCTTATGTTCTACTGCCAGCAGGGCCAAAAGCCCTTACCTGAGGTGATTACCACATGAACCTCAGCACCTGGGAGCCATTCATCATTCCCTGCAGCACTGTAGCCTTTGATACCCTGATATGTAAGGAGGTACAGAGCTCACATACACATATATGCAAACAAAATTCAGGGCTGTAGAGTAAATACAATTTGAAAGGATATCCATTTTGGCCTTTGACCCCTAAAATCATAACAAGAGCCTCAAGTGGCTGACCCAGGAGAACACACTGTACTGACAGATGGCAAGGTCAAATGAATAACTTAGCCATGGAGAATTCAAACACTAATACTGGTGACCTTTTTGAAGAGGTGAGGCACAGGACGAAGACAAATGGGAAAAGAATAAAGGAGAAAATGTAAGAGAGGAAAGGTGAGTAAATGTGTTAGCCACTGGGAAAACACAAGCTTCAAATCATTCACGGCAAAAGATAAAAAAAATAGCAAAACAACGGCAGCTGCACAGCTTTTATCTGTACTTTTCTGCGTTAGAGCAGATGTTTCTATGCACCTTTTTCTGAAGAAAGGTAAGTGTCAGAAAAAATGGAAGAAAGAAACTGGACCTGTTCTGTTGAAAACTCCTTGCTGGGGGTTCCAGAGATCCGACAGATGCTGTCAGTAAACTTGTTGAGGTCCAGATATGATCTTGTCCCAGATGAATTCAGCAGTGGTTTGGTGAACAAAGTGTTGCAGTTTGTTGCAGCTTTGTTTCCAGTGCCTGAAAGAAACAAGGTATTGAATGGTCAAACTTTGCATATGAAAATAGAGTTGAAGTCCACAGGGCATTCATGAAATACTATATATTACTATTTGTTACTATAATCACAGTAGTACTGAGACTTTTTTAGTGTAATGATCATTTTACACATGAATGATTAAATGCTAACACATGTAGCCTGGACTTTGTAACCAAGCAGGAGGGTTCCCTTCCCCACTAAATACACACAGCAGTAAAAATATCTCCTACAAGAAAGACAAGAAAATGTAGTAGAATTATCTGCTAGTATTGATAGACAAGATGGGATGAAAGAGAAGAACATCAGAAAAGAAGAAAGACACCGAAAATACTTTCAGTTCCAGGATTCTCAGCCACCCTTTACAGTTTAGGCAATTTTATCTGATCTGGAGAAGTTACGTTTCACAGCTTCCCAAAGGTACTTCAAATGACCAAAGGTAGATTTGAGGAAACGGTGTTGAACCCAGCTTTTCCGGAATATCAGTGAATCCATTTGTGCCTCATACTGTACTAGCACCGAACAAAGACATCTACTGTACTGCACTTCACTTCATGTTTGGCCTGTTGTTAACTAAGCACCATTCACAAACACACCTGTTCTCTGTCCCCTCCAGGTTCCACTCCCTACTCGGTTGACCTCCGCGATCCCAAATTCCCACACACTACAATTTACCACAAATAATCTTGCATTAGAATCTAGTCCAGATTCCCAACTCAGGCTTTTACAAACACTATTTAAGTGACCGACTGGTTTCTGTGCGCAAAGAATTTCATTTTTATGTAAATAGTTTTTGCATTTTCTTATTTATTCCTTTGAAAGTTAGTACAGCTGTCTGGTTTACCACATGATCAGCAGGTGTCAATTCTTTTGTGGAGACAGACCACATCACAAGTTTTCCTTACTTGATTTGCTACATGTTAGCGAGTCCCTGCTGACTATATGCAGTACACAACAAAACGCATGATCTGCCTACAGAGCAACCAACAAATTTAAATACAATTTAAATGATCTGAAAGCTGCCTGAAAAAAAAAAAACAACGTGTAGGAAGTGACAGTGTAAATAGTGTGTAAAAGGGGGATAAGAAAGCTGAAGATTTGCGTGAAAACTTGCAGGTATGGTGTGATGTTTAAGATTTTAACACTCTGACCTGTTGTTTTGTTCATTAGACACTGCCTATTCATAAGCACACTCTATTAACACATTTCACAGGTTTGAGGGGTATCCAAGAAAAGACAAAACTAAATAAATAGGGGAAGAGCAGAACAGACAGTTGATAGAGTGGTGTAAATGCTGCAGCAACCACACTTAATGAACTGAGAGCAGCAATGTGGCAAATGTAAATTTTTTAATAGTGATGTATTTGGAAGTAAAACAGCACATCGGTTTCGTGTTTGGACAGAGACAGTCTGGGATTCATCTATGTCAGCACTGTGACAGGGATTGGTCAAATGTGGCTGAACATGAGTTCATTATCCTGCATCATACATGGGGTGTGTGTGGAAGTGGTTTTAATGACCACAGCAAGCAACAGAGGCACGAGTAACGTATTTAATGGTGAATCGTTTACGGATCATGAATTGCTTATCCTGCGTAAAAACCAAAGTCTACAAAACTAGGCCATTTGCGGACTGCTTACATATGAATAAAGCGATATTTGGGCACGACAGATGTATCACTGTTCTGTGAGCTCTATAAGGGAGCATCATTAACACACTGACTGACATAACTGACAGCTGGCATTGAGAGCAGAGGAATGGAGGGTGAAATAGAGGGGGCGGAGACAGCAAAATCTGTGCCAACCATCACCCTCTGGCTGTTCTCCACCGTTTTAATCACAGCAACAGTGCTCTCACTCTGCAACCCCTTGGAGACCCAGGTACCTTAGCCACACTTGACATTAACCACAAGGCGAGTGCAGCCATGTTTAATACAGACACGACTCCTTGCCATATTCCTCAATAAGTTTCTTCCACTTTTATTACTCTCGTCGACAACCATAACAACCAGGGCGCTATGTATATTCTACTCATACTTTTTTTACCTTCATCTCTCTTTTTTTCTTCTCTTGCTGTTTTGTGGTGTAGTGCTGTTTGGCTGTTTTGTAATTCTCTGTTTAGTTTCATTTATTCCCCGAACGCAGCAAGCCAAAGAAGGCTCTTTCAGAAAGTTACATCACTGATGATCAGACCCATCGCCGTCAACCGTTCATACTGTATATGCTTGGCTTTGGCTTCATGTCAAAACAAGCCGTGCTGGGTCAGACCAAACTGTATGTTTGGCAATGCCAGGGCAAATTTTGAAACAATGGACAGGATGACTCAGGACAAGGACGGTGGTACTAAAAAAAAAACTGGGATTTATCTGAGGCTGTGTGCAGTCTGCTTTTTCCAGGGTAAGGACAGAGAGCAGCAAAGGTCTGGATAATCCTCTGGGAATGGAGCTGCAGACACTGTTGAAGAAAACCTTAAGGTAGCAAAGCAGACATCAAAAGAGCAGACTGGACTACGCACTGTAATAAGCCCGTTGAATGGGGTTCGGTCATTTGACAGAAGATTATTATCCCTTAACAGCCTCACCTGCAGTAATGTCGTAGTTCTGTGAAAAAGAATTGCACTTTCCCCTTAAAATTAGAAAAATAAACGGGGGAGATTTACTGTATACCTGAGACAGAGAACAACATAAAAGAGGAGACTATCTTGTTGAGTCAAAAGCCTGGAGAACAAGACTGGATGAAAAAGATCATCATAAAAAGTTAAGTAACATGTCGGTTTCACTCTGTACCTGTGTTTAATAGCTGAAAAAGGTGATCGTCAGTCCACTGTGTCCCTTTCCTTGTTCTGTAATCACAGAAAGATCAGCTCCTCACTACGGTGTAATGTACATTTCAGAAATGCTGAGGGTTTTATTTTGTGGGAACTGTGCATTTTGTCACATTTCCACCAAATTGTGTGCATCCTGAGGGAGGGCCATGAAATGTTGTAGCTGTCAGTATAAAATGCATTTTAGGCTGAGTCTGAAAGTCTAAAGCTAAAAATACTAATAATGATGTCCCCTATGAGTCTGCAAACTTTGTATCCATTACAAACGCAAAGTGCATTTCTTAGTTCTTTCTATAAAGACCACGATCAAAGTACATATTTGGGATTCAACTGTACTGAACAAATGTATTCTTTTGCCATTAAGCTGATGCTTTTGCATAAAAAAAAAACTAATTTGACGCATGTAATATATTACAACTAGGAAGCTAAAAATCTACAGCTATTTGATACAATCTGACAAAACTGAATTTGAATCCTTTTGAGTGTTTGAGAATTTTTCATGCTGTGCTTTACATGCTCTCTGTCCACGGCACAGCAAGCTGACCAAACACCCAGGTGACCCATTTAGTATTGTAGTGCATTATTTAGACATACTGTGGACATACCAACTGGGGCTTGGTGGCTCAGTGGTAGAGCATTGGGTTAGGATGGAGAAAGCTGCAGGTTCAAATCCCACTCCACCGGGTGCAGCACCACCCAGCCACCAAGGGCCACCCAGGCACTGATTCAGAGCCCAGAAAAAATGGGATAGTTGTGCCAGGAAGGGCAGCCAGTGCCAGCCCATGCCAAATCAATGTGCGGACCATGTTCCACTGTGGCGACCCATGAAGGGACAAGCCAAAAGCCGTTGTTTTAAGTGTGGACAGACCAACAGCATGTGCACGTACAAAAGCTCAATGATAACACGTTTTTGCAATTCACACAGGAGTGTTACAAGGGCGTGAGTGACAACACAAAAGTATTTTTTCTAATACTCTAATGCATTTATTTGGCCATTGCTAAGTTATAAACTGGTTGATCTGCTACACTGCACAGTACTTCAAATTGAAATTCTGGAACATAAGCAAAAACTTATTTAATACACATTCAGATAGTGTAAATGTTCCTTCAGAAATATTCTCTAATACTTTGTAAATCCTCCCTTTGCCAACATAGTGTCCTCCAACCTTTTTAAGTATCCACTGAACAGCACTTGTATTCTTCAGTTGAAATCATTCCTCATGGCATAATTGTTCCTAAATTTTTACCAAATTGCTTGGTTGTCTGCCATGTACAGCCTTCTTTAAACGTATATACAGTTTTTTGATTTTAAGTCGGAAAACTGGGAAGGTCAAGCCTCTTGTTTTAGCTTTTTCTTCTTGCCCTGCACTTATTTTTCCTTCCACTTCATGCAGCAGGCACACACCCCCAAAACATCAGCGAGACTTCACCATGTTTGACTGTGAAAGTGGTGCACATAGAGCTGAAGTGAAGATGACGTGATAAGCAGGATGAACCTTCTGTAAAGCAAACGAGGCAAAAAAACTGTTTTGCTGTCTGTTCACCATGGACAACATCTGTTCACTCACAGTAATTATATCCCTAGTCGAAGTTTAAAGTGTGAAAAGCTGAGCTAGAAAAAAAGTCAGAAATCAAGCAAAAGTAACAAAAATGTTTCTCCCTGCTGTCACACATATTAGTCAGACAGTTTTATCAGCTGTTCAGCGGCTTGCTCTGTTTGACGTAGAGGTGTGATTGATGTCAGGTCATGTCAGACAACAAAAATGTACATAAGATCTATTTACACGGTGGTGAAACAAACCGTCTCCTGGATCTGCACTATTTTTTAAGAGAAATGGATGCACTTTTAAGAAGCCCAGATTCCAGAAGAAGGTAATATGCTCTTGTTTCAGAGCCTTCAGCTTTCTACAAAAGCTCACTATTGGCTTTCAGCTGCTCAGCATGCTGTCAGAACATGCACGTTCAACACATATACAGTAGGTCACATAAACACATATGTAGTAAAAGGGAAAAAAAAGAGTCATATTGTTTGCATTTGTTATGAAAACATAGACCCAAATTAACTGAGAGGGAACAAAGACAACTAATATTACAGTTAGTCTTAATAAGTCACAAAACTTAATTATGCACATGCAGACACAACCTCAAACAACCTCTGTGGCAATGTGCTTAGTGAGTGCTGCAACATAATTACACCATGTAGAAGCGTAAATATTGTGAATGGAGATGGCCATCTATGTGATGTTTAGTTTAAACAGCAGTAGATGTAGGGGGGAGTAGACGGAAATGGTAGGAAGGAGAGTGGATTGTTGTGAAGAATTGGTTGGAAGGAGATGGGGGAAGAAGAGGGAAGAGATGAAATTAAACATGGATGAGAAGTGTTGTAGTGAATAGTGAAAGTTGTGAGGATATAGCAGGAATTGTGGAGGGAGGAGAAGATTAGAGGAGACAAGGTCATGGGTGAAAGCATAAGAGGGGATGTTGGGAATGTTAAAGGAGTGAAAAAGGAAAAAGAGACATGTGGGGGACAGTGTGGGAGCTGGCTTTGCGCCCAGGTATTCTCTACGGCCCTCAACTCTACACACAGCGACAGCTCCCACAGTTCTGCTCACTTGTGTGACACCTTTGATTTACAGGATATTTGATCTTCAACTCATAGTCTGGACCTAGAGCCTTTGCATACAGGCTGCTTAGTGGTAATGTCCCAGGTCCCAAGGATTGGTTACTTACACGCACGCGCGCACACACACACACACACACACACACACACACACACACACGTGTATATCTGGTTTAAGTTAGGCTCTTTACTTTATGGTTTTTATTGTTACTGGAAGCTCGTCTAAGCAGTAGTGAGTGGGTTCCTAATGAGGAACCAATCAGTTGCTGTAGCTATTAGAGATGGTAATGTAATTCATATATGATTAGCCGCTTTATCTTAATTGAGGGAGCTGTATGTGTCAAAGAGAGAGGGTAGGGTCGGGGTGAAAGAGATGGATAGAGTGAGGAAAATGAGAAGAAGACAAAGACAGACAGTGTGGGACACAGCTAGTGATTAGAGAGAATTAGGAGGTGAGACTCTATTTCTATTAAACTGTCAAAGATTTCTCTCTTAAGCTTGTGTGTGTGTGTGTGTGTGTGTGTGGGTGGTTGGGTGGTTGTCCTTCACAGAGGCACAGGGATGTGTCTGACCCAAATGACTGGGATATTATTGGGAGAGCAAGAGAGAGAGGCCTTTGTTGAATACTGATTAAGCTAAGCACAAAGCTGCCTCCTGGCCTCATTAACCTGTCCAAGACTGTCTTTGTTTTCCTCAGCAATTCTCCAAACAATCCCTACATCCTGTCCGATGTTTTCCTTTTTTTGGGGGGTCGGGGTCTGCACTGTGGATGGAGACGAGGCAGTCTTGAAAGAAGCTCAGGAGTGGCAGCTTAAGCAGGAACAGGAACAGTGTGTTTTAGGAAAAGAAAACTGAGGAGAAGGAGGTGCTTTTCATGCAAGTCGAGTAAACTTAATGCTAGATTTTGCTGCATAAATTAGTACAGATGTAAAAGATTTTGAATGTGTGAAAAAACTTTTGTTAAGAGGTTTTAAATATGTTGAAAAATGCCAGATGGAGAAAGAAGGAAAGTCAGTTATTTTGTGATGAAAGAGGAGACGAAACCCTTACAACTAAAGAGGAAGAAGAAAAGGCAACTTGTGAGAGTGAGGAAGTGAAGCGGAAAAATAAGAAGGTAAAGCAAAACTAAGATAAGAGGTTTGTGCTCTCTGTGCATCCTTTCACAGCACGGTGCTGTTTTGTTAGTTAGTTTTGTGGTAATGTGCAGTATGATGCCTGTGTCTGTTAGCTTAGAAGATTTTTTTTCATCTTTAACGGAAACAAAAAAATTCGTTAACAAATAAATTGGGAATGAAAACAGCAAATCCTCATAGGCGAAGTCATAATGCGTGATGAGGCTGACATGAAGTAGACATCCCCCAAAAAAGCAGGAAGTGAGGACAGAGACAGAAGACACAACGGAAAACGGAGATGAGCAGGGTGAGGAAAATAGGAGGCTAGAAGACGTGAGGGAAGGCGGAGAAATGGTGGGAGCTAAAAGGAAAGAGCAGAGAGGGAGTGAAGAATGGTGATGGGACTGATATGTTATGTCTTCCAGTCAGAGTTGTCACTTAGAATGTGCAAGGAAGCAGCCATGTAGCCCAAAATCATCAGGAGAAGGAACAGATTAGATACAGGCTATTGGTTCTGATGAGGCATCGTATAGCTCAGTAATGGCTCAGTAGGGACAGAGGAAAAGAAAGCAGGAAAAACGGTAAGAGCAGCAGTGAGCTGCTGTTTTTCAGCACGCATGGAAATTCTGCCCTATAGCAGATTTCAGTGCACTGTACGGCAAAAAGATCTCGTTGGAATTCCCAGTTCTGCAGAACACGTATCTGTGAAAGCACTTGAAATTGCAATAAAGATATTGTAAAACAGAGGGACAGTGAGAGAATATGAGGAAAGAAGGAAGTGGAGGACAGGAGGGCTGGAGGTGGAGAGAGACGCCTCAGCCTGCTGCTCTGCCATGCAGGGACGTGACCACCCACTGGGCATGTCAAGGCTGCGGCCTTGCATCATGTGAGACATGCAGACACACACACACACTAACACTGGTCCGGAGAAGGGACAGATGGACAGATACAAAATGTGCACACACACAAAGAGCACAGTCAGTATTGGGGATGTGCTGATATCATGTCCAATCCAATACGTGTATATACTGTACCTAAAGTAAATTTGTATTAAATATGTGTCAGAAACAATAAAATAGCAATTTAATCAAACTTAATTTGACGCACGTTATTCTTTAGGAGTTGTGTAAACCAAATACTGGACGTCGTGTTTAAAAAAATATATAGGGTTAAAAAGGAATAATTATTGATAATCATTACGTTTGAGATTTGTTACAGCTAAAACCACCTGCCAGGAGTCAAATCAGTGGTCAGCATAAGCTAAAACAAGGAAACTAAATGTTTGTACATTGGAATTTTGTAATGTAAAATACTGTAAAAGCAAAGTTTATCAATTCTTCCAATTTAGTTTTTACTCTGCATCACTAACAGGCTGAGATGGACAAAGCATAAGGAGTCCAGTTTAAAAAAAGGGTTGTATTTTTTTTTTATTTTAGTCAATGCAGATGCATTAAAACGCCTGGATCGGCCCGATACCAATCCGGAGGATCAGCTTGGGACGTCTTTATGTGACACTTATCTCATCTCTGCAGGTAGAGCTAATTTAACATTCTGGCAAAGAAACAGCGGGTGAAATTTAGTCAGCACATTAATGCTGATTAATGTGGACCACCTTAGTTACACTAATACAAACACAGATCCAAATGTGACGTAATGCTGTAATTCTTTACAGTCACCAGATATCATTCCAATATAATACCTAGAGAAGATTATAGATTAAATAATCACCACTGTCATCAATAAAACACCAAATGAAAAAAAACCTTTAAGTGCAATGCTGTCTGATCTGATTATGCTGTGTGTGTGTGTGTGTGTGTGTGTGTGTGTGTGTGTGTGTGTGTGTGTGTGTGTGTGTGTGTGTGTGTGTGTGTGTGTGTGTGTGTGTGTGTGTGTGTGTATGCATACCTGATAGGGAGAGATAGAAAGAGAGTCAGACAATGTGTGACCTAGGATCTGGATCGTCTTCCTGCAGAGGATGAAGCTGTTCTTGGACATCTTGTGCTCCCTAGCATGAGGCAGCTGTCAGTCAACACCCGCTGGAAATTTTGGATGAAAATGTTCCTATGAGTGTGCATGTTAATGCCAATATACACCGATGACATCCACTAATGTCGGTGCTTTGGTGATGCCAGAATACAAATACATTTCATTCATGTCATTTCCCTTTAGATGAGTCCTTCCCAATTACTGCGAAGGTGAAATGATGTTATGTTTATTCAACAAATGTTTGGGACTGGGTCACATATTTGTTTTTTATCAAAAAAGAAATGAGCAAATTATCTCCCTATATCCCTGCACAGTTAGAATGATCAGCCGCTCAAAGTATGACAGGCATTTTAATTCGCACTCAGTAACTGATTAAACACTGATGGAAGGTGTCTTCTCTTATTGTGGGTGTTTAGAAGACATGCTGATAAACAGCACCATTCAATAATCTGTAAACTATATACAAGAATGATCTATGGATGTAAGTACATGTTTTTTATTATTCATTTAACTGCTCAAAACATGTTCCACCAGGGTTCCGTTTTTTGTCCAGAATGGCAAACTGTTCATGGATCAGAGGAATTTGAGCCTCTTTCTAAGCCAAATCTCCCTGGAGACTATCCAAGAGCTTCAGGCTTTCACCAAGCTCCACCAGTGTCTGGAGGGGTGGCTCACACACTTGTAGTGAGCTAGCATGGAGTGGGTTTCCTGCCTACATCTGACAGCTGAGCTTTTGAGATGTCACATGGCCCAGAGACAGTGACACTCTCCATTTCTGTCTGCAATTTCATTGTTTTAGATATGTCCAGAATGGGTTGGCTTTTCATTTGAAAACCCTGGCTTATACAAAGCGAATGCCAATTAGCTGTGTCACTGTCTCATTATGAATCACAGCTTATCATAGCTGTAAACAAAACATTAATTTATGCAATCTGTGCAAAGCGTTAAATGGTGATTGCTGATCGTTGTAAACGCATGTAACAGAACCAAAGACAACAACAACTATTTCAAGTCTTTTAAGCTTAAATCTAATTAAATCTCTGTCAAGGTACTTTTAGATCCTGATTTTAGATGATGTTACTTTTTCAGTACCAGAGAAGATCTGGAGCAATGTACAATGTAGTTTGTGCATGTTCTTCTTCTTCTTCTTCAAAAAAAAACACTAAACATTCACTTACTGCATGAGACAGTTTTTTCGATGGACATGTAAATAAAAGTAATTGAAGAAAGCATCAAGCAATAAGGACAAGCAATCATGTATGATAGCATCAATACCACAGAACACAACAAGGAGCAATACAATACAAACTTGATTTGTGCAATTAGAGAAATCAGATTAGCTTTATGGATAGTCAAGTATAATCGACATGGATGTGAAGTGCTGAGATAGGATACTGAGTGTACACACAGAGAACAGTGTTGATTTACATACTAATGTCTTTGACAAATCCATAAGGCAATAATACCTACTATGGGTGTACTGTATGCACAGTTGTCTATATGTATATGTGTGAGCATGGTGCCAAGTTTAATGTTTGCAGACATAGTGTGACTGTATAGATTCAAGCGAGGTCACAAGGACAATGTTGTTTGCTCTAGCCTCTCTCTGCCAGACTCATCATTTCCTCCTCACTTTTCATCACTGACACTCACTTTGTCTCCTTTGTGAATCATTAAGGCTACTGCATGCTTTAAAGTGCTGTTCAAAACAGTGTTGGAAAGCTCTCTTTTGACAAAGGACCTTCAGAGTCGTAGAGAAATGTCCTAAAATTGAAATGGTGAAATCTACAGTATGCCTAATCGCCACACCTGAGACTGGCCAGGTGTGCTTAAGTGTGAGTGCAGCCACTGCACTCAGTGCCATTTCTTTCCAGTCTTCGCTGAACTACCTCTTCATTCCTGCTGGCTGTGCCACTGCTTTCCACAAATAGCCTTCACACAATGTTTGTGTTTTTATTCAAGACTGTCTCACTTGCCACATTTTTATATCTAAACTCCCACTGCAGGTGTTTAACACTTCGTAGGAAATACTGAATGGATGACGACAAACTGATATTTCAGAGTTCACAAGCACATTTTTAACCTGCCAAACTGCACGCTGTGAAATTACTTGTATTGTTTCTAATCTGTATTTGTTACACAAAATAGCTCAGACATTATCAATAATAAACATTCAAACTGAATAGTTAATTAGCCTTTGTACTACTGTATGTTTACAGCAATTTCAGTAATCATTTTGTATTCCCACATTTTAACACCGGCACTAAATTTGCAAAGCTGCTTTGATCACTTAAGGCAAACATATTTTCAAAGAGAACAACAGGTCAACACAGATCGTGGACTAAACGGAATAAAGCAAAGAATAAAAAGCATCCTTTCATTTCTGAACCACGGTGTTGTATCCTGCTTTCTTTTTCAAACTCCCAAGCTATGCATCATGGGAGGGTCAGGTTGCTCTAAAGAGGATCAGAACCGTGTGCCTTTCAAAGGAACACAGGTTTCAAGAATGCCTCTTCTCTACAAATTAGACCGTATCCTCATACATATGAAAACCAAACATTTGTTAGTTAGTCTCTAGATTTCTAGTCAGGATTTATTGGATAACATGGATTTCATGAGTACACCATGAAAGAGAAACAGCATTGATGAAAGTCACTAACAATCTCTTCAGACAATGGACTTGTTACTATACTCACTGCTACATTTTATACCACTGAACAAAATAATTTATTACAGAGACTAGTACATGTCACTGGGATTAAAGCAACTCCACTAGGTTGGTTTAAATCTTATCTAACAGATAGATCCTAATTTGTTCCATGCACTCAAAAGTTAGTTATGGAGTTCCACAGGATTCTGTGGAACCTGCAGGATTCTTCCACCTGCAGAATATTGCCAAAATAAACAGCATTCTGTACAAAGTTATGTCTCAAAGTAATGCTGAAAAACGTGTACAGTCAACGCACATGTGTGACTTTTAGACTAACTCCCTTGAAAGCTCCCGGTTAATCTAAAACGTTGCAGCGTGAGTACTGACTGGAATGAACCTTAATTAGATTAGCAGGAAATTTAAATATAATACAAAACCTTTCTCCTTACATAAAAATCCCTAAATTTTCAATCTCTATTGTATCTTACCGAGCTTGTAGTACTCTTTTATCCCAATAGACCACTGGGCTCTCATAGTGCCAGTCTACTTGTGGTTCTTAGAATTTCCAACATCGGAATGGGAGGCAGAGTCTTTAGATATCAAGATCCTTTTCTGTGAAACCAGTTTTTTTTTTTGATTAAGTCTACAGTTAGAGCAGGTTCTCTAAAGCAGCTCTTAGTTATGCTGCTATAGACTTCGACTCCTTGGGGACATGATTTTTACTTTTCATTCCATCCTAACATTTAGATATTTTACCCTGTTTTCTCAACACCTAGGATCCTTATTTAACTGTTGCACCTGTATGAAATTAAAATGGTGATTTGCTGACTATAGTAAGTAAACATAAAGCAGGATAAATACGTCAAGATAGATTTATTGTTTTATGTATTTGTGCTTTACTTCACCATTCCTGCATAAATATATTTGCACCAGTTGAGGAGACCAGTGCCTTCAACACACCGAGTACCTGCTGATCTTCTGAGAATCCAGCATCAGCTGTCATCCCTGTGGCCGTGCAGCCTTTCATCTTCTTCTGAAGGATTAGAGCAGAGCAGGCTAAAAACAGGAACAAAAGGTTACAACTTCCATATGCCCAGAACTTCAATTCTTATACCTTTCATTGTTAATTAGCAGAAAATATGGCACTGCAAGTGGGAAATATAGCAGAAGCTTCACTATACTTCAACTTTACAGTGAACAAAATACTCTTATTTTTCAACAATTCAAATTAAGTGCATATAAGAACAAAATATGCAATATGTGAATGGTCAGAACAGTGCTGTGTATGTGGTTTATGCCACTTCTGTTTGCACAGCTCAAACCTTTCCTCTCAGTTTTATTAAGACAGAGCAGTGGGAGCCAAGAGCCCCTGCTGTCTGTCAAACATACAGCACACAACATAGTTATATCCACTCTCTCACACTCAGACATATCTGCTGCCTTGGTTTAAATGGATATGTGGATGGACATATGAGAAATGAGAAGAGCGATAAAGAGAAAGTGGCATGAAGAAGGGGTTGATGCTCAGGTTTAAGATGAGGGGGATTAAGAGGTGAGGATCAATAGAAGGAAAAACTTGCTGGCTGGGGTTACAGAGGTCACAGTGAATATTTTGGAGGGGAAAGAGAGAAGAAGTGACTGACGATAAGATTGCCTAGATTCAGCCTCATGAATTTTTCTGACTAAATTTTCACACTTTTGTACTTTAACCTGATTTTAACTTTGTGAGCTTTGTGCCTGGCAGATTTTCCTGCTCTCGCAAATTCACCAGGCTTGATGTAAACATGATTTATTCCTGTTTAGTGACAGTAGAAAATAGTTGGTTGTGCACAGGGTAAACACATTCTAAAGGTAGCAAACCCAAGTGTAAAAGACATTTTTGATGTCGAGGACGGAGGCAGAAGGAATACTAATGTTGTAATCACATGGAGGGATTCACAATGGTAAAACTTACTACACAGCTGGAGGCGTGTCGGAGGAGGAATGATATGGATAATGTGAAACAGAAAAGCAGAGGTTTGAGTGCAATGAGGGAATGATAAAGTGGGGAAAGTGAAATGGTCTGGCCGTTGAAAAAGGGACGACTGGTCAAATACTGTGTGTCTTATAAACTTACCAATCACACCACATTCTAGTTAGCTATTATTACATTTCCCTCTTTTTTGTCTGTGTTTGTCTCATGTTGTGGTGTGATTAAAAAGAAAAATCTGATTCCAGACACATGTTGGAAATGGAAGTCTAAAGGCATTGATGTTGCAAAACAAACAGCAGTCTCCCTTTATGTATTCCACTCTATAAAAGTCATGAGAGAATGTTAAGATCCCCAAGGGATTCTTGGAAAAATTGTACTGACGGTTATGAGCTACGTCTTTTTACTGTAACTGCAGAACTTCCAGTTCACCATATGAAAGCTTGTAAAGGCAACGACTTTTTTTTATGAGTGTGGGTTTGTTTTTAACACCATTTGAGTGTTTGCTCTGGAGAAAACATAATGTGATGATTAAACTTGTAACAAATGCAGTTGCATTCTGAATTCAGGCTCCAAAGACTTCAGTGCAATTTTATATTTTGATTTGATTTAAAGTCTAAAATGGTGTTAAAGACCTGAACCAGCTTCTGCCATGTCAGAAAGAACAGGACCTGTGGACAAAGACACCTACCAACACCCATACTGACTTTTTTTCAATCACACAACCACTTGCTCTATTGACACAAATATTAACCTCAATAGGATCAATGTTTTTAGCCTTAAGGCAGAAATACTCGAACAAGCCTCAGCTTCCTTATTTTCTTCACATGGAAAAACAAACTAAATTTCAGACTCCAGCTCCTAGTTTTGACAACGTCATCAATTTCTGTGACGTAAAGATTCATCGGCTCTCTTCTTTACTAAGCTGATGTGGGGGCAAACCTGTCCAAAACACCGAACACCAAGCTGAGGTAATACATTGTGATCTGTGCTGTAGCTTGTCTCTTTAATACAGGTTACAGTCAGAAAACATGCATAAGACAAGGCTCATGTCAGTCCAGATTTAAACTCAACAGCAGCCTAGACAGATGCTCTCTCGCTCTCTCTCTCTCTCTTTACACTGCCACCGTGCTTAAAAAGTATTATTCTGTTGGCAAGAGTCTGTGTTTTTATGTTTTACTTACAAGATATTTTCCAAATGACTTAAGGTAGTGTGTGCACAGTTTTCATCTGTGTGAGTTTGACGCTGTTTGACAAGGACAAATGGTTATTCTCCTATCCTATCATGCTGTATACAAGGTGTTGCCCTGTCTGCACAGGATTCTCAATGTGACTCACACCTTGGAACTGCAACAAAGCTGGGGCATCAACGCAGGGAAAATGGATGACTTTGTTCAGGCCAAAAATATGAAAGTCTTCCCTTTGTATATGTGTACATGTTTGTGTCTGAGAAAGACTAATATTGGTCGAACTCCCCCGTCTGAAGTAAATGTCAGAGCAAGATAAATAAAGATCTCTCCACATGCCTTTATTGCCTATTGTTATTTTGCATTCGGTATGCAAAACATTCCTGCTGCGGGGGACTATGTGTATGATAATGTGTCAGCATGTCTGGCACCATATTGCCTCTCCATAATACAACACTGCACATGTTGTGTAAGCTTGTCTATGTGTGCATGCCCACTGTCACATCTGTCTATACAAACGAATTTAAAAACGTGGAACCAGACAGTTTAATACCACCCTGCACTCCAAAGTTTTCCCGGACTACAGATGGTCAGAGGGATGTTTACTTCCTCTTTTGTTTCATTTTGCTATCTCCTGGATATTATGAGATGTCACTCTAAATCGTGGCTTTTGTGGGTGAGAATAACATCTAATTATCTGTATAAAGTGACTTAAACATTTGTGTAATTTTCTTTCAAAAGCAAGGCCATGTGTCATAGCTAATTAACTCATTCTTAGACACCTAGTAAGCTTTACAGAAACTCTGCTTATCTACACTGTTCCAGAATCAATACAAAGATCGGCCCATTATGGATTATTGCTTAATGAACCCTGTTCTGTCGACAAATTCATCCGTCTTGGGCCAAGTTCAGACGTTGTGCTTCTTTCACAATGTTACATTGCCTTCGAGTTAAACAGTTAAGCAACAGATTGGATAGGAAAGTACTGCTCTGGAAAATTGACTTAATCAAAATAACAAAAAGGTAGAAGAAGCAATATTTCTTTATAGGTAAGCGAATTACTGCTGACCAAAAATTTTAATTAAATAGAAAAAGGAAAGACAGAAATTTAAACAGAGTTATTGTGAAACATACCATGTGTTTTGGGGGGTTGCACTGAGTGGCATAACAACATGCTACTGTATGTAAACACATTATATGCAGTTTCTGCAATACTTGTATGATCCCGTTACCAGAGTGGGCAAAGAGTTGTTAGTTGGGGTCCCACTGATGCAGTGCTACCATGATCTTGAAGACACACAGTTCACTTTCTGTGTGACCCACTGTGCCTGGAGCTTACACACATTGAGGGAAAGGAGAGGGAGAGCCAACTCATTAGATGCAGCTACAGACTCAGTTGGCTAAACCTCTTAAAGTCCTCTTGGAGTGGCAGAGAAAAGACACAAAGTTCTTAATAACACTAGGAAAATGTATTATCGGCATTATCCTGATTCTTTTTGGACTGTGTTTCAAAAAGCTGGTAGAACCCTCATTCTTGGCATATATTAGCAGCACTACTCTAACGTCTCAGTCCACAAAACAGTCAGACTGCCCGGTGGAGTTTGACCATAAAATCTAGAAAATAGAGACAGGAGAGTGTTTATTCTGAAGCTTCTGCAGACAGCGGGGCAAGAAGGAATTTCCAAGCTAGAGAAACGCTGCTGAGTAAACTGTTTGGAAATGGTTCTGCTGGTTAGCCTTCTGGCCTTACTCAAGCTCCAAGTCCCTGTGAATCACAACAGTCAAAACATTCAAGATCAAACCAACTAATGAAAAGAGTTGCACTCAAAATGGAACCAATGTGGAGCATACATTGCTTCAGACACATTTTCTCGTTGGAGAAACTTAGATATATAAATATCTATCTATATATCTATATCTATATCTCTATATAGATAAACTGTAGCTATAGAGAGAGAGAGATTTGCGACCTTGTATGTCATTAAATACCTGAGCCCAATGTTGTTATCCAATGAACTGCAAGTGACCAGCAGAAAGGGTCGGGACATCTCATATTCATCATACTGTAAGCATGAAGAGAAGTTTTTGGTGAACACAAAAGAATTCCACAGAAGTCAACATCTTCCACTCTTCATAAGCCTCCTTCCTATTTCTCCAGCATCCTTCGATTTCTCAGTCTCTCACCCTTATAACCCCCCATGTCTTTCTGCCATTCTGCAGATCAGAGGGGAGCTCATTACACAGAGATATCATGACTCTAGAATCTCAAATACAACAAGAGAACCTCATATCTTCAGTCTCACTCTCTGGTTTGAATTAGTGCAAACAGGCCTTATCCAAACAGCATCAGGACATGTTACATCCAACACTTTCCTATTGAAACTGTGGGAGTAGAGAGCATGTTACCACTGAGATTCAGCACTCTGCCATCTCCTCTCTTCAACTCTTCTTGTACTAATTCTTTGTACAGTATAAACTGTATATCACCCCCCCCACACACACACACACACACACCTCTTCTCTTGCAGCCTGCACTGCTGGACCTAATTCCTTAGGAGAGTAATTTTGCTCGCACTCAAAATTCCAGATCCAAGTGCCAATCTCCGGATTTTATGGCTTTCATGAGGATAAGGCACAGTGTGCAGAATAAGCCTCAGAGAGGAATTTCGTTGGTAAGGAAGTAGGGTGACTATTCCTCGCCAGTTTAGATCTCTTTTGCAGATTCTCTGTCTCTCTCACGCTCTCTGACTATGTACCTAGAAACGCAATGATACACTGCCAGGCTTTTGACTTTGGGCTCCACAGATCTTGACATTGGCTTGATGCCGGCCTGAACTTAAATCCTTAGAGAGGAGTGCAGTGGCAATCCCTGCCAATGAGCATTAAATTTTCATTAGGCATGCTCAACCTGCCGCGGCTCCAGCTGCCCCCTGGCAACTCATCCCAAGGCTTTATTATTGTTTTTGAACTGCAGGCCAACAGCAACCCATGTACGGAAGCTCTGTAGTGAGCATGCATGTATTTTTTTCTATATGCGTTTATGTGTCTGTCTATTCTAATAATATGCCTTTCTAACGGTTAATGCCTATTGCTCCCTGATGAACCATAAAATGAGGGCAGATGAAAAGACACATTCACATGCTTACAATTCAGCAAGCCTGCTTAAACTGACACATGTAATGCACACACACAGACCCTCTTCCCTCTGGTCATAACTGAGTGCTGTGCTAAGTCAGAGCTGCATCCATTTTTTAATTTTATGACCTCTGTGGAGTCTGACACCAGATTCCCCTCAAACAGCCTATGCATCACAGCTTGGACTGCAGCCAGCCTGCCTCCACTGCTGCTCTGCTGCAATTACTTCCAACACAGGCCCAAAAATGCAGATGACAGAATGATGACAGCTAAGCAGCCAGACAAACACAGAAGAGTGTGGGTGATGGAGTGCCTGAATGAAAGAGATAATGAGAAAAGACCACAGTAAGAGTAAGACCAAGAATGTAAATACAGGTAGGGAAGATTTTACATGAAACAGAGTCATGGAGACAAAGGTAAAAGCTGTACCTGTGTCCCCATCTGTGCTCAGAAAGACAGCTCACCAAGGTCAGGGAGGCTGTGGAATCTGCTGAATAAATCTATAAAGCACATACAGTAGTTCCGCGCATGATGACTTGACCTAAATTCGTCGGCTCTCATCTATCTTATGCGTCACAGTCTGCTGGGATTGACTTTGTTTTGTATCCAGGCATTTTTACAGTACCTACAGTCCCAACTTGACAACGAAGATGATAAATGCTTAATGCAATACGCTTAATGTTTAATTCACTGTGATCTTCCTAAAATGAGCTTACCTCATATATTAATTTGTTCCCATTCCTAATGCTATTGTTTTTGTTTGTTTAGCGTATTGAAACCAATATCCCTCATTAGGCCCACATCTTCACAATAAAGTAGACTTAATCAAGTTGTTCCACTTGTTTATTGAGCACAAGCTCAAACAGTTGATTCCTCACAAACAGCTCTGTTGTACTACACTTGTAAGGACCACTGTGAGGAATTTGCAGAAGCCTTTGGAGTTTTACATTAGCTGTGTTTTGGCATCCACTCGACCTCAGACTGGGGGTCTTCTTGGGTTATGAACATTCATGTCATGCATGGCTTCTAGATTTGTGCTGACACAAGACACGCATAAGCGAATGCCCTTTCAATAGCTACAAAGAGGTCTAATTTTTCGATAACCTTTGAAGACTCTTGGCTTTGTACTGTATACAAACTAAACAATACTAAAAGACGCACAAAAACCGTTGGTGTGTGTGCGTGTGTGTGTAAATGTAAAAATGCACCACTGCATCTTTAAGTGACTCTACTGGTACCACTAATTCTGATGCATAAAACATACAGAAACGTCAGGACCTTTAATACGTTACACCTGCTAGAGATTTAATTTGGTCAGTTCATTAAATACCAGTAAAGGATTAAGATCAATAATATTAAAATGTTGACTGCACTTCCAGTCCCCTACGATAAGTAGCTGCAGCATGGCTCAAGCTATCAGTCCAGGCTTGACACCTTTTCCAACTGGAACATTTGGCTGCAGGTCAAAAGCAGTGGTATGAGGTGTGTCAACTGACTCATCTGAAGGGGAAGGAAAGAGATATTAGAAGGTCAAACAGCAAGAGTTTTGTTAAAAGCTACAATATGCATGTTCTAGAAATCATGCTAAACATGAGAGTAGAAACCAAAAACAAAAAAACAAATCCACTTCTTACTCCCTACACCACTATGCTCCAACCAGCCCTTCATCTACATATCTGTTGCGTTTGCAGTCTGCTAGCCTGTAAGTCAGCCATGGCCGCATCTTCCAGCTCTTACTCAAGTAGAAGTTGGGTACAGATGCTCCTGAAGGGGCCACAGCGCTGCTTGTTTTCCAACTATCCCTGCACTGCCTATCGGTGAATAACTAAATAAAGAAGTGTCCGGTCAATCAGAAGCTAAATGTGCAGGTGTAAAAGCAGGGATAGTTGGATACAAGCAGGGCTGCAACCATCAAAGAGCATGGGTTCCACAGCCCTCGCTTAAAGACTCAGTGTAGGGGAGGTTTTGGCTCAGACTCTTGCTGATGTTTTGACTGACAGCTGTATGATCCCATACCTGACTTTAACCTCCTACGATTGTCTAGAGGGGTCACACAAGGTCATTCAGGGTCTGGTCTTTGATGACACCTTTATGTTAAGATATGGTTTTGAGCCTAATTTAACAAATATAATATAGTGCATGTACTGTAGCTTTAAGATCATAAACAGTAACTGTTCTACGTCTGCAAACAAATGATACATCTTATGATTTCACCTGCCCACTGTCTGTTACATTAAAATAAATATGAAGCCACAAAGCCAATGAAAAACAGGTGCTTCAGAACAAACACTGTGTCTGTATTTTCTGGTTTTAATTTGAATGTACAGTAGTTTAATGTTTTAGAAGCTTTGATTTATAGCCAACACCTGAAAACTAACAAAATCTGAATGTGTTTTAATGCTAAAAGTGGCAAAAGCGGTACAGATGTACAACATGCACTCATTTCTGACTGCACTGTTCAGAAAATAAGGCTATGCTGAAGTTCAGTGCAATGACAAACAATACACCCAAGCTGTTTGTCAAAATGTTAGCTGCTGTGCCTCAAAGCGCTATTATTATACACATGCTCCAGATCTTATCATGTCTAATCTGTTAAATTGTAGTCTAGTGTATTGTGTGTCGTCATGTGATTGATTGCCTGAAGAGATATGAAGTTACACGGATGAAAATCTACTGAGTCACGTTGTGCGAGAAGATATTATTTAACTAATTTCATAATAATTTCATACTCTCTTTGGAATCTCTTAATCCAAAGAGATTATGAGTGAAATGATGGGCAACACATCATATCTGTGTACAATTAAAGTTCCCCTACTGTTGTTGTGCATCCGGACTGGGATAATGTTAAACAGAGTACGAGCTCTCAGTGGTTTTGTGTGTGTGTTACCACAGGCGAGGCAACAACAGCTGGGTTTAATAGTGACCAAGCCACTTAGGCCACAGCTGGACTAAAGCCACAGCTTTTGGGGGATCAGGAAAGGTTTGGTTTGGCCTGGCTAAGTCTGGTTTAATCTGGGCAGATACAAGGTTCGAATGCCCTGAAAAAAAAAACCCAAAAAAACAAAACAACAGCTCTGTGATGGCCTGAGGGGCTAACCTGGCTCACAAAGAGGGGCAGGGGTCAGGCCTTCAGCAGACCATCGATGCATTCCACACACTGAATAATGACTAAACAGAAACCACATTCAACTTCAATGTGTGTGTAAAAGCATTTTCTCTGTTTCCAAGTATAGTGGTGTGGTTTTAATATTCTTTTAAAGTTAAAAGTTCACATTGAGGAGTCTTATTGTCTGCTGGCGTGGAAAGGCTCCTTCTTTTGGACCAAAAGTCTGCAAATGTGTGTAATAGGCATGTGAGAGAGAATCAGTGTACCTCCAAATGTTTTGGGAATGAGCTCATCAAACGAAATGCAATGCTACAGTTTTGTTGTCCCTTTTTTTTTTTTTTTTTTTTTTTGGTTGTTATTTAATTCAAAATGTAAAGGTACCATGAATTCAGAATAGTGAGGTATCAAATATGGATTACTTTTAATGTCCATATTATTTGATTATCATTTGCTGGGTTTTAAACAGTCGCTGAGTATGGCAGGCAATTGGTCTACGCTTAGTAGAGTTAAAACGTGACCAGTGCAAGGACAACTAGTCAACGATAAGTATAGACAAGCGTCACCACTGGGCACTCAGACTAGTATAAGACTACGTAGCCCTATTCACAACAAGCTAGGATGCACTGTGTTTTCTGGAACCATCAGTATCTTCTTACAGTTTATGTCAAAGATACAGAGATTTTGGTCGGACTGTCTCAGCCATTGGACTTTCTCAAAGTCCACAGTCAAGCTAGCAATAGGTTAACACAAAAGCAAATCAAGGTAAAGAGAACTGCATCCCTGAGTCTGTAGAGTGGCTTTGGCTGTACAGGATAAAGCCATGCTATAGTGCCCATAAAATATATTTAATCCCTTTACGGTTTTCTTGCAGAATGCTTCAGATTTTCCTTTCGATATTTTTCTGCATTCATTTTACTCTTGACCTTTACCATCCTTCCAGGGCCTGCTGCAGAGAAGCATCCCTACAGCATCATGCTGCTGCCACCCCGCTTGACAGCAGATACAGTGTTTCAATGTCTGCAGCACCATGCTGCAGATGTTTTATGAGTCTGTGGTGACCAGCGTCCTCTCCTATGCTGGGGTCTGCTGGGGCAGCAACATGAAGTAGGGCTGGCTCTGTTCTGTGTGTCAAGCTGGACCCTCTACATGCTGTAGCTGAGAGAAGGAGGCAGACTAAACCCCTCTTAATCCTTGACAATCCCTCCCACCCACTGCACAATGTGCTGCTTAGACAAAGGAGCATGTTCAGCCAGAGACTGATCACTACCAAGTGCTCCACAGAGAGCCACAGGAGATCCTTTATCACAGTGGCCATTAAACTGTACAACTTGTCCCCCTTCCGAAGGGGGGAGGGGGACAGGAACTGTGATGGAACTAAAACTGGACAATCATGTTTTCATATTTATCACAACAACATTTTATCATAACTATTAACTGTTACATTGTTTATCCTCACATCCAGCCTTTGACCATGGTCATTATTTATGTCGTCTATCATTGATTATTCGATCATTGCACTGCATACTACAGCTGTATATTGCAAATCTTGCATCATAAATTTTAAGCCTGTTTCAGACGTTAACTCTAGAGACTGTCAGGAGTTTTAGGTCCTGAAATTGTCAGGAGTTTTCTTTTCAGACATGTAACCAACAGGGCAGCCCGTGCGAGATGCGTTCTCACTTGTGACGAAATACTTCGTCTAATTGGGCAAGGGGTGGTGCTTGGGGACTTGTGACGCATGACGCAAAGCTGCGTGTGTTTTGCTTGCATTCCTTGCATTAGTTTCAAGATTTCTATGTCTCCCCTTACCGACAGAATTCCACAAATTTTGTTGTCTTTCTAGTTTGATGTTGTTGTTGTGTTTGTATGAATGAATGAGGTCTTCACCTTCGATTGTTTGTATTTTCCCGGGTCGCTGGTAATTGACGACATCAACAAGCCCACTCACTCATGGTGAATCCTCCGGAGTATTACCTCCTCTATTCACAAATGAGTTTGGGTGGAGATAATCCAATAGGGAGCTGGCTGGTTGAAGTCCGGTTAATGTCAAGGCCAACAGACTTTGGTTTTTTGGCATCACACATACACCCACCCCAAGTCTGGAAAATGTCTGAATTCCAGTGCATGTCTGAAAGGGGCTTTAGATTTTTTTGTGGATGTTTTTTACTTTTGTGTTGTTGTTTGGCTGTTGTTGTTTTCTTTCTCTGGAGCAAAGAAGCTGTAATAAGAGATTATTAAGGTTGTTGGAATCTTAAATCTTTTCATGACATTCGGTGCTTGATGACCAAAAAAGGTCAATTTTGATTTTGCACCATAGAACCTTCTTCCAGTGAACTTCAGTCTCCTACTTGCCCTCTGACCAGTGATGGACTCAGGCTGTCTGGGGAAAAATCCAATAGGCACCCGATATCAGGAGAGAACAAGGATATATGATAGCTTTATCGCGTTTGTTCTACTACGGAACATTACTCTACCTTATTCTTTGTTCTTTGGTGGCACCTTACAGGGCATGTTATTGCTTTTCTCTAATGTGTGGGCACCTAAGAAGGCACTTTATTGCATTTGCTACAGTTGGAGGATAACATAGAGGGCAATTTTGCAGTGTTTGTTCGTCGATGTGGGAAGTTAGGTGGGGGTGGGGGGGGTTAGGCAACATGACAAATCAGGGCAACAGTTATCTGCACGTATTGGTCCATCTCAGCTAGTGAAGCTTGTAACTCCTTCAGAGGAGTTATGTGTGTCTTGGTTGCCTCACTCACTGGCCTCCATGGTCACTTTATTTAGAGCATATTTAGACATATAGGCTTTATTTCTTACATTTCCAAAATAATAGATTTTAGTCAATTTCACTGAATTGGAATTTTTTGTTTATCCATAACTTGACTTCTGAAATTCATTAGCCTTTAATTAGACCATCCAGATACAGGTGTCCTTAGACTACAATCCTTTTGACACATTACACATAGGTGACATCAATTTTATAAGGGAAATCAGACAGCAACAATATAAGTAAATTGCCTTAGATAGACCCAACATGGTCCCAACATCTTGACCTCTGAATCAATAAGGACATAAGCAAAGGTAATATGACTCAACTCACACGATGAATGAGTGAGACAAGAACAGTTTAGTATAGGAAAGACACGGCATAGAGTGAGCAAAAGTGGGAACTGCAAACAAAATACAGTATGTTAGAGTATGATGAGTGTTGGGGATGAAAATGCAGAGGAAAAAAGTAAGACAATGGAATAAAGAGTCTATACTCAGGAGGGTTGGTGTTTATATCTGTGGGTGAATACATAAAGTCGGCTGAGCGTGAGAAAGAAGCTCACAGTGAATGCAGCACACACTGGGAAGCTGAGACAGACCTCGGGGCTCTCAGAAAGCTCAGAAATCAACAGAGGGTGGATAATCTACACACCAAGACTATTGTGGGAAAAGTGCCTTTGCTCTCTGTGTATTAAAGTGATAGAATGGGCAGTTCTCTATGGTCCATTTAGGGTAGGGAATGAAGTTTGGTTTAGGTGGGCCATAGCAAACTGCAGAGACAAAAGACATTTTGCAATTTATAGCCAGGTAACTGTAAATATAATAGAGTGAGGGAGATGGTTTAAGTCATGCAAGTGTAAAATTGTCTCCTGACTGTGGAATTTATTAACATACAACAAGTACTTACATGTACACAAGCACATGTGACAACAGACATGCTTAAATATTAGCTGAATTGAGGAAGTAATAGATCAAAACCACACATCTAAAACAGGAATGCTCACATACTTACACACACACACACACACACACACACACACACACACACACACACACACCATTCTGCAGAAAAGCGGAAGGGATGTATTGATTTGACTAATTTCAATGTGCTGAGTCTCTATGAAACACCTGCCCCAGACACAAGCGCAGCTGTTTGTCTTGGCAACAACATTGCAACCCTGCAACCCTCCCTGACCCCAATCCATCACCCACACTGCACACACATACACACAAACACACGCAAACCACACACATATACAAACACACGCTGCCAGCGAGCCCCTTTTCCCAAGACCTTTAGTGATGTGTCAGATGGACACAGAGGGGAGATTGTGAGGGTGAGTCTCTAGAGCATAAGTTCTTCATCTTTATGATTTAATACACACACACACACATACAGAGAGGCATATTCAGGATATCTATGTATACAAATAAACACGCAAACATAACTAGTACTTCCACATGCATGGAAAACAGGCAACTCATCCATCTTTGACCATGTCTTTCAGATAAGAAGTCAAATGGCCTGGAATGACAGTGAAAAGCATTTTTTTTCAGATCGCACACTAATGAAAGACTAAAGGCCCTGACACAGATAAATTACACTTGTGCAATAACACGTGGCAATACGAGATCATTTATCTGAAAGATGCATACTAACTAGGCATTTATTGTCAAATGTATGGACCCGTGCATCTACTTGGACAGGTTGTCTAGACACGACACAAACACGATGCACTTTAGTTTTAAGAAATGAACAGCAACAATTAGTCAATACTGAGGAGATTTTTCTTTCAGATTGTGCTGGTGCTGCACTAATTTAACTTTTAGTGTCTGTTGGTCAAATGGTTAAAGATGCAGTTTATAACTGAAAAAAAAGTGCCAAAGTTCCGATCTTATCGTGGAGTAGAAATCAGGCTCATGGAACAGCATGGAATAACAGTACTGAGAAATTTGCTACTAAAGCTTCTAATCAATCAGGGAATCTCAGTAATTTCTGCTTGATTAGTTAGTATTGAATTGTTCTTACTTACTGTAATTTGATCATGACTAATACCTTAAGCACTAGAAAAGAAAGCAAATCACTTCTAGATTAAGTTTGATATTGTAGCATACCACACCCAGACTATGGACCTTTGTATGGAACCTGACTCTCTCTAAACGTCCTTCTCAGAAGAAAAAAAAACAACAACAACAACAAAAAACCTCATTAAGGACAGATTACTTTATCTTTTCCTTTCGGCTGTTCCCTTTCAGGTGTCACCACAGCGAATCATGTGCCTCCATCTAACTCTGTCATCTGCATCCTCTTCTCTCCCACCAACTAACTTCATGTCCTCTCTCACTACATCCATAAATCTCCTCTTTGATCTTCCTCTAAAGCTCCTGCCTGGCAGCTCCAACCTCAGCATCCTTCTACTGATATATTCACAGTTTCTCCTCTGAACATGTCTAAACCACCTCAATCTGGCCTCTCTGACTTTATCTCCAAAGCGTCTAACATGAGCTGTCCCTCTGATGTCCTCATTCCTGATCCTGTCCATCCTCGTCACTCCCAAAGAGAACCTCAACATCTTAAGCTCTGCTACCTCCAGCTCTGCCTCCTGTCTTTTCTTCAGTCCCACTGTCTCTAAGCCGAACAACATCTCTGGTCTCACCACCGTCTTGAACATCTTTCCTTTTATTCTCGCTGATACTCTTTTATCACACAACACACCTGACACTTTTCTCCACCCATTCCAACCTGCCTGCATTCGCCTCTTCACCTAATTTCCACACTCTCGGTTGCTCTTAACCGTTGACCCTAAGTACTTAAAGTCCTGCACCTTCTTTACCTCTGCTCCCTGTAACCTCACCGTTCCACCTGGGTCCCTCTCATTCACACATGTATTGTTTTACTGCGGCTAAGCTTCAATCCTCTGATTTCCAGAGCAGACCTCCACCTTTGTAGATTTTCCTCCACCTGCTCCCTGCTCTCTCTACAAATCACAATGTCATCTGCAAACATCATAGTCCATGGAGATTCCTGTCTAACCTCATCTGTCAGCCTGTCCATCACCAGAACAAACAAGAAGGGGCTCAGAGCTGATCCTTGATGCAGACCCACCTCCACCTTGAACTCCTCTGTCACACCTTCAGCACACGTCACCACGGTCTTACAGCTCTCATACATGTCCTGCACCACTCTAACATACTTCTCTGCCACTCCAGACATCCTCATACAATACCACAGCTCCTCTCTCAGCACCCTGTCACACGCTTTCTCTAAATCTACGAAGACACAATGCAACTCCCTATGACCTTCTCTGTACTTCTCTATCAGCATCCTCAAAGCAAATACTGCATCAGTTGGACTCTTTCTAGGCATGAAACCACATTGCTGCTCACAAATGTTCACCTCTGCCCTTGACCCAGCTTCCATTACTCTTTCCCACTACTTCATTGTTTGGCTCATCAGCTTTATTCCTCTGTAGTTGCCACAGCTCTGCACATCTCCCTTGTTCTTAAAAATGGGCACCAGTACACTTCTCCTCCATTCCTCGAGAATCCTCTCACTCTCCAAGATCTTGTTAAACAAACTAGTCATAAACTACTGCCACCTCTCCTAGACACTTCCATACCTCCACAGGTATGTCACCAGGACCATCTGCCTTTCCACTCTTCATCCTCTTCAATGTCCTCCTCACTTCTCTCTTACTAATCTTTGCTAATTCCTGCTCCACACCAGTCACGTCTTCTACTCTTCGTTCCCTTTCATTTTCCTCGTTCATCAACTCTTCAAAGTTCTCTTTCCATCTTCCCATCACACTCCTGGCACCTGTCAATACATTTCCATCCTTATCTTTAATCACACTAACCTGCTGCACATCCTTCCCATCTCTATCTCTTTGTTTCACCAACCTGTACAATTCCACCTCTCCCTCTTTAGTGTCCAACCTAACATACAAGTCCTCATATGCTCTTTGTTTGGCAATTGCCACCTCTACCTTCACCTTACGCTGTATCTCCCTGTAGTCCTGTCTACTCTCTTCAGTCCTCTCAGTGTCCCACTTCTTCTTAGCTAACCTCTTTCTTTGTATACACTCCTGAACTTCCTCAATGAACCACCAAGTCTCAGTGTCCACTTTCCTCTTTCCAGATGACACACCGAGTACCCTCCTACCTGTCTCCCTGATCACATTAGCTGTAGTGGTCCAGTCATCTGGAAGCACCTCCAGACCACCCAGAGTCTGTCTCAGTTCTTCCCTGAAAACTACACAACATGCTTCCTTTTTCCTCTGCTCTGCCTTAGTCCTCTTCATCTTTTTCACCACCAGAGTCATTTTACACACCACCATCCTCCTGTGTGGTCTGGCTACAATGTCCTCTACCAATACTTTGCAGTCACTGATCTCGTTCAGATTACAACATCAGCATAAGATGTCGTCCACCTGAGTGCTTTCCTGCCTCTTCTGGAACTACAGCCATTTCCATCCTCTTTGCAAAGTCAACCACCATCTGTCCTTCTGCGTTCTTGTACTGAAGGCCAAACCTGCCCATCACATTCTCATCTCTGTTCTCTTTACCTACATGTTCATTGAAATCTGCACCAATCACCACTCTCTCACTTGTGGGGATGCTCTGCATCACTTCATCTAACTCACTCCAGAATTTCTCCTTCTCTTGTAACTCACGTCCTACTTGTGGGGCATAACCACAAACAACATTGAACATCACGCCTTCAATTTGCTACCTTTCCACCTGGTCTCCTGGACACACAGTATGTCCACCTTCCTTCTCTGCATCATGTCAACCAACTCTCTAGCCTTCCCTGTCATAGTTCCAACATTCAAATTCCCTACTGTCAGTCCTACATTCTTAGCTTTCCTCTTCTCTCTCTGCCTATGAACACAACTTCCTTCTCTCCTTCTTGGACCAACAGTAGTCCAATTTCCGATGGTACCCAGTAGGTGAACACCACCGGTGGTGGTTATTGTTAACCCAGGCCCTGACCGATCCGGTATGGGAGTCATTTTTGGTGTGAAAGTCATGATACGCATTTTTAATTTGGCAAGTGTTTTACGTCAGATGCCCTTCCTGACACAACCCTCTGCATTTATCCAGACTTGGTACTGGCACAAAAAAACACTGGCTTGTGTCCACTTGCGGTTGCATTATTCAGGACAGATTACTATCTATGTTTAAAAATAATCAGTTTAACCCAAAAAAGTAATTTATACACAAACTGTGCTTTTATGTCAACAAAATGATAAAGAAAAGTGTGTGGGGTGATGTTTTGCATTTATATATGATTTTATAGCAGTGAAAAAAGAATTGATTCTTGTCCTGTCTGACAACAGTGTACAGCAAGCCATTATTACGTGAAAAATGATAAAAAGGATGACAAAACACCCTTGTCTAGTTGTGTGTGTGTGAACTAGCATAACAGAAGAGATATTTTATTGTGGCTTAAGGGGCAAGGCACTGACTCAGAGGGAAAAAAGAAGATGGATTCTCAACCACAGTGCATTTATCTCCATTACTTCCAGCAATACAAAGCATCTAAATTCTGATGACAGCCCAGGGATTTTACAACAGTTATCAACATGATCCTCTCATATCAAATGTTTAATGTTCTCCTTGCTCAAAGTTGGTTATTCTTTCAACAGAATAAACAGAAAGAACGAGAAAACTGCTCTTCAGAAACTGTAGACAAGACAGTCTTATTTACTCATACATTTTGTAGTGATGCACACTTGAGCGTCTTGACTTCCTGCCTGTTTGAGCTTGGCATTCACAACAACAAAACACCTGAACAAATCAAACTAAACACCTGATAAATCAAGAGCATAACAAGGCAGTGGCTTTAAACTAACTGGCTAAATCCCACTGCTTTTTTTTCCATCTGAGTGTGACCTTTTCAAGGACTACAACTATTTTACCAATGTCAGATTATTCTGACATACACATGAGGCACACATTCATCAAATGTACAAGACCCTTACTATAGTAACCATATGATTAAGTAATAACCATTCGGTTGTATTTTCTAGATAATTATATATTGTCCTTGGCCTACTGAGAGTAGCCTTACATTGTAATTAGGCATTCAGGTTTACATGCAGAGGGTTATAGATTGTTTTAAGAGCTTTTGGTTTAATTTCAAACACCCAACTTTAAATTTAAGAAACGTCTATATGAGCCTTTAAACCTTATACCAGTTTAATAGTAATACTGACACCGCAACGAGCCAGGAAGGCCACCAGACTCCATATGTGAAGAAACAATAAAGAAACACAAAACAGTACAGAAAGTGTCATTGTCCTTTAAAGATAAACTGCACTACCTGTTGTAATAATTGTGCCAGCTGGTGTTTTGACACCCCAAATGCCTGTGCCAACAAAGTGCAGAGTCTGTAGGCAGTGGTGGAAGTTTCTCTGCATCTCCAGCAGGCAGTGGGTGACCTCAGGCCTCTGGCACCCGTCGAAGCACAGCAGGGCCCTCTGCTGACCCTCTTCCCAACGGGCAAGCGGCTACTGGCAGTCACTTGGCTGGGGGAAATTGATATTCCACATGACCAAGCTGTTTTAAAGAGACGGGTTTAAGATAAGGACAAGGATGAATAAGATTTAAAGAAAGACTGCTCTAAACACTGCTCTGCATAGAATAATGTAGTATAATCTATGTAAAACAGCTTCATCTCAATGATGAAATAAGAAGGAGAAAAAGCATGGTACCACAGAGTGGAGGGTGTATGTTTTATGTATGTATGTGATAAGAACTGAGAAAATACTGTATGGTCGAAGGCCTAAATGTATTCAAGGTCACACCCAAAGGATTTATAAAGGAGGATATCTGAATTCAAGGATATCTTCAGCCAAAGTCCACAGAGAGGCTTAGTCAACAATAGCAGGGCTAGAAAGGGTATGTGAAATAAATTAATAGAATGGGAAAATAAAATGGGAAAAAGCAACCAAAGGTTAAGCTAAAAACACATTAAAGGTCATAGGCATGCCAATCTGTGAGGGCGGTCGTGAGTGGAGCTGCATTATAACCCTGCAATCAATTAAATCAGGAGTTTTTTGCTCACGGCAAACCGTATCTCACAAAAGCTTCAAAACCAATGTATTTTACATCTCATTCCAAATGATATAGAGGTTTTTACTTAAAGTACAGCATTCACATTGTGATCGCAACATTAGCAAATAAAAAGACAAAAAAGAAAAATGTTTGGTTTATATGTTCAGCTCAGCCAGAAGAGAAGGAAACTGTTTCCAACAATGTCACTGATAACTAAAATCTGTGCTCCTTCTGCTGTAAAGACACCGTTGGTTTGTGTAATGAGAAGGTATGGGCATGGGTAAACTGTGAGGGAGATAAGAGGAGATAATTCAAGCATTCTGTCAGTGTTTTAGAGACATCTGGGTGTACGACCCAAGTGGCAGAAGCAGCATGAAAACATAAGAAGTGAATGGCACTGAATATGTCTGACACCTATTTGAACAGCATAAGCTTATAGAGCTGGTAATGTGTACTACATACTATGTATGTTTATGGCTGTGTTTGTGCGGGAAGAGAAATTCACCTCAAGCAGGTCTCTGAACCTTTGAACGAAAGCATCAACCAGAACAAAAATTCTGGTTGAGTCGAGGACCTGGCCTCTGGGAAATACCTGCTAGAAATACAGATGATAGAAAGAGAGAAAGTGAGACAAAACAAAAGATACAGAGGAGTGGGAGCTGAGAGACCAATAAATAATGAGAATGTTCCACTGACAGAGACAACAAAAGTAAATAAAGAGTGAAGGAGAAAGAGCAGCACAAAAAGTCAAGCTGTCTTTCAAACAGATGAGCACCTCAGCATTTTAGAGCTGGGACTCCAGCTGTCACCGAATTGTAAAGTGCACGAAAACAAAAAGCGTCTGTCACAGTGGCAAACAGCCATCCATACAGGCTCAGGGATAAAGGTCAGAAAATGATCTGTCATTGGCATAATTGCATCCGCTGAAGTTGTGTATCAGTGCCCTGGCATTTCTCAGATTGCTTTTCACACTTCATTCTTCTCTTGATGGAAAGGTAATCCTGAAGACACAAAAGTTTAGAGTTGCTGCTCACAGTGGAAATGGGAAGCAGGAAGAGGGAGGAATGGACTTCGAGTGAAGCCAATGTGACATAAGGTTAACTGAAATGGTGTGTGACTTCAGAAAGTGAAAAACTACATGAAACTAATGATTTACCAAACACTTCTGAAAACAACAAGCATCATTCCTTTCTCTGCCAGCAGTTGCTCATACAACCAATCTACATTCTTATATTGTATAATGTAATTGCAAACTAGCTGCTGACCTTTTGCTCACATATTTTTTCTTCAAGAACCAAGAATGTGTGTGAAGATTTATTAAATTTTTTTGCTCAGTTTAACCTGGGGGCAATTTGAGCACAGGACTGCATTTATTTCACAGAAAAATAATATCAGTGTCGGGCAGCACGGTGGTGGAGTGGTTAGCGCTGCCACCTCAAAGCTAGAAAGCTGCGGCTTTGCATCCCTGGCTGTCTTTGGACTGTCTGTGTGGCATTTGCATGTTCTCGCTGTGCTTGCATGGGTTTCCTCCGTGTACTCCAATTTCCTACAGCAGTCCAAAGGCATGCATGTTAGGTTAATTGGTGACTCCAAAATTGCCTGTAGGTATAAATATGAGTGTGAATTGAATTGTTATCTGTATGTGTTGGCCCTGAGATGGACTAGTGACCTGTCCAATTTGTACCCCGTCTCTCCCTATATGACAGTAGTAGCAAACTTCAGTTTATGCATTGATGTTATGGTTGAACAGGCATTTGATGGCTGACACAAGGATAAATTGCATCCAGACTAAACAAACCTGTAGTCTACAGGCGCAGAAGATCTCCATGAGACACATATAAAACATACTTTGGAATTACTACAAAGACTGGACTGAATGGAGAGAATGTACCCAAAACCCAAGGGTGTTACATAAGCACCAAGTACACTTCTATTAGTGATATGTGTTATTATGACTGAAACACTGCATTATCTGAAATTATATTAAAGAGCTTCTTCAACTTTAGTCAATATTGTGCTTATCAAATGTCAAAAGTGTATCAACTGTTGAGGTTTGATTGCACAACACCAGCGATGCAAGTTTGTGTACATGGGTCTTAAAAAGCTACATAATTTGGGAAGTTTGATTGAGAATATGTCTACTTCTTTACTGATGAAAAAAAAAAAAAATACGATAAAACCTATTATGAAATCAGACCCGCCTTGTTACAGCCCCTAAACCACCTCCTCAGAAACCTGTTAAAATGATCCATCAGGTGGAGCAGTCATCGGGGTCAGGGTACTGCAGTGTGTGATGACCTCAGTGACCACGGCAACACACACCAGGCAGAGCAGAGAGGTGGCTCAGTGACTCAGGGGGGAAAAAGAGCCACTGATCAGTGCCAGTTCCTGTCCAATCATTTCACATAGTCCAGTATCGATAGCTTCATGAACTACAACAACATTAGACTAAACTATTTCACAGACAGCAGCAGCGGGACACAGCCACCTGCCATATTGTTTTTCTCATTCCTGTTATAGCACTTAATGCACTTAAACAGCCTAATGGTGTAGTAGTTAATGCAAAGTGCTGGTATCTAGGAAATCATTGGATCAAAGCTACAAGGGCTTTTCTCAATAAAATCTACTTAATTCATTACTCACCACTTCATGTATGGCTCACTAATTTTTACTGTATAGAGAAAGAAAACGCTGCTTTCTGACTTTTCTTCTGTGTTCAGGATGCTACTACTAGACACTGTGTATTAGTTTCGTTTTCACTCAATATATACATTGTTATACTTTTTTGCGAAATGTTAATAAAAAAAGAGATGACGTCACTCCATTAATAATCTCTCCTTTCACTCAGATATTCGCTGCTATACCATCAAATGCTAAAGTGCGACAGCAAATGTAACTAACACAGATTTCATTACAGAAGTCTAAATAACTCGCTTTCTACCACAGATTTTTTTCACATTTTTCAATGAATTCCTGCTTTAGATCAGCTGTGTAGCTCTTCTCTCTCTTTTTTCTCTCCGCCTGTGCTGTCTCCCTCCCCCACCCGCCCGAAAAAAACTAAGGAAAGTCAGAAAGTACAGTTTTCTGCCAATACACAGGTAACATCTGTGAACCAGACTTCTATGTCAGGGTTTGAGAAAAAGACTTCAGGGTAATGTTATGTTAAGAGACAACATCGGTTTGGGTTAGGCACAAAAACTTCAGGGTAAGTTTAGGTTACAAGATAAATTACATAAAAAAAAACAAAACACTACAAACAGTGACAACAGCACACACGTACTGCCTTACTAAAGTAATGACTTGCATCACGTTGTGTTACAATCATCATTAAAGCGCAGGTCTAGCACTACAGTTGAAGCCTTTCTATTGTTTAACTTGATATATCACAGTGGTTTCCTCAGGATCAACCTTGTCTAGTTCCTTATTTGGTGTCTGGTTCCCATTAGCCATTGGCGTGAGTCTTCCTGACAAACTACAGGAAGATGCTACAAAATAGAGGGCAATTCCCTGCTCACTGCAGTCACTGCCTCTCACCTTCACACCTCATCTGTACCATCATTTTATTCTACCTTCACACAACTGACATTAATGTTGTTACTGCAATCTTCATCATTAATCAGGTGACATTTTTTTTTATTTTCCACCTCTATAACCAAGACTCACTATGGTCCTTTAGGTGCTGGTCAGGTATCTTTCTGTCTGACTTTGCTTCATGTTTTAGATTCCTTTCATGTGATTCCACAGTTATAGTTAATCAAAGGTATTATTGTTGAGTGTTATCTATATAAGACAAAATTCTTTCCCTTTCTTTCTTTTTTTTTATCTCAATGTAAAATAGCATAATTAATCAGGCAGCAGATAGTTGAAAAATATTGTGTCAGATGGTCTTTGGACGAGGCAGAGTACATACACTATGTACAGTGTGGGGGAGGACTTTGGAGGCTGTTGGCCCAAACATCAAGCTTTTACCCCAGGGCCCTCTATTGGATAATTCTAGTGATTAATCTTAATTTGTTTAGAAAATGTATGAATAAAAGAAAAACTATAAACATCATGTACTTGCAGCGGATGGTACATTGTAACACCAGATGCTAGCACAACTAGCAACAAATAAAAGACCATACTAGGTGTAATATAAATGCTTTGTGTAAAGAATAAACAGCCATTTTGAGCTGCTCTTTCATTTCCTCAGCTTCAGCACTATGCTGTATAATTTACCATAGATCAAATTAAAACTACAATTTCTAGTTTATTAACAAATAATAATATTGAGAACTGATAAGATTATTGCATCACAGCCCTTACTGAAAATACAGTGTGTATGCGCGCACACACACACACACAGTAGACGCTGCCACAAAAAGGTCCATTTAATTGATGTATTAAGGATGGAGTCATATCTTTATTTTTAAAAGTAGAACATTCATGTAGTATTAAAGAAATGTGCAGGGAAGCAAGAGAAGCGGACTGTGCCCAAATATGTGACTCTCTGCCTGTGACTGCATAGGAAAGAAAGTCGTTTGAAGTTGATGTGGTGCTATTTCTCCAATGACTCAGATTAACCACTGATGCCCATGCCGAGCAGCACATTCATCAATTCAATGATACTTTTAGTGGCCGTTCCCCTGCTCAGGCGGAAATTAACAGCACTCCGGTGCCCTGTGTGTATGTGTGTGTGTGTGTGTGTGTGTGTTTTTTGTAAAACCTGTTCTCACTCACACAAATAATTCTGCTCACGTACAAATACGTGCAGGTGCTCTGGGTATGTAAAGGCTACATTTTTCATTGCTTCCACAACTCCTTTCCACTTATGGGACATAAGATGATGCATTTTTTAACTGGGGCCTCTTAACTCCTCAGACCCATTCACCAGAGGAGTTCAAGACTCTTAAAATATCCCATTAAAACATTATGTTGAATCATTCATCGACCAGGTTGATTATAATTTAAATGACCGATAATGAAAATTAACTCTTTAAGATTCACTCTAATTTTGCAAGGTTTGTTTTAGACCTTTTTGAATGTAGTTACATTGTATTTAAACCTTTGAATCAAGTGACAGCTAATTAACCCTTTTCTGTCAACTACATTTATATACAGAATCACAACCATGTTTCCATGTGACTTTTAATCAAACCAGGTTTCCAAAAACCTCCATCTACTAATAAAACCAGTCTGTTCCTGTATTTACATGGTATTTTGTGTGCACTATACATTTACCTGTGCATACAGAACAAATATTACTTAGCGGGGTAGTTGGCTATGGAGAAGTTGTAATTTTATCAGTGTGGCCCTATACTCATGGGATAAATGTCCAATAAAAGGCATTTGGTCGTCTGGATGAGCATAAATCCATCCAATTGGGGACCTAATTAAATGGGACTTAAATAGCACACTGGGACAGTGGTTATAAGGGACAGAAAGATGACCAGAGGCATCAATGTCTCCATTATCTCAGGAGAGCACTAGATCCAATAAGGATGGATATATAAGAGGGGTCACCACTGTGATTTACTTCTGTTCAAAAGCATAGACTGACATGCACGCACACATGTACAGATGTGCCATGAGTCAAAGGTGTAAGATTAAAGTTGCACTAGATGATTTTTGTATGTTTTTATCTACTCTAGATGCAATACAGCAGTTGACTGAGCCTCACCCTGAGCTGAGGGCATAAAATTTCCCCATAAACAAATTAAATATACAAAAACAAATACTGCTTTACATTAAGAAACAGATTATACTCCTTTAATTTTTATATCACTCTTTTATCACATCATAAGCTACAGAGGCTATTAAACTGACTTTAATAAAATATTTGTCATAGGCATAAAAACACAGCTTGTTGCTTCTGCTATAAACAACTAAGGCTGAACACAAACATAAACTCCAATGATAAGAGCTATCTCATGATCATAAAAGGGAGGGTGCGAAAAATGTGGCTGCTTCTATATTGACAAAGATATACACGTCCGGCCGCAAAACAAATTAGTCTCTGTCAGAATCCCTTCAGATGTCTTCCTGTGCATTTCCAGATTTCACAGGCAGAGCAAAAAATAAAATAAAATAAAGGCCTGCCATAGAGAGACTAGAAAGCTATATCAGGAGGTCATCTGTACTTCAAAAGGGAGATATATTAAATTCATTCATCTCAGTCAGGGGGAGTGCCAGTACTGTGGCTTCTATGTGATGAGGGATGGAGAGATCTCCCCCTCTCATTCGGACTGCCTGGCTCACTGCCTTCAGAGGCATTGTCTGGGAAAATATGCCCTGTAATGGAGCCAGTGATTAAATAAAGCCAGAGGTTTGTGTGTGTGTGTGCATTGTACTTTATTTGCATGCGTGTCTTGCATGGCTGCACATGCAAAGTGAATAGCCAGCACTTGAAGTGGTCTAGAAGAAAAGGAAGTGAGAGAAGTGTGTTGAAAAATGTGAGAGTGATAGAGAGAACAGCAGAAAGAGAAAGAGGCAGAGAGGAACAGCAGCAGGGGCCACCAGGAGGACAGAGGGGAGGAAGGGCAGACTGCGGCCAACCTTGCATTCATCATGTGTCGCCACGCAATGCTCACACAACGCAGACATTCAAGTACAAGATAGATCCAGTATCTCTCTCTCTGTCACACACACTATACACACATTTAGTACACAGAGACAAACCATATCCACTAATATCCCTCGGGGTTATGTAAACTAAACAAACTGTACCACGCACATACAGTACCGCACAACCTAATATCAACATATTATATGTTCAAACAGTAAAAGAGAAGATAGAAAGGAAACGACAAGCTGTAATTCACAACTGTTTTCATGGTGAAATCTCAAATTTAATCGTTTTCTAAATGGGTTTTAAACTCTTGGGTCTCCTTGAGTTGTTAAACTAGTTGTTGAGTGACAGACAGAGAATGGGGGAGTGCATGAAAGAAGTTGAGTGAGATGAGGAAATGGGGAAAGGAGGAGATAAAGTCAAAAAGAAACAAAAGAAAGACGAAACTCAAGTGAGGCCAAGTAAGGAAATGAATAGAACAGTCTAAGCCAGAAAGAAAGCTTAACACCTAGTTTATTACCTTATGAAGGCAATGTGTTGTGTGACGAGACCAAAAGCTGTTGTCTCCCCAACTCTGGCAGTCTGCATAACATAGCAAGAGTCGAAATTGTGGTAACGCTTTAGATTACAGGGTAGGTACAGCAAACTTACCGTGTGCTTGGGAACAATGGTCTACCTCCACCGTAACTACAAAATAATTACACTGTAGGTATTTTTCTTATTCTCATCTTGTTACCCCGTTATTCCCCATAGTTTGTTCATTGTTATCAAATAACAACAAATATGTATCCACAGTGTATCACTGTACTTACCCTGTAAGTCACGGGTTGTCATCTAAAGCATTACCGAAGTTGTCAACATAGCTCTTGATTATCCACATCCTTGATGGTTCTAATCGTTGGAAAACAAACAAACTGTACATTAATGCTCATTTCCCCACAGTTATTTAATATTGTATCCATGATTACACAGTAGGCGTTTCTAATAGCATTTTAGACTGAAGTAATCTGAATAAATGTACTTAAAATGCCGGTTTTTAAGAAATGGGCATTCATACAGAACATCAAAACGATTTACTTAACTGAAATTACAGCCTGTTCTACAGTGTTAATGTGGCCTGGAATCACTTTATTGCACTTAATACTGTGTGGGAGTGACCAAATTATCGCCACAGAAACATGTGAAAAATGAGGTGCGCGTGAGTCTGGGCTGTGCTTTAAGAGCAGGGAGGTGAGAAGGAAGCAAATGCTACAGGCTGGCTACTGTGGTGCTGGTGACAATTTGCCAGTGGAGTTTCAATTTATGACTATATTCTGCTGCTTATTCCATTTGCCACAGAGGAGGCTGCGATACCTAATTCTGTGACAAATTCAGAGATGGTGGAATTGTTGGAGGACTAATAAATGGGGTTTCCAAGCTGTCAGTATTGTTGTGTTGACACTGCATCTCACAGCACTTCAGCAATTTCCCTGGATCGTACTTTTTCACAGCTAGAAAATATGTACAGGTTCAACCGTGTCAGAGCCAGTGAGATGCATTCTGATGTAAAACTCCTCTTTTGCTTATTCATACTGCATCCCATTTGATGCCATATTCTATAGCCTTTCCAATACTACATCATTCCCCTTCCTCTCTCACTCACTCTTATTCACTGTTCTCCTATTTATCTCTCGTCATTTCATAAGCCCTTTCTCCTCTCTGTTGGCAATGTGGTATGAACTACTTGTCTATTACTTTGCATGTATTTACTACAATGTGTAAGTGAGAGAGACAGGAAAGCTGGGAGAAAGGGCTAAAACACAATGCACTGTCAATCATGCCATGTGGTCTACTGCTCCGAGCCAGCAGGACACACCACAGTCATACATTTTTACCCATTTTTACCCTTGCTGACTTTCCTCTCTTCCTGCTCGTTTCATCCTCCCTCGCTGCCCTGTGACTGAACCCAGTGTGTGGACTGACTGTGATATTGGTTGTGTGGGTGACAGGCTTGCTGGTGTGATATCTGAGGAAGAGAAAAACAGATCAGTGTCTCTTTACTTAACACCCTCCCTCCTTCACTGGCCACTGATGAACGGGGGATTGACTGGAGATAGCAGGGGATGCATCATTTATTTTCCAGAAGGTGGCTATCTTTCTTCCAGTGCCTTTTTGAGTTCAAGGTCCCCTGCAAATTCCATAAATAAAGAAATCTAAGTGAGCAGTTGAAACCTATGTTTCTGTCTTCTAAACTTATTTATCCTGCCTAAATGGTAAACACTTCACACATTACATTGCAGCACTTTACAATTCTCATTCACCCATTCATACACACATTTACATAATGCAAGCTGCTGCCCTGACTCACCAGGGCCAATTCAGGGTTAACAGACTCTCCTATGGACAGTAGGAGCTGGGGATCCAACTGCTGACCCCACGACTGGTGGATGACTTATCTACCTCCCGAGCAACAGCCACCCCTACACATCCACACATACAGTACTCTATCTACCATGCATTCTTCTGCATGAGGGAGTACTAAGTAAACCTTGGGATCAGCACTGCTGCTACAAACCATTTGTAAAATCTAATAACTCAGACACCTTGTGATAACATCATTACAAACTGTAGAGTTGTACGTGGATTCACTAACAAAGACTTATCATTCTCATTAAAAATGAATTCCACTAGAGAGACTAATTGCTGCATTTGGCATATAGAGGATGATCTTAGGATGAAAAGCTTTAGATAGGCACACAAAACAACTACTCTCATTGGGTCACAGAGTATATCTTTCTGAATTGCTCTCCTTTGCTCCTTTTGTCTTCATCACACCCCACCCCAACCTCAGCCATCGATCAGAAACTAAGTACTGTCTTTAATTGGCTGGACGAGGTCGAAAGCTCACGCAGACAGCAGGAGGCCTGAAGGGGTATTGGACAGACTGGAGCGTATGTGTGTGCCAGCCAGTGGAATCACTGGGAGCCTTTCAGACTCTCTCTTAGGACATTTATAGTAATGAAGTGAAAATTTGCAGTTCAGAAAACCACTGACCCAATGATTAACTGACAACTGAAAGAAGCAATAACCTGAAGCCGTTTCTTGCTTGTCCCTCCAATTGACCCAACATTTTTTTATGTTATACTTCTATCCATCTTTTAAAGGTAATGAAATTATTGTTCCGATTGTGTTTATTACCTGATCAATTGGAAGTGACCAGGCTGTTTTTTTCAACTGTTCTATCATTAGTTGAGGAAAATGTCTCATTTTTTAGTAACAGCATCAGAAGTAGGGCTATTCTACATGCCACTCCGATTGTCTACACATGATGCATTTAGGTAACATCTAACAGAAGTAATCGCAACTGCTTTTGTATTTAGTTCTGATGTTAAAAGTGCTTTAATCAATAGTTAGTGGCTACAGCATTCTTCCTAATTATCTGTCTATAAATGCATGTGTCCACTTTATCCGAATACAACACGTTGGTGAGCTTGTCCTAGCTGTAACCTCCAGCTCAAAGCTTTACTTTCACTCTTCTGATGCAATAAGGAATATGTTTAGATGCTGCAAATTGGTTTCCTGTTATCAAAACTGCCACTTAACACTTTGCCTCGCATGTTTCAAAGGCAGGAACATATTCCACTCTACAATACGAGAAACGTGACTGCGTTTTATGTAGCAAATTAAATTAAAGTTTGTTCTTCAATATGAGTTGAAGCTGCCTAATCCAACACAAGTTTATACCCCATGGCAGCTTGTGTACTGATAGTAAACTGATCTCTTAAATGATCCGATTGCTCCCAAACTTTCAGAGAACAAAACAGAAAACCCAGCTTAATCAAGTTATTTAAGAATAAAAACAGCTGATGATTGAATTGAAATAACAAATCAACATGATAAAGCAGCTTACCTTGTCTTAACTGACTGGACTGACGGTGCACGTTAAAGTTAACATGATCAAGTGAAAATACAGAGCAGCTGGGAACACACTACACTACAGTAATGCTTGGAAGTATATAAACTCTGGCATTTTTTCTTTTTCTGCATAAATAAGACCTAAAACTAATCAGATTTTCATGCGAGATTTTCATAAAACCAGATAAAGGGGACCCAGTTAAACAAACAAGACAAAAAAAAAATTAAACCTATCAGTTTATTTAAGATGAAGAAAGATCCAATCTTAAATATTTTTGTTGGGCAAAAGTATGTGAGCATTTATCAGTTGATTTTAAGAGAAAATTAGAGTCAGGCAATTCCAAAAATCAAGTGAGAGTCTTGGAGATCCTGCCAGGAGAAATCTGGGCCTTAGCTTTTAAAGTCTGAATTTGACAACACAGGTTTACAGAAGTGTATCATAGTTTGAAAAAAAAGGGTCAATCATGGTTACCAGACTGGAATATATCTAAAGACTTTGGATGCCACCAGTCGACAGTGTTCTGGCAGGATGTGTACAAATTGAGAACATTCACCACTGTCATGGCCTTTTTCTTAAGGCAGTGATACACCAACCCCAAGTCAAACTAGCACAGATGAAGACCAACAGCTGCATCGGCTCATGTCGGCTTTGTCAGACTCAACAAGTGGGGCTTTAAAAATATAGCAAAGCTGGATGACGTGAGACAGGCCGTGCACAAACTGTAAACAAAACATTGTTAGTGAATAATTTTCACATCGCTCTACCTCTAACTGACAATTTGTTACAACTTGTATTTCCATTGTTAATATCGTGGTCCAGCCAAAGCCAAACCGAGTGGTACCAGTTTAACATACTGAATCAGCTGAAAAGCCACTGTTGAGGGTCTAAATCGCAACGATAAAACAGGACGCATTGCAAAGACTGGGCCGATGGACACACCCCAATGGCTCGATGGTGGCCAGCCACCAACCACCAGCTTGGTGTGTCAGGGCAAGTATTCTGGATGATTCACCTTTTTTTTTCTGTCTACAGGAACTCAAAATAAAACGTGAATAAAATTGTACTTAGATTGGATTTAATTAAATGATTAAAATTAGATTTAAAACTACTAAATTCTATATACTACCATCTTGCTATACTTTTAAATGTTGTAAACGCTGTAAAGAATAATACTAGGAGCAGCTGTGCAGCAATAACCATTGTTACGATAACCATCAATCTAAATGGTAAATGCTCTGCACTTATATAGCACTTTTCGACCTTTTGGCACTCAAAGTGCTTTACATGGCTTCTCATTCATCCGTTCGCACTCATAATCCCACACTCACTCACAAACCAATGAGGGAGCTGCTATGCAGCTGGCCAACACTCACCAGGAGCAACTGAGTTGGGGTTCAGTGTCTCGCTCAAGGACACCTCAACATGTGACCAGAAGAGCCAATTTACCATCCCTGAATGCAACAGCAGAGCAGCGTAACACGGTGTGACGCTAAAGCTTCTATGGAGACGCAGTCCGACTTTTCTTTTAATGTGATGCCTGTGCACAAAGAAAAGAAAAAAAGAAATATTCCTGACACTTCCACATCAGAGAGGTTGGTCTTGGCCCTTCTGTTCTCCACCCTCAAGCCCTGGCACACATACATTCAGACACCAGACACAGAAAGGCACAAACAGACCTACTCAGCACCACCCCTCTCTACTTTTCTGCCTCACGCTTTATGTCCATCTGCAACTGATCCTATGCAATCAAGTCAGGTACAGTACATAAGCCACTTAGTAAGAACACTTACTCACAGATTGTCGTTAAAGCCATTTACTTGCCGTTTTCCTCAGACTCTAGCTCCTGCTAGCGACCAGAACCTCTTGCCATGCATTTGGCTTGTGTCATGTTCTCTCGACCAAGCAATGTGTGTATGAGTTGCAAGGTGGAAGCTTTTAAGATCTGGTATTTTTTTCAAATGACCTAACACTGCATTTCAGCATTTTTAACAACTATTGCTGGCTCTGGATCAGAATGGTTTGCTATTATTGATGGAGCTATGATCTCTGAGTTCTATAAGCAAATCCTACAGGATTGTCAAGATATTATTCATGATCATTTTTGTTGAGCTTCAGCTATTACATTCCTTTGTAATGGATGTCAGGAGTGTTGTCTGTCTTCTGAGCAGATACACTGTACATGTGCAATGATTTACAACTCATAACCTCATTTTAGTTTATATGTTGATTATGTTTAACAATCTGCCTTTTTTTAAATTGGTGCGTTTGTGTGAACATACTTTATAACTGCTATGTAGCCACTGTGTGCTATTGAGTGGGAAGGAGCCTAAACTTTCATTAAAAAAAGTGCCTGACAAAGGAGTAGCATTCTACTGATCAGGTTTTGCAGATATTCAGGTGTTATTTTCTCACAGCAGAACCTCCCTGGTTGGGCATTGTTCCAGAACTCTTTGGTGCAGCTTCTCCCACACGAGCTCGATTAGATTTAGCCATTACTGAGGGAATTCCAGCAGCTACTTTATTCTCCAGATAATTCTTACACAACCAGGAGGAATACTTGGGGTCACTGTTTTGCTGAAAAAATAGAATGGCATCACTTTTTAGAACTGAGTGGTATTCGTCCTGATTGCGGATACCTTGCACATGATGCAGATCCCCAGATCATCACGATTTCACCTCCATGCTTCACTGATGATGTTAGACACACATCCATCATCTTTTCATGAGCTCTGCGTGTGACACACGTTTTGTTTAAATCCAAACACCTCAAACTTTGACTCATCAGTCTTCAAGACAATGTTCCAGTCATATAAAGTACACTGTTTGTTCATCTTGGCCCACCGCAACCTTCTCCTCTGTTTTGCCAATCTTAGTAGGATTTCTTTCTTGGCAATTCTGCCCGTGAGGACAGCTGACCCGAGTCTACTATGCACAGTGTCTGTGCAGACTTGTTTCGCTCTTAATTTATTTAACAATGCAGACAATTCAGGAGCAGTGAGGCATCAGTATTTTAAGGAGTACACTTGTAAGTAATTGTCTTCTAGGGCAGCTGTGTACTCTGGCCTTTCAGTGCGTCTACTGTCCTGATTGGATCAAGTTTCAGAAAAAGTCTAAAGACAATAGTGTACACATTTTTAAAATAGCTTTAATTCTTCCTTAATTCTTTATTTATATTTTGTAGCAAGACAAGACAAGTATAGACTGATGACATTCTAAGAAAAGCTGTTTTTGTTTGGTCATTTGTAGTTTTAATTTACTCTGAAAATTAAAGGTCACTCAGCCTATGGAGGAACCGCCAAATATGAACTCATATTATTGGTTTGCTGGACATAAACTTATTTTAAGATCAATTTAGGATCATCTGCACCTGAATTTTTGGAAAATCGGATCAGTAGAATGCCTTCTCAGATTTCTCAGGCAGTTACAGCTGAAAGTAAAGTTTAAAACGCATATTTGATTTGACCATTATTCTAAAATATGCTTAAAATCAATTATTGATCTTTGGTGTGTTTTGTGATCCATTTACAAAAGTTTACTTGAATAAAACCAATAAAATATTAAAGAATTACGAAAGTGTGTAGGTGTTTCCAAACTTTCCCGGAGCAGTGTATAAAATGTAATTTTACATATTCCATTATAGTCCTTGTATTTTTCTTGTGGTAAATCTGCAAGCTGCAAAGGTAAATTTCCTTCATCAAGTTGCTGGAAATCACACAGTCCTTACAGATCTTGTCCAGAGAGATGCTTTGGAGGCACAGGCGAATGATCTCATTACTCATCTGCAACATAGCAGAAAACAAACACTGTCTCACACACTTGTCACAAATAATGAGCTTCGGGGGACCAAGTTACAGACACTGAGATTTACATTTATTACACGCTCAAGTGCTGAGCTATAATAACAAGTCACTGTTATACAAAACCCTGGATACGAAGAAGCCTTACAGTACAAAGTCATTAGCTACCAAAAGGGGACAAACAGCAAGGAAAACCAAGGTATTAGCTTATTCATTACTCGCTCCAGAGCACACGCTTTGGTTTTTAAAATGCTCAGTATGACAGAAGTGTTATACTGGTTGAAGTGCACTAGTTCAGTAGGATTTCTGGGTCTCGGTCTTGTAAGGTTCACAGAAAGAACCAACTTGCTTTGTCAGTAAATAGAGTCCTTATGAACTGCTGAAACACACCTACAATCTACATAAGTAAAGAAAATCTAAATGAAAACAATGAACTTAGGAAATCAAACAATAAATTGCCTGCAAACCACAAAATTCTTTTCAGAGCTTGTTATTTTACTGAGCCATGTGGAGGAAAGATCAGAGGAGGATTTTAAAAAAGTCACATCAACTAGAAAGAAACATAAATGTCAAAGAGAAATTGCTGTCTCTTAGCATTAACATAAAAAGTCTATACCACCAAAGAAAGTTTTCATCAATGATATAGAGTTGTAATAACTGATACAACTCTAACGATTTACTACTTTGTGTGTGTGTTTTTATTATATATATATATATATATATATATATATATATATATATATATATATATATATAAAAATAAACTTATTATTGTTTAGTGTCAGCAATTACTTATCTGCTACAGTAATTTCTCAATTTCATTCAAGTTTTTGAAGTGCAGGTTGAATCCAGCATTTTCCCTGTGTTTATTCTCTTTAATTCTAGTGAAAATGGAAATTCAATAAAAATAGTAATAAAGGGATCATTCTATGACAGCTTGGATCTGGTACCTCTTGACTTTCACATTAGAGGTCACATATGGCATTGACTTAATTTGACAGACCTTAAACTTACTTTACACTTGAGGCCTTGCTGTGTAACACTTTGCCTGAACTGAATATTTGATCACATTCATAAGCTTAAAGCTCCAGATTGAAATACTTAGTTGCATATATCCCCTGCAGGTTCAGTCTGACCGCCAGATGTGTGCTAAGCTGGGCTAGGCACATCTGTAACAACTCAAAAAGGGACACACAAACGCGCATGCTCATATGGGCACACAACCACATTCTTGGCATGTAAATACACAAATTCTACACACACATGCACACAGGTGTGGCTTTATACCACAGAGGGGAAAAAAGGAGGAAGGCTTAAAGTGAGTGTAATTCAAGCGGGCACACATTTCATAAAAGCCCCTATTTGATGTGCTGGGTGTCAGTCAAGCATGCCGCCTCTGACACACACACACACACACACACACACACAGGTAGGGGGGGTTATAAGAGGAGCAAGTGAGCCGAAGGAAGGAGAGGGTGTAATTATTGAGGATGATGTGTATAGTGGCCTATGTGGAATGACAGCTTTCCTTTCATTTCTCTGATCACTGGTTTAATCCTGACAGAGCTACAGCGAGCCACGGAGCTACCTGCCTGGCTCCAACACACTACCTCTATATGTGTGTGTGTGTGTGTGTGTGGGTATATAAGTGCTTTCACATCTGAGCCTGCACATGCAACAGGATGACAGAAAGTATACGTGTGCTTGTGTCAAAACATCAGTTTTACTTTATGTGTGTGTGCACGTAAAGGAAATATAAGAGTGTGTGTGAGTGCTCACTGCCTAGGAAAATGTTTTGTACAGGCTGATTGCAGTGGGCAAGCAAATGCTGCTTTTAATGAAGGAGGGGGAGAGAGGAGAGGAAAACACAGGAAATTAAATTGATATGTAAATGACGGAAATTCTCATTTGAGCTGAAGGTTGAGAGTGCTACAGCATTAACCAGCTTATGAGTTAATAATGATTTTTTTCCTCCTTCCCTCCATCCCTCTCTTCCTCCTTTCTCAGTCTGACTCTCTCTCCCAGAAAAAAGAATGGGAAAGGAGGGTGAGAGAGGTAGGAGGGTAAAGATGAAGATAATATATGTCCCTGAATCTGAACTATTCAGAGTTCCCCTTAAGCTCTTGCATAATCAGTTTCCTCAGAATCTGGACTCTTCAATAAACATGCATTATAACAGTCCAACCTTAAATACATATCAATTGGATTTTTGTTCTCGCTTCCCTTGTAACTGCACATCTGTGCTATTTTTCATGTTTTTCTCCTTCATAAAAACAACCAGATGGCATTGAGTATATTTCAGATGGACATGGAGGAGATGAAGGGTGTCGGACAGCTTGTAATAGTGGTGTAGCTTCGTGTAGCGGGAAGTAACAAAACAAAGACAACATCAGCTGCAGCAACGATGAGCACCAGAGGCAAATGACTGCAGAATTATCACTGCAGCTATTATCACCACTAGGATTATTTTTTTCCTTTTCTCTTTGGTATTAGCTGGAATGAAACAACCCAGTCAAAAGTCCCTGCCCTGCAGCCTTCGGTGATTGGAAAATGATATTAAACCAGACATTGTGTTCCCCAGTGCAAAAAAAGAAAAGAAAGAAAAAAGAAAAAGAAACACAAAGCTGCAACAAATGAAGAAAATGTTTGAGGCCCTGCAGAAAAGAAAGGGGGCAGAGGCGTGTGTGTGAGACACATACACAAAAACTTGGTAGACACTGCATACTCACACTGTCACAGATGTGAACACACATGGAACACACAACAGGACACACTAAGTGCATGCATTACACATCACACACACATAAAAAGAGGCAGACAACCACACACGCTACCATGACATAAATGGACTCTGATTAGAGAGTATTAGCCAAAAAACATCAGACACAAATGGAAACCACATCAGTGATCTGGTTCTGCTCCAGAAAAGAAGGAAAGGGCCTTGCTGCCTGATGGAATCCTTTTACAGCAGAAAATAAACAAGAGATTTTCCATCTCTATTATTTCATACAACTGGAGGGGAAAGAAAGCCTCCCAACCATGAGCAAAGATAGATAGAAAACAAAAAGTGAGCAGTGCAGGACAGGCCATGACCATCTGAGCTGCATAAAGCAGAGTGAGTCACAGGTTCCAAGTACTTCCACAGCCAATGTCAACATACTCCACTGTAGAGAGAACAGGTTGCGGTAAAATATATACATGCACTCCAAGACACAAACATATACGGCTACACTTCAAGATTCTCACACACACACACACACACACACACACACACACACACACACACACATCTAAATGTGCTGACATACAGCAGTGAAGCCCGCAGACTGCTGCGCTACTCAGCATAGACATTATGCCGAGAGCACAATAAGCAACCCACCTCAGTGGCTATAAACTGGCTTCCCTCACCTCAGGTATGAGAAAAGATAAATAAGTGAGTAAAAGGACTTCAGCCTCAGGCACTTATGTTACAAAGCAATCACATGGAACATTTGCCGTCTTCTCAAACTGATTAAAACGTTTCAACATGCTTTATGCAATTTTACACTACAAGACAACAAACTCTCCTGATACAAAGTCAGTGATGAAAGACATAAAAACTGCACTGCACAGCTGAACTAGAATTACCACTTTACAATCATATACCTCTGCCAACCAGTCAAGTTGCACTTTCAACCATGAAATCCAAGTGGATGTTTGTGCCAGATGTAATGACGAAACTCTTTTGCAACCTCCTATGCACTTCATTTAAAAAAAACAAAACTTTTCCTATGTGTCCTATATTGCACTTGCATCTTATGAAACTAAAACATTTCTTCTCTAAGCACTGTGGTTTAATTTTTTCTCCTTGGCTTGAATTTTTGCTTGCTTTGAACCTCTCTTGTAAGCCGTTTTGGATAAAAGCAGCTACCAAATTACTAAATGTAAATGTGAAATCTAATTGGAACGAAATTAGCTCCTGGTCTTTCTGAGATATGGCATTGGGGAGAATGGGATGACATGAGGTCACAATAATCTTGAACTTTAACAAAACTAAAACTAAAATCCAGTCAGTTCAACCTTAGAGTCCAAGTAGATGTTTGAGCAAAACGGGAAGAAATTCCCTCAAGGTGTTGTTGAGATCACATACGGACAGGTCAAGTCAAGTTTATTTATAAACTGTAGTACTTTTATACACCATGGCAACTCAGCGTACATCAAATGAGCATAAAAGCAATCTGATTATATAAAATCAAATAAAATCATATTATCTTTACATTTACCAGAAAATTATAAATTCTAATGCCACAGCTGTGGCCAATGCAGAGGCACACAAATAATTTTAAGTTAACTCACAATTGAAAAATAATGGTCAGTTACTATTTCTACAAATATATACAGTTTTTCAACCCAAACTACAATAGAAGTTATTGTTACAATGTTCAGCCATAGACAAGAGTAACAGACATTTATATTTAGTCATTTAACAGACGCTTTTATCCAAAGCGACTTACACGTTAGGTACAAGGCAGCAAAAATCTAAGTCAAGGAGAAAACATCATAGCAAAGTCCTTTTAGAAAAGTGTTCACAATTCACGAGATGCAAGTGCGAGAAAGAGCAGAAAGGAAGTTTTTTTTGTTTGTTTTTTTTTTTTTAATCGATTTAAGTGCATAGGAATATGCGGAAGACAAGTCAGTGGACAAAATGCAGTCTCGCTAGCAGGTAGTGGCAGGCATTCAGAGAATGGACATACGACTTTTGTCAGATTCCACAACAGCTGATTCACTAGGGCTGATTAATGGCGATCAAAGATTAAAACAACAACAAAAAAAAACTTTTGTGAATTAAACTGACGATTGTTGAACAGTCTAGTTAAAAGGTGTGCATTTAAGATTAAAAAGGCACCTCAGTCATGCTGACAAAAAATGCTCCCTGTAACCTCACCGTTCCCCCTGGGTCCCTCTCATTCACACACGTATTCTGTCTTACTGCGGCTAAGCTCATTCCTGTTTTCCAGAGCAGACCTCCACCTCTGTAGATTTTCCTCCACCTGCTCCCTGCTCTCACTACAGATCACGATCTCATCTGCAAACATCATAGACTTTTAGCCAGCATACGTTAAAAAAAAAAAAAGAAAAGAAAATATATAGAGAGAATACATAGAAAGAAGGTAGGAAAGATGTCAAAATAGAAAATACAAAAAACATAAAAGAAAAAGGAGAAAAAAAGTATTGTGACAGGGCAGCAAATGGTGATAACTATGGGAGTTCAGAACATAATTATTTTAGGTTAAACATTTTTCACTTGGTTTATGGAGCTGTCAGTTGAAATTAAGAGAATTAAGGCATCGAAAATAGTGATGGGGTCTTTCATTCTGTGCACTCAGTCACAGGGTAACTATGGTGTCTCTGATGATCCTTGGATGAGTGGGAGTGCACTTCAGTGGTGATAATGCCGTATCAGAATAAGACAAAACACAAATTTAACAGAAGAGCATTCTGACCATGAAAGGTGCTATGTTGCACCATGGAATAAATGGCTGCTTCTGTAAATGACCTTGCTATAGCACATCTGTTATACATCTACAACATCTAAAATTGTACTGCTGGACTGTTGGACAAGGCTGTCTAAATGAAATATGTAGGACATCTGTATCAACATCTGTGCTTCAGTGACGGGACTTGTGATGGGACATAGCGGTAAAATGCTGGTCCCTCGTACAAGAGATCAGTGATCTTCTCACTAAATGCTCAGCACTTATATAGCGCTTTTCTACCTATTGGCACTCAAAGTGCTTTACACTGCTTCTTATTCACCCACAACAACTGTGAGATTGGTGGACAACCGCTGCACCTTCCTCCGCCACAGTCGCCCGCAATTATTTTAGGTTAAACACTAATATCACTAATAAGCTCTTCAAAGAGCTCCTTGAGTATGAACTGAGGGAATATCCATCAGCAGAAAAACAAATACTGGGCATAAGTTATATCCCAAATGCAAAGCACTGAAAGCCAAGTGTAACCAAGAGGACTCACCAGCAGGCAAAGGACAACAATAATGTGTCCATCCCAATTTATCTCAAACATCGCTCTTTTAGATACCTTGGTCCCAATGGACAGTTGAAGGTTGTAGAGTATTCAGATATGTTGTTCTGTACCTCTAGTTGTAAATGGCAAATATCAAGCTTGGCTCCACCTTTCAAATACTAAAGCTTCACCTTTACTGATTCCCACTGATTTGAAAATAGCCAACCCAAAGCTTTAAAGTTGTGGACAAGGCCTCAATATTCTCTGTTTGCCCATAGTTCATAAATCTCTATCTGTAAAGTGCTTTTATACCAGCAAATATGCTGTTTGGTCTCAGCCATGTACTCTGTCACACTGCATAATGCTGCAAGTCACACTTTCCGAGCATTTTGAAAGTGTTTTTCAGAAAAGCTGCCCAAAGCAGAAACACACTGTTTAAGTGAAAAGAGAGTTATTTAGTCTGACAAACAAGCATAACCTTTCCAAGAATGGCAGGAGGTGCATTTTTGTTGGACAAACTTCTACACAGGAACTTACAAAATACTTTTCTTTGTAAAGATATCTGTATCACGTAAAAAATACCTTGGAGGAGCTGGACGACCCTGCACAGCAGCTCCACTCGAAGTCCATATCTTCCAGGAGGCCAGATATAGCCTTTATTCTTATAGTTTAGGCACTACTTCTTTGGTAAGGGGAAGTAGCTCTTTGCTCTGAAGACCAAGGGAGAGTTTAGAAATGGAAAGGGAGAGATGATGGAGGTACAAAGACGCAAAGACAAAAACAACGGAGAATCTGGAAAGGTGAGGTTGAGTGGTGGCAAGCCCAGTGCCTCATTAAATAAATGCTCTAAAGATTCAGGAAGCAGATGCTGGAGCTTCAATGGTGTTTTGAACAGTGAATCACAGATCAAAAGATAAAGTCTGTGTGACCTTTCAGACAGCATCCCCGGAGAGACGAATGAAGGGACAAAGGCACCAACACACAGACACACACCCACACACACACCCACACACACACACCCTTAGGCTTACTCTTCAGTCTCTGTAGTGTCTTCTTGTCCTTGCTAGCCACCTCAGGGCTGTGCTATAGGCCTTCCTTTGCACACATTCCTATACACAAACTCTTGTACAAAAATACTATTATATAAAACATTACTTTTAATCGTTTGGCAGATGCTTTTATCCAAAGGCTCTTAAAACTAATGGCAGTACCTTAGCGTCTCATGGTTTGCCCATAGACACACCAACTTGTGGCCAGTAGGAACCAGGTATTGAACCACAAACTGTGAACAACTACTGTACCAAGTGAGTCACAGCCTCTCTCTTTATTACATTACAGCTCACACAGTCACACCCATAGTTCCAATGAATTACACTTTGGGGTGAGATAACGCAGATCGTGGCAGAACGGAGTTCCGAGCTTTTGTAAAAATACAGCGGCTGCAATGAATCCTACTGCTACCTAAAAGAGAGGAGAGCATCAAGTAAGTGGAACTCTTTGGGTTTTTGTGTGTCTACAAAGCACAAGGAAAACAGCTGTTAAGATACACGGAATGAAAAAAGTGCAACTCAATCTTTGCACTGAGATCAAATTGATTCTATCTGCAACCCTCAGTGGGAGAAATCGAAAGTGTTTACAACTTCACCAGTAATGGACAAAAGAAAGCCAAGAAAAAAAATTTCCCTCTCCTCCAAAGCAGACTGTAAATGCACCATGTATGGACCGCTTGGGAAATAAAGTACACACAGTAAAGCAACTCATCATATAGTAAAATGAATGAAACCGTTAGTAATAAAAAAAAACAAGTACACAACTAAAAACAAGGAAGACCAGCATGCAAGGTCACAATGAATAATGAGGGATTTTTAAATGCAAATTTATTGGTGAGACTTCAGTTTCCCGTTGCTAGTTCTTGCAGTAACGAATTAACTTAATGAGGGTAGAGTAGCTGGGCATCATCAAAATCCACTTTCATATCTAATGGCAGAAATATGCAGCCTCCTATTAGGCTTTCCTCAGAAGAGGACAAGAGCCAACTCAGAATACACAAGGTACTGTAAAGAGAACAGCTGAGCCTTCAACAGAAATCTGTGTCTGAATATAATATGTGTTATTTTTCCAACCAGTGGTTCCCACACCTGTTTGTGCTCTGTGTATACTCATGTGCCCTTTCATGCAATCTTTCAGGGGTGAGTTGACCTTTGTGAGCCTTTTTTACCTTTTAACTTTCTAAATGTGATAGAGGTACAGTCTTACTTGGAGCCCAACAAGTGCTTTGCATGACTGCTACTACTCAACCTGACATGGAACCGAGTTATGTAACCAGGAGTTATTATATTACCCATGTTCTACATTACAACTGTATAGGAGAGGTCACGGGGGGCACCGTCTCTGACTTCATTGTTATTGAATCAGGGAAGTTTTGAATAAAGGTTTCAGAACATTATTTATCCCAAATGCCAGATTTTACAGTCAGAAATTTAAAATCATTAAAATGCATTTGATTGTTGGTGTATTGACTGGAAATTATATTGTAAAGTGAGAATTTGCAGGGTGCTGAGGGAATGAAAAGGATTTCTGTCAGGATTATCCAATCTTTGTCTGATTATCCAGGAAAAATGTAGCTGTGTCAGGTAGAGAGGTTGTAATTGTGGATGTGCACTTTCTGTTCACTTTTGGTGTTGGGTGTGTGCCTCTATACAAGTGTGTTTTGCTTCTTTGAACAGCAGTGGCATTTTGTACACTGATTGAGATAATTAACATAAGAATTGAACCATCAGAACGCACCAGTATGCTATATGATTACCCCTGTGTGTCTTTCAATTCAGCTAGTCTGTCAGCATTTACCTCTCTGGCTTTGCCAGCAACATAGAGCATTTCTTTGGCTGCAAGATGAAAGAACAAGTCCAACATTTAGTCGTTTGTTGCTTCAGAGGAAGCAGATCAGTGGTTGGCTGTCAAACTGACATTTGTCTGAAAGGATCACACCATCACCATTATTGTGATGCACTCTCTTCTTTGAAGAGGAAATGCTTGGTGCATATAACATGAACTTTTGAGAAGCTTTACTGAAATTGGTTACTAGTGCTGTTGATAGAGAAAAATAGACTCTAAATGTAGTGGTGGATGAAAGGATGGTTGTGGGTAAGTTATGGGATCTGAAGGACTGAAAGTAAGACAAAGAAACAATGTCAAAAAGTCAAAGCAGACTGTCCCATAAACGAATGTGTTGAAGTTTCTCAGAAGATGAATATCTAGTTGTAAAAAAATATGTAGGCAAAGACACTGCCACAGGAGGAATCACATCAAAAATACGTGCCCATGTTCAAGAACATCATCCCTTTGTGCAGATGAAAGTATCTGTCTTATTTATACCTTCAATCCCTAACGGAAAAACTTTTTTAAACATCACTCATTTTGAACTCTATTTGTGTGTCCGTGTGTGACTTAAAGGGTCAGACAGGATCAGTCTAGCTGCACTGTTGCACACCTAATTTACAACATAATTTGGTAAGAAATCCTAACTGTTATTAACCCCTAACAAAAAATGCATCATTGCTAATTAATAAAGAAAATAATCTGCAAATAATTTCACAATGAAAATTTCCATTAGTTGCACTTACATACAAATTGTTCAAAAAAGCTCCACCTCCATCGCCTACAACTTTTTTGTAACGGAAACATGTATTTCGGTGTTTGCACAACAAAAAAAAATGACACCAAAAAATCATAACATAAGGATTATTGTAAAAGAATTAATACTTTGAATTTCTGAGATGTAATGTTCTAAGCAGTTGGTATAGCATGCAGAAAAGAACAGAACGCTTTTTACAATCGTAAGAGACCTGAGACTTGACTTGGACTCTAGCTCAGAAACCTAAGACCTGACATGGACTAAAAAGGACGTGTGAGCATTGCTGGGGCCAACCTTAGTAGCATAACAAGCTCAAAGGAATTGTAAAAATCATAATTCTAAATGTTTGTAGTTGTATCTGTGTAACCCATTATAGCAGATTTAGAAAATCCAAAAGCCAAGTTACACATGATAGTTTAAACTAGCAGTATGCAGCAGAGGAAATACCCGAACACAGCTAGGTCAGAATGAAGACAGAGCTTTGATGAGGAGGGGGGAGCCAATGTTAACCAAAATGGTGAGGATCTGTGGCTTGTTAATATTGTACAAAGGAGGCCCTGAAAGCATCTTCTTCATAGGAGTCAAGATTTGTTTTAGAAGTCTTACTTTGCGTCACGTCACCTGACAGCGAACTGTCTCTCGTCCACTGAAGTACCCACCTGTGAGGCTGGTGAGCCATTAGTACATGCTGGCGGTGAAGTTGTCCTTGATGCTCTTTTCCCAGTAGGTGCTGAGGGCAACCAAAGGGCCATGCAAACAGGTCATCCAGCCCAGCTCTGGGTGGGGCCGCCTTGCACTGTGCCAAACTGCATGGTCGCATCAAACGTCTCCTCTGTGATTACCGTCTCTGACACATGGACGTAGTACGCCAGCTGCTTTGCCACCTGTCCATGTAAAAAGTGAAGCAGAGGAGAAATTAATCAGAGTGGTGGAGAGGAGAGCAAGGGACATAAAAGAGAACACAACACAGGAATAAAAGGAAGGGGCGAGGGGGGGGGGGTTAAAGAATCACAAGACCGAAAGGACAGAGGAAAATGAAGAAACTGGAATTGAGAAAAAGGAAAGAAATGGAAATTAGGAAGCAGAAGAGAAATCAAAGAGCAAAGCAGAAAAGGGAGATAGGGAAAAGACAAAGAGCAAGGCCATAATGGGGATGCAAAATTTCCAAAAGCCGCAATGCAAGCGGAGACACCCTGAAATACATAATTAAATTGTGGCATTCAGTGATTCTCTTTTGTGATCTCTCGAAAGCAGGAAACCACTGCGGCCATGAAATGGGAGACATTTTTATTAATTCCTGTGGGTCTCTTTAGATGCAGCTCACTCTGTATTCAGGGACATCATTACCAAAATCTACAAAAGCTCTTATCAGTTATAATACTGCATAGTATGTGTGTGTGTGTGTGTGTCTTTGACAAGACTTAGCAGCAATCTCTGCTTCACATCTTTTTGCTTTTGAGGAGAATGGGCAGTCCAGCTTTTCGACAGTGTTTTTGACATTTCTATTAGTTAGGATGAAAGCTAAACAGGTATCAGACAAGCTGGACAAGGCTGCTTAAAGAGCGTCAACAAAGACATTCAAACACCTCTATGATGGGGCCATGAAGGTGCAAACTAACTACACACGGCCAAATTTGAAAAAAACTTGCATCCGTCACTACATTCAGAAACTATTTTCTCTATCAAAATGCTGCTCGAACCTACTCATGGGAATTAAGCAGCCCCCGTTGGGATTTTCAATGTCAGAACATTCATTATAGGGCTCAACGGGGCACAACTCTTTCATTAAGGGCTCCATAACACATGTCTCAGTGGGATTCAGTCTTTATCTGTTGGTATAGCACTCTATATTTGGGATGGGAGGGCTGGCTATACCTCTGAGGTCATGAAGGCCAAGGTAATGGTGTGTCCAGTGGAATTATACAGCTTCTGGTTTCTGTTCTTTAAGTGCTTTTGCTAGACCAGGAATAATCCACAGAAATAATAACAAAATGGATGCATTAAAAATGTGTGCAATTACACCCAATAACATGTATCCCCCAGTTATAACGATGTATATCATAATTGGAGTAGGCTGTGTTCTAACTTGATGATGTCCCCCCACATTCCAACACACCTGGCCCCATTCCTCAGCAGCAATTTTAACACACAAGCAGGTGGTGCCTAAGCTTCCCCCAATATTTTGCTACTGATATCACTATGCAGATTATACAGGGAGCTGTCTTGTCGAATAATTCCAACAGGCAGGTACAGAAAAACGTGCATGTTTGTGTCTGAGATCACTGCCCACACACACAGCAGATGTTATTTTCATGGGAAAGGTACACACACACACACACACACACAAACACAGTGTGGGTCATCGCATATAAACGCCAGCAGTGTTCCCATTCAAAAAGTAATTAATTCTATTAATTCAATTCATGAGGAGACAGTGACTGTGCAGGTTCACTGCTCACGCACAATCAGCAATCTTCATGTACTCCAAATCTGGCATTTTTCCATATTTTACTGCAGTGCTTGTTTGCACAGTTAAAGGTAAAAAACTTCTATAGCATATGAGGATGGTGAGATGTGATTAGAGGAAATCTGACATGGACACAGATTTCTCTTGCATGCAGGTTTTCATATACACAGACATTTATAGTAGCCTAGTACAGCTGTAGCGGATGTGTAGAATGTGGAGGGAAAATTTAGGAAAATGTGATATTTTGATATATGCAAGCAATAATGTAGCAACATTAAATATGTTTGGCTTTTTCAGTTAAGAAATTGCATCTATTTATTTATTCTTAATTTAATTTCACATACAATTAGGCATTCTACAAGCATTAGATTAGAGCTCATTTTCATCTGCATTCCCTATAGCAGCTCACATCAAAAAACAGGATCACTTAGAGAGAACTTTAGCACATAAACCAATACAACAACAAACAAACAACCATCCATCCATTCATTATCTGTAACTGCTTATCCTGTTTATAGTCGAAGGGGACTGGAGCCCAACCCAGCTGTCATAGGGCGACTAGGTGGGATTCACTATGGACAGGTCGTCAGTCTGTCTCAGGAGTGTAAATGTTTGTGTATATCTCTCTGTGTTGGCCCTGAGCCAGACTGATGACCTGTCCAGAGGGTACCCCTCCTCTCGCTCAGTGACACCCTGGATAGGCTTTAGCTCCTCACGACCCTGAGCAGGATAACCGATTAAAAGATAATGGATATATGGATGGATTGATGGCTTAATCTCAAGTGGAACAGAAACGACCTGTTGATCTAAACCCAGTGTTTGGACAAACTGCTGTGTGACAGATGTCAAGCTAATTAAACAGCTGATTGGCTATTTCTTTGGATTTATTTTGGAATATATATATTCTCTACTACCAACTCAGTTGTCAAGGACATTTTCTTTATTTTTTTTTATACATCAAGTGGACCTATTATTTACTTGTATGCATGTGTTTATCATTAAAGTAACACCGTTCACTGTAGTCTCTGCTTCTGTAACATTATTTCAAAAGCATAGGCGCTGTATGGACAAGATGCGTTCAGAGACATTAGAACATGTAGGTCACTTGTGTTTCATCCGAAAAAGACACAAGACGTTCAGTGACAGTGCAGAGGTATCACAACAAACTGCTAACCCCTATTATTTGTCCAGGTAAACTACTTCTCTTTTGTTTCTGTTAAAGTTGAATTTCCACACAATTAAGGTGTCTCAGAGCAGAGGGGACTAATTCCTTGTTTCAAGTAGCGTTAGCTTACATAGACATACATAGACTCTGCTGTGGTACTGTATATAGGATGGCATACACACAAAACATTTTTAAAGACCTTTGAAATACAACAATATACTGAAGGACACCAATTTTCATAATAACATCTGCTTCGCATTGTCAGAATAATCTAGCCTTACCATTCTTAGTTTGTTATTTGGAGCACAATCATTACTTTTCACAGTAGTGTGGACTTCAGGGTTGATATAAGAGTGCTAAGACTTACTAAAAATATACTAAATAAAAAACTCCTGAGGAGAAAGAAGTATAAAATTACAGAATCTCTTCTTCGCAATGGTAATCACATAATTGTATAATTATGTATTTGAGGGTAACCATACAGAATGATTACATGATCCTTTGTCATTTTAAAGTTTTGCTGGACATCACATCAAAAAATATATTTAGACAATTAAACTGTGAAAAAGTGTCTCAAAATGGATTTTACCTTTGGTTTACAATATAAAATATCATAACATGTCCATTTCTTGTCAAAATGTGTTTTCAATACATATAGAGCACCTATCTTTATCTTTTTTAAAATACATCTATATAATGCAATGTAATACAACAGCTCTGCCATAATGTCTATCTTTATAATGCCTATAATGTCACATTTTTAGGATATATGTTTAATGAGTGCAATGTCTTAAATATAGTGTTTAATGTCACATAATCTCAATTAGTTATTGCAAAACATAAAATGCAATGGAAACATTAAAACTCTGAGAGTGCCTGTTTCTGAGTGTAATTTTTAAAGCTATAGTATTTAATGTGCGTCACATGCTGACGCAAGGGCTTCTTGCACATTTCTATACATTGGGAGTACAAACAACATCCTTGAATCACAAGATGGCTTCTTTGTTTGCATACATGGAGTATGTACATTATGACGCCGTGTGTAGGTTGTATGTACCTTCAAGTTGGGCGTTTTGTAGTCAACGTAAGGGACCGCTGGTTACTTTCAGAAATGCTGCCTGCACACATTATCCTGACCACCTTTGTCACTTTTCAAACAAAGGAGAAAAACAGGTCCAAAAGGTTCAAAATTAAGTAGAAATTAGTCTGATCCCATGATCTTCAACGACACATTTTTACATTTTCTAAGCAAAGCTTAAATAATCCTGAACACCTTAACTCATGACAAACATACAACTCCCATCTTCTCTACCAACTCCGAATCCTGGGATTGACAGCTGCAGCCTGTGGAGAGCATGATGAATAATTTGTGGGCAGAAAGAGCTTCAGGCAGGCGGAAAATTCAGAGACAAAAGTAATAAAATGGTGAAGTCAACAGCTTCATGAGCTATTTATCTTTCTGGAACCGATATGTCCTTCAGTCTCTTGCTGTACAGTTCCACTTCAGCTACCTCACTTGTCAAAGCCCCCAGCAGTCCAAGCTTTATTGAAACTTTGATTCAGTTTCCCAAGTTGTCACTTTCTAAGAACTGTGTGCAATAAAGGAGACAAGTTATTGGTGAGAAGAACAGAGAAGGGGACTAATGAAAAAAGAAAACCTTTGCTGGAAAAAAAAACTAGGAAATCCCACACTACAGTGTAATCTGGGGTTGAGGGAAGGACAAAAGTTGACAATGATCAATAACATTAATTTAGGCCACTGCAGACAGTATGCTTTAGTTAGATTAACCCAGCCTGTCACTGACATTGCAAAAGTTGCACGAGAAGTCCCAGCTTGACCCGGGTCTTTATGTCAGTGTGTTTTCCCACTAAATTAGAAAGCAACACAAAACAGTAGTGTCACACTATTCAAGTCAAGTAACATTAATTAGATATGTTTGAGAATAGTTATATCAAAGACTGAGTAACAAGTTTATTAACTGAAGAAATGTGGTACAAGGTCTTCAATTATATTTTAACTGCAATGTCAACAGCAAAGTAGTGTTAAATATGCACCAATACAAAGCACAGGATTCAATGGAGGAAATTGTGTCTAGGAATAAATGAATGTGTGACTGGTAGCACACGCTAATAACACTACAGTTCCTTTAGTCACAGCAGTTGTAACGAATGTTATCAGTGGCTCAGTGTCCCGGGAAATATGCAAACTACTAAATGAACCCTGGAGTTGGACAACAAAAATGCATCCATGACGTTTTTAAATAGGCTACTTAAGTTTTTGAGTCCTACTATCACATGCTTCATGGTCAAGTTTATGATTTACACAGACACAGAAATAAGACAGAACCATGATCAATTTCATTACACACCTGCACTTTCCTGCCACTATGAGTCAAAAGTTAAAGGCTAAAAACGAAACAATTTGGTGTTTGTTCCTTTTTTAACATTGTAGTTTGCATGTTTTTTTGATGTCATGGCAGGATAATTATTAATTTAAATGACTTACTTATGTCTCAATTCATGTGACACAAGGCGCTAAAATGGCTCCAGAATCAGTTAGCGTTAGCTAGCATGGCTGATAGCTACCGTTAGCTAACATCGCCTCAGAGGTTTAACGTTAGCGTTAAAATATTTCATATTAGCATTCTTACCTTTAATAGCTCAGTTACGGCTAAATTATCTTCATTTGGGTCATTTCTTTTATTTTTTCTGTGACGGATTTGGTCAATATTACCATCAGCAATGTTACTATAGTCCCACTGGTGCACAGCTGAACAGGATGAAACTGTTACGTCATCCTGTAGCGTTACCACAAACAGGATGTTTGTTTGTTTTTTCAAATACACGTTTTAAAGGACAAATCTCAATCATAGTTTTGAAACTATTAGTAATAACCGTTAGGAAATGCTTCAAAAATATTTTTAGAATAACATCATGTTAAGATCAAGTCCCCTGTGTAGCCTGGATTTTCCACTTATTTATATGCTAACACTTACAGTCCCCTGGCAGAGGCCATTTCCAGCTTTGTGTTCACTTTTTGCAGCTTTTGCATTTTTGTCTCACACAACATTGGTTCCCTTTGATATATTGCTCCATCTCTGAAAGCCCTTAATTCCTTAATATGTTCTTTAGAAAACTTCACGTGTTTCTAAAAATGATGCTTTTCCCTGGCTCATCAGCATTCTCAGGGAAGCACATCCCAGCCTTTAAGATAGCCTAATGTGAACTCTAAAGCCATGTAAACACTTGTTAGGTTAATTTATGTCTGAAGGCTCTTTTGTTATTTAAATAGCTGTGAAAGAGCATCTTCATTGCAATAAAGTCAAATGAACCATCCAGTATCTTTTATTACCCAATTCCCCTCGTAGGCTTAGACCTGCAACTGAATGAAAATGTGGTGGAGCCGTTTGCTATTTGTGTGGCTTTCTCAGAACTACAGTGGGACACGAGTATGAAACAGCGCTGCTTTCCATTTATCACGTCTGCCTCTTACTTTTGACCTATTGCAAGCTTTTAACAAGATGAAGGCAAAAATGGAGGAGCCCCTGTAGCATCTCTATAAGCCAGTTGACCCACAGTTGAGCAGAGCCACTTCTGATTTCCTCTAAAGGGTAAGTACTGTACTATAACTGGGATGACTGCGCTCTGAGTGCTCTTTCAGTGTCTCACCCTCTTTTTCAGCCGCATGGGTTGTCCAAGAGTTGAACCCATCAGACAAGGCAGCAGAGAAGACAGGAAGTTCACGGTCCCACTTTTACATCATGTTTTATTTAAAACCAGAGATTAAACATTAAATTCCCTTCACCCCCCCCACCCACCACCCCCCATGTGAAAGGCAGAGGAGAAGCTCTACTGTTGGTGATAGTGTCAAGTCATTGCAGAGAGCCAGTAATGCATTTGACCTCAATTACCTGTCCGAAATATTGCCACTTGCTGACACATAAGAGTGCTCCCAGAGTGTGCTGGAGAAAGAAAAAGTCAACAAATAGAAAAATGCTGCCTCAAAAAACCCAAATATGAATATTTGGATTTTACTATGCATTGTAGCAGCCCACATTTAAAAATGATGTGTCATTTTTCTGCATAACTATTCTGAAACCTATAGAGTCCTACTACACATATCACTTTTGGCTTGGGAAGGATTTAGTGTTAATTAGTTAGAAATGGTTCCTTAAATGCTGTACTCTATATAGAAGGTGTTCCCTGTTGTGCAAAAATGTAACCAAAACTCCAAGAAAAACACGACAAATGGTTTACTTTATAGCTTAAAAACATTAGGCTGTCACTGTACTAACTCTCAGTTTATTACCTAGTACAATCGAACATCAACACTATTACCAAAAAAGAAGAGAAGAAGTCTGAAGTCTGATCAATATCCTCACGGGAGATGTGTCCTGAAAGTGTTACATTGTCACTTAATACTCACTACTGTGCATGTAGCTGCTCCACACATCCCTGAGAGGTCGTCTTATAACCTTTTCAATGCAAGTCAGATTATGTCTGGCTAGCTGTGAGCAGATGTGGACATGCATTTGTTTGTCAGTGTTCTGAGCTGAATAAAATGTGGAGGTGAGTCAGCGGGGAGGTGGTGTCTGAACGAGCAGGATTGATGTGCCTTGGATCCATCATTGGCTTGTCTAAATTGAGCACCCAGGTTTATTCAGTGTGGAGTATACCCACAGTATAGCGCCCTTTACAAGTCCCTGCTGCACAGAAGGCCACTGCAGAGAGGTCATTGTAGTAGCTTTATTCACCCATGAATGCGCTCATGAACAGTACATGGACACACACCCACACCCACACACACACACAGCTGCACAAAACACACTGTTGCTGAGCAGACCTGTGCAGAGGGCTAAATTAGGAACAAAGCTGCAACACTGAAGTGTTGCTGGAACACATTGAATGCTGTGCATCAGACAGACCAGCTGTGTGTCTAGACACTCTGACTTAGCTTACTTTCACAGGACAGATGCAGCACACATTTACATTTTACCTTTAGGAAAATATGCCACTTTATCTGTTTGGCACCAGACCTTTACAGCACATAGAATAAAAGTCGTAGAACACAAGTGTTTTTTTGTGTGCAGACATACTAGCACTGAGATGTTACAGTATTTGGAGACAACAAAAATGCTACCACTGTTTTAGAAGGATGTCGATGTTTTACCTTTTTTTGTTTGGACACATATAGTGAGTTATTAGAGGTTGACGAAGTTGCTGATGCACTTGCCACACACTGCAATTCTATTATACAGTACAATACCTTACCATTAAAATGCGGAATCTGAAGCTAGTTCAGGGATTTAAATCAACTTCCACACCCCTGAAGCTCAATCTCAGCGAATTTCATTCAGGGTTGAAGTTAAATAAATAAAAAATAAAAAAAGCCCCCTGTTTTAGACAAGAAAGATGGAGCTGAGGTAATCCACATGTAGTATTTATAGTGCATGTTTGATTGATTGTTTCCATCAAGATCAGGTAAAGACATTAATAAATATACTGTAGATTAGGTGGGTATAACCAAATATACATTACAAAAGTAGGTATTTCCTGTTGTTCAACAAATATACAAATAAAAATCACCTCTTTGCTGTAACTGTTCTAAATATTAAGATGATGCATTAAGGTCAAGCGATTTCATACATGCTTGTTTCCAACAACCCAACGATGTAACTGAATCTTGATAGTAACAGATAGAGATTAAAAGGTTCCCCCATCCTCTCTGTTTTGACAAGCGTTGTGACTCATTACGGCCATTAGCATTAAGCTTGCTAATCAATAAGCACTTGGCTGATCAGTCAGTCTTCTCCAGATGTATCCCAAGTCCCTGCCAGTTCTACAAGAGGCCACATGGGCACCCTTGATCTGTCGGTCACCTGTCCTGGCGTTCGCCCTGACAGACAGAATTCAAGTGCCACTGCCAGCTTCTGTTTGTTAAAGTTCTTTGACGGTGCTGCAGTGTGTGTTGTGTCTGTGTAACTGCTTCTACTTGTCAGCATGTTAGTCTTTGTCAGTACGCTCTTGTTTGTCATTGTTTGTGCTGACTTGATCATTGAGGCCTTGAATGTGTGTGTGTGTGTGTGTGGATGAGCATGCATAGGAGAAAGAAAAAGCAAGGAGTCACTCAAAGTTAGTGTTTTTGCTGTAGCTGTCGACTTTAGTATTGTCTTGAACAGTATTTTAGTGGTATGTAGTAGGTGTTGCTGTGTGTATATGGGTGTGTGAGAGGCTGTGTAAGTGTCGTGTATGGCAGTGTCAGTGTCAGTCAACGTAAGAGTATGTGGTGTCAATGTATGACAGCCAGCCATAGTCTGATGTGATAAGCGTGCCACAGTGAATGACAATGTCTCGACTTAGAAACAAGTGTGTGGTCTTTGCGAGGGAGTGTGTTAAAAAACAGAAAATGATTTATAGGGAAAAGCAGTATAGATGATGGAGGGTGCTACAGTTCATCGTGGAGGGGTTCTCCCTCCACGTGGTCCACAGCTCCCATCAGCAGCAGGGCTCCAGTAGCATTGTCTCGGACAAAGATGATGAAAGGGTGATCTGCATAAAACAGCTTGGGCTTTTGTATGTTCTCCTCCACTGCAGCTCCTTTCCCAGCTTCAGCAGCCAGCTCCAAGGAAGCCCAATGGAAGACACCACCCAGGTGAAGCTTTCCTTTGCTCTTGCCTGACACACCGGAGAAATCTGCCACCTTCTGGTCCCAGGCATCGGTCAGGCCCAGAGCAGACAGCGGCTTCTGAAATGGGAAAACACAGCGGGGTGGCATTTATGGACTGTCTTAAACGAAATTCTCACAGTGCTTAAAGCCATCTTACATAGAGACGTCCTGCATGCATATGAACTAGCAGCTGCCAGGCCACTGATCAATTATGCACACAAAGAGACCCAACAACAAGTAGGAGGGAATGCACATGTTAAACATTTCATGATGCTGTGACATTTAGAAGTGGGAGACATACACCTGCCATTCCCAACCCTCCACGTGATTATCGTAACCCTCCTAAATAGTCAATCATTAGCTTTTGTGAAGGAGTTTGTGACTATATTTATTTACGTTCCATCCCAAAAATCTGAGATTGGAAGGAGGCTGACAGTTGCCCTTGTTGTGAGCTGGCAGAACAAAGTGGGCGACAGGCAGAGAGGAGACGGAAGGAGGAAGCAGAGGATGAATAATTTAAGAGTGATGCCCCGTGACCTCAGCACCTCCTTTGTTTTGCCTCTGATATGAATTCCACAGAAAGTCGTCGTCATGACAGGTAGTTTATCCTCCCATGGCAGAGGGCCACTCACAGTGACAGGCTTCTCCTGGGGCCAGATGAGAGCATGTGTGGGTTTGAGTGTGTGGATGTGTGGAAGGCCACAGAAAGAAGAAAAGTTGCAGAGAAAGAGGAGTGGGTGGTGGTATTGTTTTCTGCTGGTGCATTGTTTAAACTTTAGGTGATTAAACTTTGCATCGGAAAAAACTTCTGCTGGATTACAGGAAGTCTTGATGATTTGGATGAGTTATCTGGGTAAATGTAAATGTTCTGTGGGTGCTGCCTCGCTGACGTTGGTTTTCGCTTCAAAACCACATTGTCACAGCTCAGCCGAATACTGATAACTTCCTAAAACCACATGCTAATGGACAATTCCAGTAAAGATGCCGAGTGTCTGCCTTTCTACTTAAAAGTTGAGCTATGCGTGCATGAGGAAGTGATATTGTGTCACGTTAGTCCATGCCTAAACATGAAATAAGTCTAAACCATAGAGTAAAAGGCATCTGTCACTCCTGTTCTAGTGTTGCGCTTGTGTTTTCTAGCACACTTTTCCTCACCAGACACACACACACACACACAAAACCTCCTGCTCTAATGCACTTCTATTGTCCTCATCAATTATTCCTCTACTCTCCCTCTCTTTTTCCAGTCACTACCACTACATCACTGTCTTCCTCTGCAGTTCTACCTCTCGCCTAGTATCCCCATCCCTCATCTGCCCTGTGTATCTCTATTTTATCGCTTTCTCTGTCCTTCTTTCTCCGTCTCTTCCTAACTCAGTCTTTTCCTCCCTGCCTCATCCTTCTCTTTCTTAGACAGGCCACCTCGTCCCGATAAACAGAGCGCTCCCAACTCCTTGCTCTCTATCTGCGATCATTTCATTTCATTTTTCGCCCCTTATCTAACAAGGAAACCGAGACAGATTTTGGCTGATGGCTTCCTCAAATTGTTGAAGACAAATGTGTGCGTGAAGAAAAGCAGCTGTTTTTGGCCTCTGCCTGTGTCACTCATGCTCATCCTTCCTCATTCGCTTTACAAGTATTTTTTGGTGACCCAGTTCACGTGGCCTACAGTGCTGTAGGTGCCACCGTAAAGTTATAAATAGACTGAACCAACCCCAGTGTGACCTAGGCTTCTTCTCTGACTCTCTCACTATATTTGCTAAGGCAAAAAACACTTAATTTTTTCAAGGTATAAGGTGTTTAAAAATTGAGGGACCCTGTGGCAGCAAGCTAGGAAACAGGCCAGCTGTGTCACAGGGGCCCATGGAGTCCCCTTGAACTGCAAAGGTGTGGTGCTGCATTATATAGGGAGGAAAACCTCTGGGAGGTGCTCTTTGGCTGCCCTTTCTCACTGAGGCACTACATGAATCTTAGATGGAACAGCACCGAGTCGACTGCTGATGGCTCATACAGCACATCAACGAGCTATTTGTCTGCAAGGGAGAGCCACAGGCATCGTCAGCTGGTGGTTTCCTCTATGTATGTGTGTGTGCGCAAGGCTTACTTGGCCTACAGCATTGGAGTCTAACCAGGCCGGAAGGTAGCACGGCATCAACCCTCACGCGTCTGTAGCACTCGGCATCACATTATTTCAGCTGAATCGTTGAGCCCACTAAGTAGCTTGTTGGCTGGACCTGTGGCAGCCAGGGCATGTTACAGCTCTATCTGTGAGGAGTCACTGCAGCTGACTTATAATAACCGTTTCTAAAAACACACAGACATGTTTTGTCTTAACAATCAACAGGGAGCATGTGCCGAGTACCTAAACAAAAAAGAAAATAATCATTTAAGTCATCGGTCATGTCACTTGTAGGACTGAATTTACTTCTGTACTCACTTTTCTGTAATGCTATATGTATGTAAATCGGATATTACATTTATTGTTTTAGGGACTGCAGCATAGCTAAGGCCAAATATGTCAGGGTACGAGCACAAGCAAAGATCTAGCACGTAGTTTGCGTTCGTGGAAGAGAGAATGAAGGGAGTTTCAATATGAAGGTCAACTTCAGCAGTTATACATCTTAACCAAAACTTGTGATTTGGATAATAAAGTGATTCGCATGACACATTGAAAATATGCAGCTAAAGATTATTTTAATTATTGAAAAATCAACTAATTTGCTAATTTAAAAGGTAATAAAACTGTCAAAACCCTGAGTTGAGATTACAGTTTTAAATTCCTTCTTTATCATTAAATTGGCACCTGTGTGCCAATTTTTTTTATATTTTATTTTTTGCTTCAATAATGACTTGATGTGTTAGACATACTACTCGAATTTATGCATTTCTAATTTTACGATTACTTAATATTTTTGGCCTGTTTTTAAAATGACGATTACTTTGTGGTGTAAACAAAGCAGTGGTAACAACCAAATCTATTTAAATAGGGTTGAGGAAGAAATCAATCTATGTTTGTCAGGCTACATTACGCATTTTGATGAGACACAAAAAACTCCACAGGTTGTTTTTAAACACCACACACATTTTATCTCTTGACTGTCAACATTAAATGCTCCAAAGTGTAACAAACTAGGTTCAATTTGATCCTTTTAGTTGTGACACTCAAATCATGACTATATGAGGCTCAACAGCTGTACAAGATTATAAGTAAAATCTCCTATCTCCACTGCTCCAGCACACACACACATCCTGCTCCCACTGGCTTACCAATAACACCCACCAAATTATTCTTGTAAGCTGTCGCCACATTAAACAACTACAGACGTGTTCTGCCTAATTCAATACTGCCCTTAACATCCTGTGTGGGTGGTTTCGAGCATGCAGTACAGTATGTAGCACTGGCATCATCACAGCTCCATTTCACGGACACATTTGATGCAAACTATAAAAATAAATAAAAGCTCCTTTTCTCTCTCACACCATCAGCTCTCGAGGCTTCAAAGCCTCTCAATCTCTTTATTGAGTCTCATCAGCAGTGCTCTGATTGATTTGTTATTTACATGGGTTTTTTCTTTTGCATGGTCAATACACTCTGTTTCTTTCACGCACAGACACATGAGTACACATATTGTATTCCGCAAGGCCATTTTAACAAAAATGAAAAAGAATAAAGAAACTTTAGCTTTTAGTGAGAAATGTAACTAATGGCCACGAAACACATCTTATAATTCATACAGAGCAGATCCAGAGCTGTTGTAACGGTTAAAACAGCTGGCCCCTCGACACTGTATACTGCAAAGTGTGCTCTGGTAAATATTTGATGGCCTTTTGACCTCATTAGCTATGATTGAGTAAGCTCTCCAGTGCACACTCATATGTCTTGGTGCCTGACTGAACATCCAGCCAGAATGGAGCTCAGGCTCAGCCATTAGTGTGTATTTTTGTGTGGCCTGGTCAGCTCTGGATCAGAGACAGAAGGAGAGAGCAATGAGGGTGGTTTAGTCGGTGACCTCTGGGCCAGGCTTGTTAAGAGAGTTCGCCGTCTCTGGCTACATAGCCCGACAGTCCGCCCTTCACCAGAGGAGAATACCACAAACAGGGAGATAGAAAAAAAAAGAAAGAAAAAGCCAGAGCTGTGCAGCTATTCAGTTTTTTGTGTCGCTTTCCACCTTGTCCCCAAGCAATCATTGACCCCCCGACTCATCCTCCTCCACCTCTGCTGCTCATTGGCCTCCAAAATGTCACTCCTATTTAGGTCAACAGAGGCAAGGTGTGGATACTGAGTGGTGGAGCATTATACACCTTTTCCATCAAACCCGTTCCAGGACTGGGTCAGAGCCAGTGCCTACTTTAGAAGCAGTTCTTTGCATTGATACTGAAAAAGAACTGGCTCCGGGACAAGAAACTGATTCCCAAGTAGCACGGTCTCTTTCCTGGGGGGAGGCAATATCAAGAAAAGCTTTGTTGTAAACATAAAAACTGATGTATCATCTATTGGATGGTAATAGATTAGTATATCTATAATGTGATTGATACCAGTGCAGTTAGATGCATACTAGTTGGAGCTAAAGGCTTATACTACTATCCTAACTTCAGTGTAGTTATGTAGCCTTAATAACGAAGACGCACATTCTGCGCATTACAATCACAATTAGCCAATTGAGCAGTGGTGTTTGGATGCACCAGCTCAGCAAGAACACACAGCGGACAAAAATGTTACGTGACACACACACACACACACACACACGATCTATGATCATGTGTTTGTTCAGATGCTGCCCTCTCAGGAGTCCATAACATAGCCGTCCTAAGCGCTGACAGAGTGGTAAACAGTATTAATGTACAGTGATGAGCAATTATTTGCCCGAGCCAATTGGAAAAATGATCGTCAGAGAGGACATGGCTAGCTGTCACTGGACAGTGGGTCTGGACAGACAGACAAAATGAGACTGGAGTGGGTTGAAAGTTTGTTCAGAGCTTTAGCCCTTTCATAATGATTCCTCCAATGCAGTTATTTTACCTCAGAGAGCAAATGAAGGGAGACAACTCATGACGAGTCAGAGAAACAGAGGCCAAAACATTTAAGTGCTTCTCCATAATTAGGTTGAATAATGAGAGCACTGTGTAGTGTATTTTAGTTATTTACCAGGGTAAAAGTTTTTTATTCTGTGTGGCCAACTTTCTTTGTGCAACAGTAGGTTTTCTGCTCTCTCTAGCAAAGTCATAGCCATGTCAAAATGAGTCATTTCAAGCCTTAGTTCCAGATCACAGTTTCATCCCCAGAGTGTCGTGACAATGTTAATGTCAAAAGCTTGTTCTTCAGGGCATGGTTAGCAGAATAACATGGCAGCACAATTCTACAGAGATGTTTGTTAAACTATAAAGAGGGCAAAGTGGATTTCATCAGCCCATGATGAGGTTACAATGTACATCCAAAGACAACATGGTAATAGGTTCCAGTCGGAGTAACCTGCCCTGGGGAAACGGGTTTAACTGGTGTGCCCTCTGAATCTGCCAGGTTCAACTAACCTCTCTCTCTTTCCATATGTTTCTCACTCATCTACACTAGCTGAGGTGAAGACACACTGAGCACAGAGACAGTGCAGCAAAATTTGGTAGGTCACTATAGCTCACAAGTTATACAGTCTAAGCATTCAGTACATTTAGGGTAAATAATCATGCACGGCAAAAAAACTATCTAACTACTATATCGAATTTATGTAAATAATGCAACGTTAAAATTTGCTTCCTATTGAGTCTGAATACAAACAAGGTCTGTAGTACTCACTAAAACTTTTAAGTCATGGAAATGTCTATACCTGTATATTGACAATCCACTGTTTTGACATATTTTCCTTTCTTAACTTTGCTTCGATGACAGCCAGGCTCTTCACTACAAGTATTTTGCTTACAAACAGTATGCAAGTGAACAAGCTTACAAATCTGCTATTAATTCCCTCTTTCCTTATTAGCAAAAAGCACAGTCTAAAACATGTAGCTGCTTCTCATTTTGTGTTGGCACTGACCATTGATTTTGCCAGTTTTAATGGCAAATCTCCCCCCTTGGAAAGGCATATCACATGTTGCTAATTTACATATATTCTGTATGTAACAAGATGACAGACCAAAACTGAACTTGGCTATTGGTAGGTTTGTGTGTCCTGAGCAGTCCAGTGTCTGTACACTGCCAAAGACCATTTGTGAGGGACGAATCTACTCAGTAACACCCTTCTACAAACAGGGTGGCAGTAGATATGGATAGTTGGAACATGTACCTTGTGAAAAATAAGTTGACCAAATTAAGTGGACTACACATTTTGTAATGTGTTAGAAAATGTGATCAGGACCCCTGTTAAATACATAACGTAGCTGTTTATTTATTAAGCTCAGTAGAATAAACTTGAGAAGGAAAGTTTCTTTTCAAAATGACCTACACAAGCAGGACACTCTTAAAAGTGCGAAGGCCTGTGTGATTCCAGTACTTTGGCTGTGCCCTCGCCTCTGCTGCAGACCCTGTGGCCTGGTCAAATACATGCTCCTTCACCAGCCTGACAACTCTCTTACCTCCCAGTCAGCAACTCGACACAGACTTCGGTTTGGCCTGTGTGGACCTTAACAACCCCTGCACACACATTAACATCAGCAGCCACTAAGCTGCTGCTTGTCTGCCTGCTGCTCCTCCTCTTCTGTCCTCAGACCAGCTATTTGCTGGCTTTGAGGGTAACAGAAGCGGAGATTCAAACTACCAGCTGGGCTGTGGCATGACTTTTGTGCTCCTGCAAAAGGAGGTCTGCGGGAGACATTGAAAGCCCACTGAGGTGCTACAGGTCCTTGGGCCATACTTAGCCTCCCGGCAGCCGGGCTCTAATTTCCTGCTGAGCACCATTACAGTCTGATGCTGTGTGTGCACGCAACTGGATGCCAATCACCTCAAGGGAGAGAGGAGAACGGTGGGAAGAAATGACATTTAACCTCACTAGAGTCAGAATCTGCTCTAAGCTGGGAGGGTCAAGCCAGGCCACTGATTCAGTTACCAAGAGCATGAAAAAGAAGGAGACAGAAAAGTACGGAAGAGAGGGGTCACAGGTGAAGAATTTATGGAGGAAGAAAAGAAAGAGGAAGAAATGACAAGTGAGAAACAAAACAAAACATGAAGCTAGAGCAGCAGGACACAAGGACAGGGCACCAAGTGAGGAGAATGGGGAAAGACATGAATAGAGAAAAAAATTATTCATGAAGGGAGAGAAGAAGCAAAAAGATAAGCATAGCAAAAGCCAGGAAGAGGAGGTGGGCAATATGAGCTAAGGACAAAGAAAAGGGGACATGGAAACACTACAGAAGAGGCTGGAAAGACAGAAATGATGAGAATGATGACGACATTGCTTGGAGATATGAAAAGCATATCAGGTAAAGTGAAAAATGATCCTGTGTGTGGATACAGGAAATGAATGGCAGATAGAAACCAAACAAAGAAACTACAATTGTAGCTGCATGCAGGGATCTTCTAGTTCACATTCCATTCCAGTATTAAAAAGCTGGGCAACCTCCTCTCCACTGCACATTTACTGTACTGCTCAAGCACGTTATCCTAGTCCTCTGGGATGAGTAAAGAGAAAACCTTCAATGGCTCCAGAAATTTTTCTGTACCTATCCCTAGATCTGTTCTGTCTCAGAGGTCTACAGACAATTCCTTGGACTTCGTGGAGGGGTTTGTGCTCTGACATGCACTGTTAACTGTGGGACCTTATATAAACGGGTGTATGTTTTCCAAACCATGTTCAATCAACTGAATTTCCCACAAGTGGACTCCACTCAAGTGGTACAAGGAGTGGGAACAGGATGCACCAGAGTTCATGAATACTTATGTACATGTGATTTTATTTGTTTTGTTTTTTTGAATAAATGTGCTAAAATGCTAAAATGTGCTCTGTCATTTTGTAGAATTTTGAGGAAGATAATAAATTTGATAAATTTTGGAATAATACAATTTGTAACATAACAAAATGTCGAGAAAGTTAAGCACTGGGAAACTTTCTGGATGCACTGTAGACTGGGAACCTGTCCAGGGGGACAACATCTCCTCCAGTGATAGCTGGAATAGGCTCCAGCCCCCTGTAACCCTGAACAGGATAGGCAGTTAAAGATAATGGATAGATGAACTGATGGATGGATAATTCAAGATGGCTATATTTGCATACCTGCCAGTCAACTCTCTTGGGAAGACATTTAGAAGCCCTGTAGAATCACCACCTTAAAGATGTGATGCTACAACAGAACAGTGTTGTAGATGGACTAGAATGCAAAGTCTATGATAAACACTAAAGGAACCACTGAAACCACCTGATCCTCAGTGAGGTCATCACCCTATCAGGTGAAGAATTAGTCATCAGCCAAATTTTTAACCAAACACTTCAACATAGACAACATCAGAGACAACCCTCGTTGTGGTCGTCACAAACTGAGACATGAGCCTGAAATATAAGTTTAGTTAAGTGTAACCAATATCAATAAGTTAGTTTTGGGTTTAATCTCTTATTCTACAATAAACTCACTGTAATGGGAGATTTAATATCGTAGACCATTTGATAAAGTGGCCACACACGCAATGTTGAACTAACCTGTAGGCTGAGTGTACTGCTGATGTTTGCCCTGGGGAGGGAGATGGCCACACTGGTAACACCGGTCTTCTCCAACCACTTGGACAGCCGCTCCGGGTTCAGCAGCTTCTCCACCCGATCCAGATTCTCCACGTGAAAAGGCAGCAGGAGCACCAAACTGGCCTTGTCTCCCCACAGAGGTACCTCCAGAACCTGCACCATGTTTTCCATGTCTTCGTGGAAACGGTACAAACCTGAAGCGGAGGCAGACAGTAAGGATCAGAGACTCAAGGAGACAAGGAGAGAGTTTGCCATAATGTAACATTTTTTGCTATTCAGCAGTACTACAGAGGAATTAGTCTCCTGGAAGACGGCTGAGGCTTGCTTGAATTTTCAGCTGTGTCACTGCAGTTTACTGCATTTGCTGGCACCTGAGTTCTTATCTGCCAAAAAGAACTAAACTGAGAGAGAGAAAACACTACAGAGCTGGATCAAGTCCATTCAAACATAATGTGAATGCAATCTTAAACAGAAAGACAAAGGATTACTGAAATAATCTTTTTCGTGAATTGGAAATGACATTATTACATTAAACACAATACAATGTATATCTTCAACATCTTTTACTGCTGTCATAGCAGAAACTCCACTCTGCCTTCCTGTTTTAAGACAATACATAAAATATGGAAAGCGTGTTAAATAAATCATAAGGTACACAGTGATAAATAGGAGGAAGTAGATTGGACCTTACAGATGTTCTAGCCATTTTAGAGCTTGATTGCTTTTTACTGCACTTATTTGCTGGCAGGAGCACAGCAGCAACAGACTGTGTTTTTGTTTTTTTTGCTTTACCTGCTCTGTGCATCATCACCACTTTGGTGTATTTCTTCCCCAAGAAGGTTCGCCGATCTGTGCTCTCCTGACTGAACTCTCTCTCCCACAGGCCTGAGGAAAGAGTCACATAAACAGAGGACAGAGCCATTTTGAATACCGAGTGCTTGACATGGACAAGTTGAAAGAAAGTACTGAATGATGAGAGGTGAAAAGGTAGCTACAAGGTTAAATCATGCCTTGTTCATAAAATACGTATAGACGTCATTCAGTCTGACACGGGCGACACCCCTCAGGAATCGCAGACAGGTACTGCCCATTAAGCAATGCCCTATCTTCACAAAGCTATGGCGTTGGAGAACCATACTGAGGCAGTTATGAGGTCCTTAAGGCCACAGCATCCCAATCACTGTTCACCACATCCCACTTGACCCTACTAACCCCCTGACAGCTGTCAATTTAGGAGAGGATAAGAGCAGTGGAATTACTGCTGTAATAACCTCACAACACATCCCCAAAGCTGCTGGCCAATTCAATAGAGCAAGTGACACTGGATGAAGTGAGGAGATTGACAGATAATGTCGCTCCTTGTGAATGACAACAGGGGCTGCCCAGGGCTTTGGCTAATGTTGGTTTTCATTATTGATCAGTTATTTGAAAAGATCATTCACGCCACAATGCTAAGGTGCATGGAGGCCCAGAAATAGTGAAAAATACCCACGTCAACCTCCCAGAACCCAAGGTGACATCTTCAAATTGCTTGTTTTGCCCGAACAACATTCTGACACCAATAACATTTTAAAAAGATAAAAGACAGCAGCAAACTTGTCCCATTGACAGTGAATGTTTGACATTTTTGTTTGACGAAATGACATCAAAAGAACTCTAGGTTAAGCAGTAAGACATATTTAATGACAATAAAACAAAGACAGGACTATGGTTATCTGCTCCTGCCATACAATTAAACTGTCAAGGAAAAAACACAATGAAGCTAAAAGCTTATTTCCATTGTGGTCCTTGCACATCAATCAAACTGGGGAACTTGAAAGAGAGATAAAAACAGGACTAAGAATCTGCAGAAATGCTAGGAGCTCTGTGAAACTGCACTTAGGCAGAGTTGATGCTTTCAGTAAAATGCCTGCACGCGATCAGAGTGAAAACATTCCCAACATCGACAGTACTAACACGTTGGCGCTAAGCAGGGATACGTTTACAATGGTCGACATCTGCGCTGCCTTACATTCAAAACTGATGTCTTAAAATGTTCTGTCAATCACTAACTTGACAGCATGAGGGGTGGTTTTCCCTAAAACCACCCAGGTCCATCTTGGCCTCAGCCAATCAAACGTCACAGCAAACCAACATTCGATTCTTCCTGCCAGGCTTGCTAGCACACATCAGCCTTTTGTTCTGCTTCCTGTAACATCAGAGAGAGAAATATGATCGTGTTGGAATTCAAAAACAACTGGCTTACAGTCACCTAAAGTGCCAGGCGTGTTGAAATGATGTCACGATGAACAATTTCTCCACAGTTGTGTATGTGAAAATGGCACAAATCCGTAACAAGCAGGGATTAAATTAATGAGCTCCTGCAGCCTGCACAGCAGACTTTGTTGATCTCGGTGCGTGTGGCTTGGCGGGCTTGTCTCGAGATGAGTGGACCTGCCTCGAGTTCGCACTGCATCATTTTCTTTTGCAGGACAGCACAGCAGCGAAGAGACCACTTGAAACCCAAATCCATTAATATCAACTGACAATAGACCAATGGTACAATTGCAGAGCTAGAAAATCCAATCACTCAAAGACTTAGCAATTCATACTGTAAAGTTCAGACAAAAACCAAAGGAGAATCAATGAGACGGACCGGCACCATCCCCTCCCTCATCAATGTTTGATTAGATGTAGCTGTGGTATTTCACGAGCCATTGTTGTTTGAGGGTAAATATGTGGGGACTAGTTGTTCTCTCTCACCTTGTTTCCGCTCTCTCCTAGTCCCTGTGTTGTTACATTATCTCATATAAGTTTCAAAAATCTTATTTATATTCTTCCATTTCCCATGTTTGTTTGTCTAAACCAGGAACAAAGCCTGAATTAATTAACTAGTGTGGACTGGAACTCCCATGGTAGGTCTTTTACATCCCTCCACTATGTCAGTCAGTCTCTTTTGCTGTCTCTGCAGGCTACCCTCTCTTTCTTTACTTTTCTCAGTTTTCACTTTGCTTCTCTCTTTTGCTCCATGTCTCTTTGTCCTCCTCCCACCCAGAAATCTCTCCGTGCACTCTTCCTTCTCTGTGGTCCTCTTTTCCAATCTCTTTGCTTTTACCATGTCTCTACTATAAACATGTTCCACTACTAATTGGCCCTGACCTTCCCTTTCTCTGAATGCTGTGTACAGCCTGGGGAAGGAGGGACGGCAAAAGAGCTTTTTAATTCTGCCTTTCAATAATTAACTAAAGGGAATGAAAGTGAAACAAACAAAAACGGGCAAGGATGCAGAGGCCCGCTCGGTGCCAAAAGAAATTCCGGCACCATCTCTAAAAACCATTTCATTATCAGACAGTTTAAAATGACTTAGAAGCCTTAAATCAAATGTAAAAAGTTACAACAAACCAGTGGCAGCCAGAGACAGCAAAAAGCAAACTATCGACCACTTTTAAATTATGAATCGAAACTAAAGGAATCCAATTTTCTGTAATCTAATTTGCGTGCTGCAATCTGCTGTATAATCTAATTTGTATATTTCCTGCACAAAATTAATGAACCGGCCAATGAGGGTCGGTTCACCGAAAAACTCATTTCGTAATGAAGTCAAAACATCAAACAAAGAAAATTAATTAAACTGCTTATCAATGTATAGTCTGTCAGGGAATGTTATTTTCAGAGGGCTGTCTATCTGTCGGTAACCTGTTTTCACTACAGCAGCCTTGCCTTCTATGCACCTAATAAAAAGAATGCCAGCAGGAGAAAACAGAAGGAATAGAGGCAGATAGACAAAGATAAGGATGTGAACATGGAGACATGCTGGAAAAAAGAAAAAGTGAAGACAGGGGTAGATCAGACAAGCGATACACAATGACAAAAAGCATGCGCACAAAAAAAGCGAAAAGCGTCACAAAACGAGCAAGTGAAAGAGAAGGATATATTTAACACATCGTCATCTTGTGTGGATACTGCAAAGAAAACGAGGTTCTACGTCAGCGGGCGAATGTTGGCTGTGAGAATCAGAGAGGTGAGTGACTGCAATCTGGAATAAAGTTCAGCTATTTGTAATTTCTGTGACTCGTGATGACCTAAAATCCAGTTTTGCAGACACTGGCTTTATTTTAAAAGCCTACTAAAAGTAAATTCTATTTTACTCTTTAACCATTGACAGTGAAGTGAAGTGTTGGAGACAGATATGTTTATGGGATGCAACTGTTAAATCGCAGATGGGGCTTCTAACTGACTGAATTTGTATCGAAACATTGACTAGTTGCCACCCCTGCAGCCCATCACAAAGAGCAGATCTGAGCCAAGCCGTGCTGCCGCAGACTTGGAGCTCTCCAAGCACAGATGTTAGGCACGACACCGAGGGAGAGAGTCTGGACACTTGTTACTCAATTATTTAAGATGACACATCACCCACCAATGGAAGATGAATAAGCTCTCAGTGATAGACCCCAGAATCATCCTTTATCTGCTGTGTCCACCAGCTGGAGTCCGCCGCATGCACGCACACCGAAACACTCACACAGACATGCACGCCGCACACAGGTGGGCATGCTGGCACACACAATGTGTTAGGCAAAGTGGCACAGAGGCTTTCGGTGCAGTCTGAAAAGTGAAAATGGTACACGTGCATGCCATATTTATAATAATTAAAATTCCAAGATATGCCACAAGTGACACAGCACATTTTAAATTGATCCACAATTACAACGCACACTACCCTATTTCAGCATCACTCAGTCCATTCACACACATGCACCTGACTAGCAAACTTAGATATAAAGGACAGAAGGAGACGGGGCCAACCCTGTGACATAGGACGACCGCTCTACATCCTGGTCCTCATCTCCTCCGACCAGTTATACCATTCTCACCATAATAAACGATCAGCTTGCTATAGGGTTGATTCCTTTATGCTGGCCTGTCTCCACACGATGTTATAATTTGCCATTAGCCAACCAATGCTTTTCCAAGATACTGTGGACACAGATGAACCGAGTACAGACAAGCCTACTTGGAAAGGCCCTGTGGTTCCACCGTTTCTGCTCACCTTTAAAGCGCAGAGCATTGGCCAGTATCAAGGCTCCAGCCTTAGCCTTGATTTCTCCCTCCACAGGAGCTCCATCCAGCCCACCAAGCCCAGCTTTAGCCCAGGCATAAAGCTGCTTCAGGTCGGCCTTAGCATCTCCTTTGCCCATTGGCTGGTGCTGGAGCCTGAACTTGTCTTGGCTGTCCTTTACAAAGGCCTTGCTGACCGGAGGAGCTTGCTTGGAGAACACAGCTGAAGATGTATGCAAGTGAAAGGTGGTGCCATTGGCGTCAGTGAAGCTCTTTAATGCCGCTGACAGAAGATTCCCAATCTTGGCTCCAGCCTTGGAGGAGGATGGCGTTTTGAGGAGGTCTTGAACCTGACTGGCCGTGGTGCCTGCGGATCCTCCGCCAAGTGCTCCAAGTGAAGAGGCCACAAGAAGAGGGGAGAACACCATGTTGACGGAGCTCGGCTCAGATCGAATGGCCTGGTACAGACGCAGACCCAGAGCCCAGGTCAGATCACCTACAGGAGAAGGGGGGCGAGCCGGGGGGCTGGCTGGGGCAGCAGGACTCTTCTTGGGGGAACTAGTCGTGCTGCCCTGCACTAGAAGAACTGAGGATAAAATTAAGAAACCGACGTCAAGCCTGGGCAACATGGCAGATCTGGAAAAAAGCACAGGAGTGGAATCACTGTAAAGATTTAGTTATATAAGATTTGTGTGAGAATGAGAAGAATGAATCACTTCTGCTGCAAACAAAGACAAAAGCACTATTGATTCCATGTAGTAGGATGCGTTTTAACAGTAGAGTAGCCACAGCTGTTTTGTGCACAGCTCATATTTAAGATAAAGCAGCATTTCCTGTAAAAGTACTTGTGCGATCAGCAGCCCCCTCCCCTACGGTGCCACAGCAGTCAACTTGATTTTGTAAATTCTTCCCCTCTTGGAAAAGTGGTTATTATCTCACCCGCTGCGCAAAAAACAGAGTGTGACAATTTGATGAAATTTCAAAGGAAGCTTTTTAGTCGAGGACGAAGAGGAGAAAATAAAATACGCGTTTTGCCCCCCAACCCTAGCCCCCCACCCTCCCCTGCCTTCCAAACACCCGGACTCATTGATTCTGTCGAGCCGGGCTGACAGGAGGAGACTGGAAACATCTGCTGTCCAGCTCAGCCTCCTCTCTGTCTGTCGTTTGTCACCGGAGCTCTGTGCGAAAGGCAAAGAACGAAAGACATGTTTGTCCAAATTTACCGTGGATTCATTCAAAGTTTAGCCTGTCTGCGCCGCCGCTGTCCTTTCGGCTGCTTTGCTCCAGAGGAAGTGGGGCTGGGCTCAGACGTGGCAGCGCTCAGAGGAAGTTCACCGGCTCCCCTCACACTCGACCCCGGACACACATTCCTGTTTTTCTCCGAACTTCCAGACTTTGCAGTGAAGCTGCGGAAGCGCGCGCAGTGTAGTTAGCGGATCTGCCCAGTAATCAAATCAGCAAATAATATAATAAGCAATAAGCAAAACAGTAGATGTAGGAATAACACCTATGAGCTGTGGATGTGACATGCAAATACATATATATATATATTTGTGTGTTTTAACATCCTTTAATTTAGGCCTTGCTCCAGAGAAAAATGTGCCGTTATGTCGCCTTTGAAGACAGCAGTGATTTCTTGACAAAATACATTCATGCATAAAACAACCGTAATAAACTATTGTATTATAGCTGTTCCTTGCGAGTTTGGCAGGAGTTAGGCTGTATGGATGTCATGTTGGCCCTGGTGTAGGGGAACAAAAGTCCACCGGTTGCACTAAATGAGGCGTTTCTCCATACACGCCGGGATAATAAACTCTCTTGTTCTTGGCTCAGGGGGGGATGTAGTTCCCACAGCCATTCAAGCGGGGTCGCTAATGGTCTTCTCATCGTCTCAGCTCAGTGACCCTGTGAAAGAGGCTGCTGCATGTGGGCCAGGGGCCTCCCAAACCTGACACCCAGCCCTCCCAGTGGTTTGGATACAGACCACATGAGCAGTGGGATGATTGGTTTTAGTTTTTACTTCTTTTAGTCAGAATTTAAACATTTCCTAACATTTTTATTAAAACTGCTCCCTGTTTTATAGTGTCTTTGTTTGTAGGTCTAATTAACGAAATGCAATTTGCAGAGCAGTGAACGCCCGCACGCTCACTCACACTCTCCCAGTCCACCTTAACACTCACTCCAGCTCACTTTGCAGTAGCTGTACTGATGTAGTCTACTGTCAAGGAAAAGTAGGGCAGACCATGCAAGCCCATATTACGTCTGACCCTTTCAAATGTCCTCATTCTGTATTCTCCTCATTTCCCCGGTTTTCGCCTCCCGAAATTGTACCTGCCCTCTCCCTACAGCACAACAAGGAGTTGAGAGCAGATAACTTGGAAAACACAGCTTCGGGACAAGGATTATTGCCCAAATTGAAGGATGGAGAATGGTCATATAGGGTCCTGATCAATAAATGTAGAGATAGACTAAGGAGGCTAGAGAAGGATCAAAGAGGGATATGGAGGAAGATAACTGCTTGAGACCACCAATGCTCAGCAATCAGGCCGAACATAACAGCTTGTAGACCCAACCAATTATTTACCCCAGCCAAATCAATAGAGCTCTCTCTGAAAGATAGCCATCAGCAGCACTATCTGGAACACATTCACAGCAGAAAGCACAAACACACACGGAGCACTCTGCTCGTTGCCACTCTCGCTCTGTGTCTCTTTTGCAAACGCACCCTCTCAGACCAACTCGTAAATAAAGCGCACATAACTTAATTATTGGGCATCTACACTGGACACAGAAAGATAAAAAGCTGAATATATCAAACTGCACATTGAAGCAAACGGACACTACGCCACACTACACACACATATCACACACAGATCTGGTAATGATGTTGAAGCCACATTGTCAGACTGGTGACGAGTCAACGTGTGACACCTCAGAGGTCGTAACCCTCACCAAACCAGTCACCATCCATTCCTGCGACCCACAGCACCACATCACAGCCAGTATCATCTTTAATGAGCAGCGGCACGTTTTACAATGCAGGTGATTCATAGAAAGCTGGGCTTGCACCACAGTTAAATTAGTCCCCGGGGAAGCTGTGAAGCTCCTCAGTCAGCAGATTGTGCATCTCGGGATTTATAAAGAGATGCACTTTAACCACACTCCACCTCCACATAGCACCTTTTTACCCCACCCCCAAATGGCGCACCTACACCCTGCCTCACTTGCCTTCGAGCTTGCTGCACTTTTTCGTAGTCTCAGGCTGTGATTCAGTTTCCCAGCTCCAGATGTCATTGTCTTAGGCAGTAAATGTTGCATTTCGCCTCACATGTTATCGGTTTGTGCGGCTGTTAGCCGTTGTTCTTGGCCGTTGTGGAGGTTAAACGCATGTGGCTCAAGGGCTCAGCCACAGAATCAAAGCCTCACAAGGAAAGCCATTACAGTCATCTGCCCTAGAGCTACAGTATATCTACTCAGCCCGTGTTCCATTCTTGCTGTCATTTTTTTCTTTCTTCTCAGCAACACACATTCAATGTTTCACACATGTTGTGGCTATTTATTTTACACTACTCCTCTTTTTTACACTACCCTCGACCCCTCTACGCTCCCTCTCCCTTTAAGGCCTCCCCACACATGGCTGTGTTTGCTTGTGTTTTCTTTGCAGGTAGAGAAATTACATTTTTATGTCAAGACATTAAACAGACAGAACCCCTTTACCTTAAAATATACACAAAACAACATTTTTCTTATGAATTTGTTCAAATTTCCACTTCTTAATCACTGTCAACCAATTTCCTCTCCACTTCTCACCTCCTCTCATTTCTTCACCCCTACTCCTACTCGTTTCCCATATCTGCACTGCTTCTTCTCCTTCTCCAATGGCGTCTAAACCTCTCCCCGTCCCTCTGTGTCTCGCAGATTTTGGCGCTTGTACAGAACAAACAGCATGTAACATGTGAGCCCCCCTATTCTCATCAGTTCTGGTCTGCCTGTCTGTCATCAGCCCTGGCCCATTTTAACCAGTAGAGAGCTGGTTTAGACCCTGTCTGGACAGGTCCTCTGGGTCCTGTTGGTTTCTATCAAATTTCATTGTGGTCCTTTCAAACTGAAGCTCTTACTTAATGTCTGGCAAAGCAGCTAAACTGCAAACATGAAGTTCACTGAAGAAACAGCCCCAACTTCATCTAATGATCTTTTGCCAGACCTTGACTATACATATGAAAAAAGCAAACACATATTCATCTAACAGGATTATTTAAAGCTCAGCAGAATCCAGACCTTGGCAGTTCTTATTATCAGTAGCTTCTAATTGTGGGAATTTAGTCATAAAATTATATAAAGATCAGCCATGGAAAAGAAAGCTTGATAGATGAATGGACAAAGGGAGACAGATGGAAAAGAAAGGAATATGTGAATTTAATCAATGGAGGGAGAAAAGAGGGAGCAGCAGGAGAAAGGTGAGGACCAGCCGTGTCAGCTGGGGTCAGACTGAACATGTTGAACAGTGCCAAAATCATGGACACATCTGCTGCTCATCTTGAATGTTTCCAATAAACTTTAAATGTTTCCTGCAGCACTAAGAAAGTGTACCGAGCTGCCAAAACAGAAGGGGCCTGGTGTTTGATTTTCTCAGCGTGTGAGCTAGAGAAAAAAGGTGGTCTCTCACCTTCTTTTTTTTTTTCATTAGATGTATCTATAAATTACCCAAACTTCAGAGAAATGCACAGAAGTACAAAGGCATGGGTACACATATCTACAGGCACAGCAAGAAAGGCAAATGTGTAGCTTTTAATGTGCTCAGTGAGTCAGAAAGAAAAGCAAGTGCCAAGAACCCACAAGAGTACACAGCTGCTTCAAGCAAGTGTTGACAACTATCTTTATAGGAATTAAATATCGCTCCTAACCCCACCCCATGTAACTGCTGCACACCTATGACTCAGATCGCTAGGGCTCAGACTCTATGACACTAAATCAACATGTCAGCTTTTTAAAGTTTCACAAACTAATTTATAATGTGCCTCATATAAAACTAACACACACACACACACACACACACACACACACACACACACACACAGATATACCTGAGTCTGTCAGGGATATGGACACACACCTTCCAAAAAGAGAGATACGTTAACACCATCGCCTACCGACACACATACACTTACAAACGCACGCACGCCCACACATGCACGCACGCACACACACACCAGACACACACACACACACACACACAGCTTATATCCTCTGGCTGTGAGTTTGCCAGCAGCCAGCTGGTACTGTCATGTCTGATAGGCTGGAACAGAGACAGAGACAGAGACGAGACTGGGAGAGGGAAGGCGGAAGGAGGGAAGCAAGCTGGGAAAAGGGTCTACAGCAGAATGCATTAGTAAGACCCCTGTCTGTCTGGATGAGTGTTACTGATTGGAAAAACTGTATCAAACCCTGGCAACTCATTATGCTGTCTCATTTTGGTCCATAGGGAGTTTTCTCCCATCCCTCATTCTGGTCCTCCAAACTACAGGACATTTTATTGTTCCTTTCTTTTCTTAAGTGGCCTCCTGTTTTTAATCAGGAAGACATTTCTAATATTTAAATAAACTAAACATGATCATGACAGTGATGAATGTGTGTTGACACTTTTGCGAAAAAATAAATGAAAGATAATATTTTTGTAATAGTTCATATAATTATGTGTAAACAATGTTGTTTTTAATAAAAAGGAAATAAATAGGATTTCTGCTGCCCGGCAAGACAAAACAGCCATAATTAAAATATCGTTGAGCAAGACAAATCACTCAGCAATTATTCTGTGATATGACTTCTGGCTTTCACACTTCAAATAGACAAAAATCATACAAAGACAAAGCAGTGCTAATATTGCAGAATTTTGCAATGTCTGCTTTTGACTCCAGACCAGACATTTTTTGTTGGTAATGTAAAAACATGTTGTGAGTTTTTGTTGGTGAGAATTAATGGCCACATAGATCGAGGCTCATAAAGGTCATGGTTTTCTTAAAACTCAGCTGCCACTGAAGACAAATAATCCTGGAAATTCATCAGATACTGCAACAGCCTTGTTTCTAAGTGCTATGTTCAAGTATTTTGGTGAGTTTTAAAAAGACCCTGGACATATTCACTTAAAACCTAATGAATTTTGAAGTGTCTTTATTAGATTATTAAATTATTAGAGGTATACCAAAAGTGCCTAGCAAGCTGCGATAGTAGTTTGGTTCTCTTTAGAAAGTCAAAACGAAATGCCCCGTATATCATTAAGTCATGGAGACAGATGTCATGGGGAATGATGCTGAGCCTGATAAAGTGAAAAAAAAAAAAACTCCTACACAGTGCTGAGAAAAACATATAATGTACAGTGTTTCCGTAATGAAGGTCAAACAACCAAAATATAAATGCTATGACTCCAATGAAATTGGGTCCAAGTTTGTTCAATTTTGCTCTCATTATTTCATGAAATATAATTTGTAGGTATTACGGTGGTTAAAAGAAATCAACTAAACAAGACTTCAGGTCTGTCAGGCAAACTATGCACAAATTCACCATGTCTGTTACTCTCCCCAGTACTGATTGAACAACAAAGATCACACTAAGAGCAAAGTGTGTATTAGTCCAGAAGGTCACAATCCAGATGAACTCAATATTCAAGAGACGACCATCAGGACAACGCTAAACACCAATAGTGTGCACAGCAGAGCTGCAAGCAGGAAGCCACTACTCTCTACAAAGAAGAACATTGCTGCCCATCTCCAGTTTGCTCCAGGTCATGTGGATAAGCCAGGAGGCTCATAGAAGAATGTTCTGTGGAGAGCTGAGACCAAAGAAGAACTTTGGATTAAATATGTAAATACACAAATTCTTCTACTAAAGATGGTTAAAGCAGGGGAAAAGTCGTGTTTGGGACTGGCCAAGTCAAAACCCCAGTCTTAATCTCATAGCAATGCTGTGGAAAGGCACAGGCAGTTTGTGCAAGAAAGCCAAATAACATCCCAGAGTTAAAGCTTCAGTAGAAAGAGCAAGGAGCAAAAATTCCTCCAAGCTGATATGCAGGGCTGATAAACACTTACTGGAAATGTTTAGTGGAGGTTGTTGCTGCAAAACGGGGTCACGCCACGTCACAGATTCACTCACCTTTCCCACACACAAATATCTAACATCTGATCCATCCGAGAACTAAAACACTAAATAAGTGAAATATTGTCACATTTGATTAGCTTGGTTTGCTTAAATGTTTTTGGGACCTGCATGAAAATATAATCGCATTTTAGGCCAAATTAATATACAAAAAGTGAAAATTATAAAGGGTTCAAAAACGTTCGAGCACCGCTGTAGATATACAGTTGCATATTTTTTGTGTATATGGTTTCCTAATAAAAAAAGTGGTGTGTAGGACCACCTCTTAATACAACGCACTCCAGTGGGAATTCACCATCCACTATGACCTCAGTAATAAACACATTGCAGAATTATCACCTTTCTGACAGTTTCAACTTAAAAGAGAAATTACAGCCCTAGTAAATTAAAATTCATGGCAGAGCTGCTGGATTGGATTGCATTAGGTTGTACCGGTGTGCCTACAGTAATGAGGTGGCCAGTGAGTGTATATTTCACTTAATATTTAGGATAGACATTACTTCTCATAAGCAGGAAAAGAGTATATTTGCGTCATTAACAGGTTGTGATGTTTACAGGCATCCACAAATAGCTGGGTTTAAACATTTTCTGTGAACTTATGGCTGCCCTTTAATTCTTGTAAAACTTAAATTGCAAAAGTTTTTAAATTATACTGAAGAAGTTTTACCAGTTTGGCTTATACAGGCCGAATATGGATATATATTCAGAAGTCATTGTGATTGTAAATGTAATCTCTAACACAAAGAACAGTCCTGTAGCACATATTCACTTTCACCCGCAGAATGCAGCGACATTTGAAAAGGATATTGTGAAGTCCCAACAATCACAGCCAGGTAACGGCCTCAGAGATTAACATCCATAAAGAGTATTGTAGGGCTACCATCACCTGTTCCCATGTTTTATTCACAACCTTTCCCCATGCATTACCATACATATTTATAGAGATAACTGCATTTACATGTACATGGACACCCTTGAGCACGCACACACACACACACACACACACACACACACACACACACACACACAGTTCAGCCTAACCCTGAGGGCTGAAGCTGTCATTTTAGTCCTTCACAGCAGGTACTGTATGCGTGTGTCCCATGAAGCACACATGGAGATCTATTGTGTATGTGAGATTCACATTGACTGATAGATGGTGGCTGCAGGGCAGGTGGGCACTGAGTCATCTGCTAGTGTTGGATGGTAGGGAAATAGGTGGAAAATGTGGGGGCAGGAATGGCGAGATGAAGTGAGGTTGGGGTAGTCTGTTGGTCATGCTGCCATTCAAGCCTCATGGAAAACTAGTTCCAATGTGGCTTAAGGGCAGACTAATCCAGAGAGGAAAACAAAATAATGTGGGAAAGGGTACCAAAGCAGGAGGGGAAAGGGTTAAAGGTCAAGATGAAAATGCAAAGTTACTGCTTTGTTAATCTGCCTGTCTGGGAACTGTGTGTGTGGGAGGGGGTTGACTGAGACAGGGAAATCACAGGAACACACATAAAGATGCATGTAAAAACAGGCAACTGGTAAACAACAGGCCAAAGTGAGATAGAGCAGATGAGTATTGCCAAAGGAATGAAAGATGAGATGAGTGACATGCACAGGCAGAAGAAAAAAAAAAAGCATAAATTACACAAAAAAACTACCAAATCAACAGGTGAAGTCATATGGATGAATTTAAGACCGTCACGCTGGGTTTAGAAGGACAGGGTTGAGGTGGGAGAAGGGGTGTAACTGCACCCTCGTAAAGGAGGGAAAAAACTGTTCTCTCTATTCTCATTATCCCATCTTTCCCTCTCTCTCCAGTTTGCATCAAAGCTCCTCTGTCTCTCTCTCTCTCTCTCGCTCGCTCTCCCTCCCGCGCCACCACCTCCTCTAAGCCGCTCTGCCATTTTCTCCGGCGAGGCTTAAGATGGAGGGATTTTACCCTTTTCTCCCTCCGTGTCAGTTCATTTCCAGTACGGAGTGCCATATGCAGACCCTGCATCTATCAGCAATGAGATATAAGCTGCTATGAATGTCAAGGGTCAACTTGTGATATTATTGTGCCGTTAATGGCCTACGGTGTTATAGGGCCTCTAATACCCCTGGAAATGACTGCTCAGACAGCTCAGACATGGTGTGTGTGTGTGGGTGTGTGTGTTTGCATGTGTGTAAAATCATGAGGCTGTGAGACCACCTTGTAGTAAGCCACATAACTAATGCTTTTCCAAATGTAAGCAGGATTCAAACTCATAGAAAACACTTTTTTAAAATATAAAATCCACATCCATTGCATGCACACACAGACGCACACACACACACACACACACACACACACACACACACACACACACACACACACACACACACACAAACAAACTTTGGCTATTTATTTGCAACCTTTGTACAGTCCGGATTTTTTTGTTTGGCGCTTCGTCTCCACTTCACTACTAGTACACACAGCAATTTTATAAAAATAAATAAATGGCGTTTAATGGCATTCAGTCAAAGTGGGCATGTGTTGGGGGAATACGCAGGCATGCATTAATTCAGTTTGCATTCATCAAAATTACATTAGTTTCAGCCTTCCACAGTGTGAAGTCAAAAGAAGTACACCGAGAGGCTTGTAAATATTACTTCACTGTAATTCCAAAGTGGCCACAGGTGCAGCCCTCATGCATTTATTAAAGCACATTTGAATTTTTAAACTGGTGGATTGCATTGTGTTGTGATGCCGATCTGCAGAATCAGTTCATGTCGCTCCCCGCTGCAATAAAAGACTCGCATTTGTAAATTTCAAGGGGGGCACTGACCACCACATCCACATTTTTGAAGATCCCCACAGAGACAAGTCCAGGAGCCAAAACTTATATGCACGATACTGTAGGTCTATATGTTCTTTTGTTCTTCGGACTGGTGACACCAATATTGCAAGATTACTGGTGCCAAGTGGAGCATTTACACATCAATAATTCAGTGTAACATTAATTTTGAGATACAAAAACAATTACAGTAAATAAAAAGGATCTCAGCTGAGCAGAATGGGAACCTTTAATGGCCTCTGTGCTGCATAATACATAGTCTTTGCACCAAAATGTACAGGCAACTACAAGAGTGATGAATATGTGCTAGAAAATACTCATGACATGTCTGTTTCACTATCATTCTGTATCCATAATTAATAAATAAATAGCAAAATAAAGAATTCTCAACTCGTTCTCTAGCCACAGTTTTTTTTTTTTTAAATCTGCACAACATTATTTAGGAGGAAAAAAAAAACACATTTTGATATTTTTGGTTGCCTTTTTCAACCAAGCTATAACAGATGTCAGTAGACGACTATCTGATGGTGTCTCATTCATTTCTTTTGCCTGGAGTGGCCCTGCATTGTGCTCCATCCAGTTCTAATTTCAATTTTTAATAAAAGCAATGGAGAGAACAGTGCTGGAAAAAAAAAAATTCAACATCCTTCAAGTAAAAGTGCATTGCACCACGATGCAAAAATACTTAGGAGAACCAGACATGCATTTAAAACTTTACCTAACTAAAGGATTTATGCATTAGCCAGAAAATCCAATTTAGTTTAATATGTACACATTCTGAAGAACATTCCCATTTAGGGGATTGAATGATCAATTAATCATAATGTAAAGAGTGAGCTGCATTTTAATGTTAGTTGGTCAAGGTGGACATTATACTCGGTTGCCCAGTTTATTAGGTACTGTGAAGAAAGTTAGTCCAATGCAACAGTTGTGCAGTAAATCATCTTTCATGGAGGTGCTGATGTTCAGTATGTGTTGAAATTGTTTCAGAGAAGTGTTTTTTGAATTGTGTGGTCATTTTGGAAGATGGAGTGGAAGAGTTTGATACAGAGAGGTGTTTCTGTTATAGTCTAGGCTCACTGATATAAATGGAGTGGAAAACTAACAGAAGCTCCTGTCAGGATAACGAAATAGAGGTTGTAAGCAGAGTCTTCAGAAAAATGTGGGTTAGTATGATATGGTGGTGGGGGATGATGTTGGGAATGTTGTACTGCAAGATATTTTGGGAGACAATTTGATTTGCTCACTATCAATGTATTAGCAGCTTGACATTTTTATTAAATGTCAACATGTGCTCATTATGTTCGTAGCAAATCCATTTGCAATTACACTCCCTAGAAAATCGTATGTGAGTTTGGTTGAATACAAACCTATGCAAGGAAGAAGACACGTTACCAAAAAGGAAAAAAATGGAGAAAAGGTCCATAAAGTACTAGATTTTAGATCAGCTGCCGCGATGACGCGGTGCAATTAGCAAATAGCCGGGACAGGCTTCATCACACCAGCTTAAATAATAAACAGCAGCTATTCAAATGTCTAAAAACTATCCTCACACACCCACACTGTATGAACATGAAACTACTTTTGCTTGCTGCTATAGTAATTCCCATGTTAGTAAGTCCCTTGTTTCATGCAAGAAGAACGGACTAACTCACAGTGCTGGTAGTTGGGAGTAAAGACTACAGTGTGGCTGCATCTTTTGCATTGGAAGCACATTAGCAGGGGATACTTGATGACCTCTATGGACAGGAAGGATGATAAAAGCAAGAACGTCTCGTTTTATGTGGTCACATGATTTTTAAAAAAAAGAGGTCGTATAGAAGGGGATAAAGGTAACCCTTATCTCGGTTGGAGAAGGGTCTCCACCTCTTTGATCACTCGACAACTGCACTCTCCTGGTTTATGACCTTGACTGTCTCCAGGTCAATTCTGTGACCAATTTTCGACCGGGGAACAGACAAGTGACATCTGTTTCTGTTGTTTATTAGGTTCAGTTTCCTCACCATCCCCAAAGTGGTGTCTTACTATTGGTAAATTGTAAATCGTTTGCCTATATAGGATGTTTTTTTTAAAGCGCTTTACAATGTTGCTTCTCCTTTCCCCATTCACACACACACACACACACACAAACTAACCTGGAAAAAACTGCTCCCGGTGGTTAAGGTTAAGGGTTTTCATATCTAGGTGGTTCTTCCTTTAGTAGATATGATATGGGATGAACTTTGTGTCTCGTTGAAATGGATGCATGTATTAACTGCCTTACAAATATTCAAACTGGAATCATAACTTGACTTAATATTGAATCATAACTTAAATGATGGTTTTAACAATATTTCATGGTAAGCAAACTAAATGATAATCTGAGGTGTTTCTGACCATGAGCCATAATGTCTTTCAGTAGCCCACCGTAGATAATGTTGAGCTTGTTTTTTTTTAAAGACGCATGCGAGACCACCTTGCAGGACATCACATGATGCCCTTTGATATAAAAGCTACCTTTTCACAAAATGACACCAATTCTAGTTTTTCTTTGCCCTCAATAACCCTTATCCCGTTGCACTACCCGGCTTGATTTACCGTCGTCAAGGTAACCACTCCATTATAAGCCTAATAGCTCGCACAGAACAATGCATGTCATAATTTTGACAAATTTCTGTATGGCTCGCTGGAAAATCATTGTCATCATAATTGCCACTACATGTGTGTACCACAGCGTGAACACGTACCTGGGCACCTAGTATATATTTTGTTAATGGTCTGGTTCTGACAGCACCGACAAAGGGGGCAGAATAAGAACCAAAGTGAAATCTGTTCTATGCAGACTCCTACTGTTTGCTGTTTTCTTTTTGAGGCTGACTTAATTCTTTTTTTCCCTTAACAACTACTTTTTCAGGCAGCAGGAGGCTGACACAAAGGTGCAAAAGAAACGTTCTGCACAGACAGGAGACTATGAGCTGCGAGGATACACACTGGTGAAATTCAAAGGGAGCAGCTTTCCCTTTCCAGTGGGATCATATTCCTACTTTGTAGAAGTGATGAGAGCAGCACAGAGACATGGTAATAAACCAGGAGGCTGTAGTCTTAAGTATGCTGAGGCCCTTTGCATAATGAATAATTATTGTCTGTTCCTGCTCGGTATTGTGTTGGGTGTTAATCCTAACAGATGAGAGCTCAGGTGGACAGAAGGCAGTAAAGAGCGGAGAGGCTGTTGCAGGGTTTAGTGTGCTATGGCCTCAGCTGTAATGAAGCAGGTGGATGCAGTGGAGGTAGAGGAGGGAGCTGTAATCTGGAACGCTGTCTGCTTTATTACACCACTGTCTTGCCATGAGGGCACCAAGCAGACACACACACACACACACACACGTGCATATGTAAAAAAAGAGCAGAGAAATAGAATGGAAAGGAAAGAGTGAGAGAACAAATCTGAATGTGTGAAGTAGAGAACCAGAGGGCAAGGGAGGGAGGAAGGGGAAGCAATCAGCCGCCTGGTCCTAATCATGTTCTTCTCTCTTTCCTTTTCACTGAAGCCCTGCTCCCAGCTCTGCATTTGGAACCATTAGGTTGCCTAAATTATTTCATAAGCATCTCGGCCTTCACCACCAGCGAAGGAAGAATGCAAGGGAATGATGTACAAGGCACTGATTAGACCTAATTATGAATTCTGATTAAGGCTTTTAATTAGTCGAGCCAGCACTTCAGCTGGAGAGGGCGGCAGAGATGGAGAAGACAGTGAGCGGGAAAGGGGGAGACGGGGGGTGGGGTGGGGGGGTGGGGGCGGTACTCTACAGCAAGTAGAAGAGTCTGCAGAGAAAACTGAGGTGAAGCATAAAGAGAGATATTGGAACAATAATAGAATATTGGCGATACTGAAAAGAATAGGTGATACATGGGATGGACAGTTAGAGAAAGCTCGGAGACAAGACGGCTTGGTCTGATCTGAGGCAAAAGGCTTCGGTCTATTCGGCCGGTTTTTCAGTTTCACTCTTTTGTTATAGGATATCATAATGTAACGAGCTCATCTGTTTTGTCATCCCAACAAGAAAGAAGTCTAGTTATTGTACCATGACTCAGCTGAGGCAGATCTGACAAATAAAAGATCTTTACAGACAATCATGGTTTCTAGTTCTTTTCTAGTAACTCATCACCATCTACTATATGGAAACTCAATTCCGAGTTATTGAGGAACTAACTATCAGTTTGCTCCCTAGTTGTTCCCCAGTAACTATTAGTGTTTTTGTGCACAGGACTGTAAAATGTTACTGCAAGGCAGTTGTGAAACGTCAGCAAACACCATTACACCATTTTCTAGACCGATTGAGCAACAGGTAATAGACACCATGTATTGTGCACATAAAGCTATACAAATATTTATTTCTTTTTCTATGTTTTTTTATTAAAGTGAAGTTATAAATGCACTTGGAATAATAGACATTTTAAACATCTGCAGTGCTCTTTCTGCTTGTGTGAAGCTGGCAGACACTGCAAGTTTATAACTTCTTTATGTTGTGGAAACCCAAAACTTTAATTGACCTTTATGCAGGGCAGAGCCTGCTACTTTTATGCTCTGTGTGGACCAGCTGTGCTGCTCAGATTGCACATAAGCAGGGAGCCTTAGCAAGCTGAAGTTAAAAAGGGGTTGGAATTTGTACGTTGTCTCTCCGGTTTTAGTGGACCTTTGCTATAAACTGCGTTGCCAACTCTTCTGAGGCTATATTTCAATAAATGAGAAAAAGATGTGTTGGAATAAAAAAAAGACAATGAACATTTTTTTGTGTGTGCATGTTTTAAGATATTTCTTATAAAACACAGTGATGATATACTTAGCTTTTTAGCTCATAAATGTATTTTCCGGTATGAGTGGTAGTGAATTAAAAAGTTAATTAATATAAAAACCAATTTCCACTCCTGGGTATGTGTAAATTAATGACTAACTTCAATAGTTAAACCACCGTGTGCTACTGGAAATTGCAGCTAAGCTACAAGCAACTCTGCTAATCCCCCGAACAGGGAATAGAAAGATATTTTCAAAAGACAATCTTATCGCAGTCTTCACTTCTCAGGCTTTTAATCACTATTAGTACTTTTCAACCTGACCCTACTCTAGTCCATTAGATCTAGTAGTCTGAAGGGAGTTCCCCTGTGGAGTGCAGGGACATACTGTACAGTATGTTAAGGAAGAGAAACACATTTGTGCCTTTGGTCGGATTAGAGCAGGCAATGCCGATACTTCCCTTTGACTTTTTCGCCCGTGTTTGCATCCATCTCACTGAGAGTTCCTCTGTAGGAGAGTCTCATTTGTCCCTGCACTGTTGATCTCCACATTCTGAGCGATCTCTGTTAAAGGCATAAATTCTGAGTTGATACATTCTTCACCTCTCATCTTCCTCTTTTCCTTATTTTCTTGTATTATTCCTTTGTTCTGCTTCCCATCTGCCTTTTTTTTTTTTGTCCCTCAAAATATTTCATACACCCCCCCCACCCTCTATTGTAGACCATTTGGCACAAACCTCATCTCTTCTTCTCTCATTCCTCGCTCTCACCTCAATTTTCAGCTGTTGCATAATTAATTACCAGCACTGTTCACTATCAATGCAATTACTCCAGAGAATGGAGAAAGGGAGAAAGAGGAGAGAGAGAGAGAAAGGGGGGGGGGGGGGGGGGGAATAAAATGGGAACACACGGCTAAAATGGAGACGCCATGAAAAACATGAATAAAAAGGAGAGGAGAGAGGAAGGGGGGCTGATTTTAGCCCTTAAAGGGGTGAAGTCAATGTGGTCTAAAATCAAAGTGGTAATTTTGACAATGCAAAATCCATTTGGATGCTCAGGGATCCAGATGGAGACAACACAGGTTTGGCTCAAAATGAAATATTACACACCTCCTCTTATTAAAATGGACTTCATTTTTCAGCATTTCAGACTTCATCTACATATTATTTGTCTGCGCCACATGCAAGGTTTTGGAAATGTAAAATTAGGCCCCGCATTACTGTTTTCCTGGGGTCGCATGTTTAAAATGTTCCGCGGATTTTTGATTGAACATCTGCATATGCACAACCCTTTGTGGCAGATTTATACATCTGAGTCATGGTGAAAATGTTTTGCATGTGTGCAAGACTAACACCCATCTCCAAAATGATTCATAAATTTATGTCAACACTCCCTTGTTTAATCTTGTTTGAACATAACCCAGCCTCATTCCATTCCTGATCTGACACTGGTGATGTCAGTGGTGCTACACAATGGCACATGTACCGGTATAGTGTGCTAATAAGAAATATGATACATAAGTGAGTCAAATTTACAGTACAATTTTTCTTATTCCCTCTACACTGTATGATTTGGAGGGATGGCCATAGAAATGAATTTACACACCCTCTTGATTTTAAAGTTGTAGAAAAAGACATTTCTCCACGCAGCTATGAATCTATACGTGGTACAGAAACTGCTGTTGAAAGCCATGATGTAATGAAAAGAGCCGTTTCAAATGAAGTGTCACACATGGTGTAAAGCATGCGTGAAGGTATGCACGTTTTTAACAATAAATAACAGAGCGTGTGGAAAAGGGTTTTACTTTTGTCCAGATACATCATTTATACATCTGGCCCTTGCTGTTTTTTTTATATCTCAGTGACTGGCCCAAAGGGAGGCTCTACGATTGCAGGTCAAATCAAGGTGACATATTTGCGAGTGATTGACCCAGATAAGTTCAGCAGCATTTATTGGAAACGACGTTTGGGCTGCTGTCTGGTTTATAACAGGCCTATCAGCTTGTATACTGTTACAGCAGAGAAAGGATTTTCTATTTACTTGCAGTAAAGCGTACTGTATCAGCGCCCTGAAGATGACGAATTATTTACTGTGTCACCGGCACTGGTTTTCGTCCATGCCATTTACTGCAACACGGTGTACAAAAGCAAGAGAGAAAGTGAAAAATACCACTGTGGACCGTTTCATTCCACAAGGGAACTCTGATCATTTACCTGCAAATAGCCTTTAGCTGAGATTTAGCCAAGACCCATTACTTACTCTGTGGCAATTAACACAAAGCCAGTCATTCAAGAATCAATGCCATTTGTCTGTCTTTAATTTGTTAGCCAGACATTATATAATGCTGCTGGGATGCTAGTCTAGTATTTCATCCACGACTCAGGGATCTGGGGAGTGCGATGCATATGGAGAGGCTCACCATACCAAATCGCCAACAGAGAGAAGATGTTCTCTAGAGTCCGACACCCCATAAATGACAGATGGACTAATACGGCTTAATTCCTTCTGCTTGTCATCCTTTGTCCTGTTCTTAACAACTTAATTGCAATTTGAGGCTGGATGTATTTTCACGCACAATGCAACTGGTGTGATTGTGTGCTATTCTCGGGCAATCTGCCATGTTTCTTTAGACACTTTCTGTGCTGAGCATTCAAGTCTGTTTGATTCAGCACAGATACTGATCCTCTTTACAGTGAAAATAATAAACACGATGCGTTAAAAACATGTCACGTAAAAAGAGAGCGACATACAGAAAAAAAGGAAGCTATTTCAGTGCATCCTGTTTCCCTATTCATCGGCAGCCGATTCAGCCTCATTTGATTGTAGTTTTTATGGCTTTACTTTCAGACATCCATTACTGAAATAGCAATTCTATGAGCATTAATGAGTGAGTCACACAAAAGGCCACCAAAGTGGGAAGAAAACTCTTTTAAATTAATTTATTAAGACAACACACATATACAGTCATATGCATGAACACACACACACACACACACACACACACACACACACACACACAGAAATAACCTGGAAGGTATTCCTAATTACAGGCAAATGTATTCATTGATATTGTTGCAGCACTTTATCTTCGGAGGATGTGATTTGCATTGAAATGTTTTTTGCTGTTGTGTTAATTGTTTACCGTGGGCTAATTAAAGCCTGCCTGTCATTAACGATGATCACTGCTCTCTGTAGATGGAGGCAGTGGTGACAGACCCCAGCAGAGGGGGGACAGGAACAAAGGCAACTGCTGGCTTTTTTTTTTTTTTAGGAATTGCTATGTCTCTGATTGTTAGTCTGAGGTTTTGGCCCTGATTTCAGTTTATAATCAAATATGTGTAAATTAACGACACTTCAAAGTACGAGCACAAAGTAAAGCTTCCACTGTTGTAAACTCTTTATTACCAGTGAGATCTACTAAAGAAGGTTTGTAGAGGTCTGAGGTGCAGTGTTGGGATTATCAACTCCTATTCAGGAAATCAACACATAAAGATAATAAACATGATAACAAGTTTCAATTAACAATTTTACACATCAGACTTACACACTATCTATTCGACGTCTGCTTATAGAAAATGATAATATAAGTGAATGCATCAATTGTGTGGTATGGTTTTGTAAGTCAAGATCTTGTTCTCCAATCATAATAGCAAACTGTAACTTTGACAGCAGTTAAAAATTAAACTTTTTTTCTTTTAAAAATGTGAACACAAAGTTTGAATGCAGCTGAAAACTGTGTATTGTTTGGGGGGATTGAAAAGTTTGAACACAATTTTAAAAATCTTTTTAGATATAATACACTGCATATTGATGATAAGTGCTTGTTCAGTGTAAGAAATGCCCGATACTGTACAGAACTTATGTATTTAATGTAGGAACTTTTAACTCCAGATACTAATACACAATTGGGTAGTGCCTGGTGGCTCAGTGGTAGGGCATTGGGTTGGGATGCAGAAGCCCGTGGGTTAGAATCCCACCCACCATGCATGGCCTAAAAATATGAAAAAACATTCCATGTATATTTAAATAAACACTATTCATATATATTTATTTATTTTTAACAATGACAACTATTTATTTCTCCCTCTGATTTGCTCACTTCTCCTTGTTCTGAATGTTCTACATCAAGTACCTACCACCTTGTTACTCTGGCAGTGGTGGCATCCTGGGGTGGCCACTCAGCCTTTTTGGGTAAGTATCTGCCCACCACCCCTCCAGGGCCCCACTCCAGTGTATTTCTGCATGTTTGCTTGTGTGCGAAAGACAGAGAGAGAGAACTTTGTACGGGCTTGTGTCAATCACTGTTAGCTGGAGTGGATGTGTTTGTTAGTGCATGTCTTTCTCCATCACCAAGTGTCCATCCACATTAGATCCTATGGCAGGATTAAGTGGCACCGTTGAAGATACACGGCGGCCAGGAGTGGTTATATTGTATCTTCATTTACAGCTGCCAGCTGGTGATTGTTCCTGTGCACATCTCACAGGTGCCTGTGTGTGTGTGTGTGTGTGTTTGTGAGATGGAGAGTGTGTGTTCATATGCATGCGTACACAGAGTCTGGGGTAAATGGGGAGTGAAGAGATTTCAACTCAAGCTGATCGACTGTGCGTGTGTGTATCCCAGGTAGCGATAGGTGTGTGTAACTTTGCATGTGTATGTGTGAGAGAGGCAGAGAGTAGATGGAGTGATAAATAGTAAATGGGAGGAGAAGGCTAATCTCTATTGATCAGAAAAGAAAGATCACAGGTGAAGGTTGCTGATGTAGAATTGATGTGTAGAATGCCGACCTGGTCGGTTTCCTAAAAACAAATTAGTCAGGAGACACTTGGCAGTGCAACTAACAAATGAAACCTGATAAAAGGAACTCTACAGTGGGGCAGTCTGTTGTCCATCAAGTATGTGGACTAATTCTGCTAAAATGTCAAGACTCACCTGTAAGATGCTGTTAGGTAACAAACCTCGGGACAGCGCCAGGCTGGTTCCACTTCATGTTCAGATGATCTGGTGCCGGCTGTAGCTTCACAATTGGCCTTGTCAATCGTTTAACTCTAAGCAAGAAAACAAATGGGCCTTTTCCAAAATGTCAACCAATTCTTTTAAGAGGCACAGGGTTCATACAGCTCATAAGCAAGACAGCAATCTGTCTTAATCAGTCTGGGGACTATCTTTCCACATCCAAATAACTATAGCACATATATTTGATAAGTTGGTTGTGTCTCAGTGTAGGAATTCACTCTTATCTGTGAAAACTATTTTTAGAATGATGCAAATGTAAACCTACTTTTAGCAGTAGGAGTAATGGAAATTTATCATAGGAAATAAATCTTATGGCCACAAAGACAGACAGTGAAAAGTGCACAGAACCTGTGGGGGGAGGAGATGTTTTTAACATTTGACATTAACGTGGTGCTCACTAAATTATATTGTTTGGACATTTTTTTTTTGACAGTTCTTGGGGGTTTTAACCGGATCTGTGAAAAAGAAGATGTTTTATACACTTTGTAGAAAGAGCTATAGTTCTAATGTACTGGTAAAGATGTGACAGGTCACCACCAACATTTTCTGCCCAAAAAATAAATAAAATAAAATAAACTTTGATTGCTCTTACCACCGTACAGAAATACACAGATTAATTCATTTGCCCACCAGGGTTTAGCCCATTAGATCTACAAAATCAAGCTGCACTTGTACAAATCACTAGTTTAAGTGGTGTTGTTGGAACCATCTACAACAACACTCAATAAAATCAACGCCCCAAGCACCACGAAGACACGTGAATGAAAGTTTTATCACATCGTTAACACACACGGGGCTGTGGGGAAGAAAGAAGAACAACATAATCCTTTAGCATATGCACAACAATGATCACAGGTGAGAGCAAACTAAAACTTAATATTTTTAATCGTGTTGCCCAGTGTGTGATGTATGGACAATTTGGAGATGCTTAGTAAATATGGGCCCACATATGTTATTACCAGGATCCCTGTGATGTTTTTAGGTTTGGATGCATGTGATATCTCAACAAACAAAACAGGCATTTAGATGGTCTCAGCCGATGCTGTTCTCTCGTATGTGTGGGCATACAGTATGCATCTTTAAGTGAGAGACCTAAAGGGAGAAACAGGCACGAATTGTTTTTCAGCCATCTGCCACTTACACCTCCCCACGGCAAAAACAAAATGACTATACATAAAATAGGTACAAAGGAATCAGGCTCGGTGATGTGGGATATAAATTACACTGTTTGCAGCAGGTGAGCCAATCCATGTTAATTTGAATTTAGCCATGCCTAGCCATGTATGTCCTTTCTCGTCCAAGCTTGCAATGCCAGCTCGCGCCCGCACCTGCTTCCTCCCCGCTCCTCCATGAGAAAACAAAACACTTTCATATCAGCATCGGGGTACGTTTTTCTTTTAAAGAGACCAATAATTGTGTGTAGCAAACACAAGGCTGATAGCAATTGCTAAGAACTTATCTTAACAAACATTGTGCTGTTGGTGGTCATCCCCTTACAAAAGGTGTGTAAACTTCATTTCCTCGTTTAAAAGCTGGGTAAACTATGTGTGTTTATCCTCTAACAGTGCCAATCAGCTCTTTGTCTATCTCGCTGCCCCCAGGATCCTGGCCCCTACGCCTGCCTGGTCTGAAAGCCTGGTCACACAGGTCAGGGGCCTGCCAGCCTCACTGTGATACAAGACTGTGTGTGTGTGTGTCCATCTGTTACAATCGAGGTGCGTCGTGTGACAGATCACCCCCGACCCTACCCCTCTGGGAGAGAATGTGTGTGTGTGTGTGTGTCGCTCTAGTTACACTCTACAGATGTAGCGTGTTTGCATGCATCTGCCTCTGTGCCCGACCCCCAATCGCCAATGTTACCATCACTTCTCCTTTCAACACAACCCCCCGCTCCTCTCTCCTGTCAGTGTATTCTGAACCAGATGGGGTGCCAGGGTCACCTCTGACCCCCCACCTCACTTTGACTGATGGGACAAACCCAGCCCTGTAACCCCCCTCTATTGTACCCTGATGGGCATCTGACACAACATGGACCTGCTCATTAACAACACGACCAGCACGCACCTGAGCTTCTTAATAAGTCTGCCAATCAGTGATTTTCTATAGGCAATGAGTTTCAATAATTCTGCTACTTTATCAGTTGAGTACAATCAGTCATTTGTCACGTGGCACCTGAGCTTTATAATAATGGTGACATTCAATGCATTAGGCAATAGAAAGTCACTGACCTGTAGTTAAAGGGTCGATTCACCCAAATTACAAAAACCAAAAAGGAGTTGCTCACCTCTCGAGGTTTATAGCCATGTCTTTTTGTTTTACTTTTATTTGCAGTCTTTATGCTTTTGCCTCTATTTTAACACCATGGGAGTGGGATTTGTTTGTGCTGCTCACAGCACTGAAACAAAAGAAAAATGTCTTATAAGAAAAAAATGACTTAGGGGTTTTTTTCAAACCTGTAGTTTGTTTGCTTGGGTTCTAATCAGCGGTCCACATTGTAACCCTGCTTCTTTTACCCCTTGGTTCGGCTTTGTTTTCACACACTGAAATGTAAATGAACCAAAATGCATCACCTGGAATCACGCCACAATAGTTTTGTCCGCTCACTGATTAAATGGAGCCGGGGCAGTAACAATATAGTAGACACAGGAAGAAGATTCTGTTCTGAGGAAAACAAGGCTATGAAACATAGAACAACTGCACAACTAACTTGTTCATAACTGTGACAATTATTTGACCAATAGTCTGCCAGCAGAATGCTGAATACACTTTGAAAATATATCTTTACAATATACCACTGCTTAAATATAACACTTCTGTCATTATGGGGGTGGGGGGGCATAGACCTAGACCTTTATTGTTTTCATCGAACGACATAGCCCTTTATTGTTGTCCAAAAACTATTAAAAACATGTCAGCCATACACACTGACTTTTCGCACCACAGTTTTTGGATTGAAGAAAATCTTTTGATATGAAAATAAATAGTGATATGTTTTTAATAGGTTTTGGAAAATAAATAAACGAATTCGGGCTGCAGACTGATGACAAACTAAACACGAGCAGAGAAGATTCAATCAGTCCCTCCAGGAATTCACAATGTTGCGACTGTAACAATTCCGAATTCTGTACGACCTTGCAATTTACCACATAGTAAAAATGAATCAGAATTTTAAAAAAAAGAAAGACAAATTCTGGAAGGATTTATTCAGTGTTGATTTTAGCAACTGTATGTTGATTGTGGACAATACAATTAATTTAGAAAGGAAAGAGAAAAAAAAAGATGTGCTGTTATCCTGCCGTCCTACCATCTACCATCTAGTAGAGGGTTTTGCGTCAGTTGCTTTGGTCCACAGGCGATTGTGACTGGCGTGTTCAGACCTGCCCAAACAAAGCGCATCAAGGGCAACGACAAACCGTAGTTGAATTTACTTGGGCTAGGTTTGAAAATGCCCTAAGTTAAATAAGCTACAGACTAAACTGTCAACAGTTCACAGGGACCGTTATTCGAATAACAGTGAAGTAGTGAAGTCTCTAGAGTAACTGAAGCATCGCATTTGCCTTTGAGAAATGTGGATGTCGCTTTATATTTCTGTGAGTTACATGAATGCTATTCACTTTTTTTGTATCGGCGCGAATGTGTTATTTTATTTTTCCATGAACTGACCTTTAAAATCCCCCTTTCAGTCACCATGGTTGACGTGTAAAATGTCCTCTACAGGCTCACGTGACCAGCTATGTAGAACAAGGCACATTTATGATAGATCGTACCAAGTATAAAAACTTTGTAATCAAAGGGGCAGAGGGTGTCCCTGGGTTTGAGAATTGTCCCCGGCACTGTATTCATCTTTGCATTGTTTTCATCCACATGCCTTCATGTCCTCCATGTATTCATATGATGAACTCTTGCTGGGATGTGAAGCGTTGCTATTTTTGTAGTGTAAGGTGTGAAGTGTACATCAAGGCCATGGGGAGGAAGTGGATGTTTGTCTCACGGAATCTGAGGGAAAGCCTCGTGCTAAGGAGACAAATTAGCATACAGATTCAGTTGTGGCTGTTGAAAATCCATTTTTTCTCCTTTGTGTAATAAGCACCTTCTTTGCTTATGAGAACAATTTTTTTCCCTTGTGATGATTGCTTTTCCCCCAGTGTAGGGAAATGCATCTTAGAGTATTGTATGATTGGTACAGCATGCAGCAGCGTAATGTGAGTTTTTTTGTTTTTTTTTTGAGGCGATGATAGTTCACTGATACTATCAGTGTATCGGGTGAGATTGAAATCATATGGTTTCATGGGCCCAGTGGTTCGCAAATCTCTTTAGGGCAGAGGTGATAAGCCAAAAACCTTATTTCCTCCAAAATGCCAGTGAGGGTTGAAGAGGTCAGCCTGCTTGCCTAGCAGGAAAAAAAAAGATTATCTCTGACTTGAGACAGAGATTACAGTTTCAGTCCATTACAAAAGTGCAAATTTTAAATGTTGCAACAGCCAGTACTTGTTTAAGCTTGACACATTTGCTGTTTTTTTTTTTTTTCTTTTTCATTATGCTCTTGCACAATTCAATGCCACTACAGAAAAGACACAGAAACGAACTCGGACAACACAGGCCAACATGCAAGTGGCACATACTGTGTGGGAAGCTGCAAAAATACAGCCATGTCACAGAGGATACAAACAACATATGCGATGCCATTTCACTTATTTGAGATTGAAAGGTCTGCTTTTGATTGGTCTTATTTTCAAAAAACGTAGGTGACAAATCAAGTTCTGAACTAGACTGAGAGCGGTGGGGAAAATCTAAATGAAAACAATCCAAAAAGCTATTTGCCATCTGCAATCCATATCCTTTGGGAAAATGTGCATATGCAACAGTGAAATAACTGAGGAAAAACCATTTGGGGCTTTAAAGGTCAAATGTTGCCTGTGAAGCACTGTCCCTACTCAAATGAGGCCCCTGGGGCCGTGGTTTGAAGTGAGCGTTTAAAACGAGTACAGTGAATAGCACAAGCAGTCATCTCACACATTGAGAAGGTTACAATATTTAAAAAGGGCAGCCTGTCCCCAAATGAAGGGTTTTCAGGACTCTATGTCACACACTGTACAATAACTCTGCATTTAGCCAAAGTCAACTGGTGGCGCTGGCTCAGCCTGGAGGTATTGTTTTAGGATGTGTTTCCACAGGTACAGTACACTTTGGTGTTGACCTTTACATTTTAACATTGGTAAATAATATTTCACTGCCTGGTTTCTACTCAGAACTCGGCAGAATCCTTAAAATATGAAGTGAAAACAAATACTAACATGTTCCTCTAGTGTGACTGTCACATGCTGCTTCCTGTGGACAATCACTTTAAAAAGTTCACATCTGCATCATAATCTGATAACTTTATATATGGTTGATTTTGCCTTTTTTTTTTTTTTTTTGCTTTGGTGAGGTGTAAGATATGATTTAGAAATCTAATCTGTGTCTGTATTTCATTTGCAACCTTTCCACAAAATCAGTACTTAACTCTAATTTAATCCCAGCGATTATCCCTGGAGATGAAAGAAAAATAAATGGGTTTTCATGCTGAGTCTAAGTTTGCAACCATCTTGCTATCGAGCATCAGCTTTTCTCATTGCCATGGGATCAAATACTCATGCTTGGCCCAGCCCCCTGGTGTCTCATTGGTTTTATTGTGTTCCATACGAATATAGATTTAGAACTGGCATAAACTTGTTTTATGTTTTTAGGAAATTCTTTCAAAAATTATTTATTTCGGCACTTGCAGAATCCCTATTATTGCAAAAAATATAATATATATAATATAATACAAGTTCATTTTAAGGACTATTTAAGACTTAAGGTCATCAATTATCCTATAATTTTAAATATATTTGAGACAATCTGAAATCAAATGGAGCCCAGTGATGACAGCCTATAGCAGTAGTTGATTGGACCCACAACACGTGTACTTGCATTCAAGTGAGCTTTCTAACAAGTCCTCTAATTCAAAAGACATTACAGGGCATTAGTCTGAGCCCTCATATAGGACCACAGAATCACTTACACAGCCTCCAAGACAGCCTCCCAGTGACGGTAGATACCAAAATGATGGTTACCATCTCTTAGAACGGCACCAAAATGGCGGCCGGCTTAAGCAGTTTAAGTGGTTAAATGTTGTTAACATGCTGTGGTTTTTGCTTTGATTCACTGACATCACTGGACCTAAAGTCTACCAAGTGGAAAAGTCCTCTGCTTTGTTGACCCACCTGTCCTCCCTAACCCCCCTCCTGGCAAATGTTTGTCTAAATACTAAGAGACAGTTTACTAGAGCTGCTACCCGTTCACCCCACAATAACACGTTGTATGTTGGTTGTGTTTTGCTGTTTATACAAATGACCTATACAATTGTATTTTACACGAGGACACTCTCAAGCCCTCCACTATCAAAATGGACACACAATATTAGATTTCTCTTGAAAAGTAATGTGCATAAAATAAACATATCTTGTCACTGAATCACCTACGTTCCACTGATGGAAAAAACTGCATTTGTCATAAAAAAGTTGAAATGCATAAACATAACAGCTATCACATAAACTCGACATGTAGTTACATTTTCAAAGAGACTCCAGCCTTTTACTGATAAGGAATATTGGTGATATCAATAAAAACCAAACCTCGAATGTGGAATTTACAGGGGAAATCGATAAACTACTTCTGGGTGATGGGTCCTTCCACTGAATGTCTTTTTATTGCAGAAAATTTGTGTCAGGCTTCTGCTGGCCTGTGGGAATGTGAAAGTTCAAAGAGTCCAATATTGCTGTAGCTAGAGAGGGCCAGAGCAATTGCTCTGGGCAACAAATATTGCCACAAGTGAAATAACATTAGAGTCTATTGAAAACCCTATGCATCTCATGCAGACACCAAAAGGTACCTAGTCCTGTGTGCGATGCCAAGGGGTTTGACAAAGCATCAGTATTTGATGCCATGAAAATTAAATTCTAAAATGTCTGCAAATGAATAGGATTCATTAGACAAATTATCAAATGATTACTGAGTTTGGCAAAATATGGTTACTGATGATTGATGACTGATGAGTTTTACAGATTACGCGCACGGCAGATTCATCCAGGATTAAAAACACACACACTTTCGCAATGATTACAAATGCCAGCATGGCCTAAGGTAATACAAGCCCTGTGCAAAAAGCCTATTATTATGATGCTAAACAGGCAACTTCTTCCAAACAGATTAGTTTGAATGCCATGCAAATTTTATCTACTGCCATAATTAACCTTTATTCAGGTTGTGTTAAATGACTGCAACTCTAATCTCACAATCAAACGCCTTTGGTGCTGCAAGAAAATTGTTGCCTCCCTGACAATCAACATCATTGTTTCATGTGACCTGATTTAGATCTAAAAGCCTGACTTTGAGAAAACTTATGAATGATGAAAATCATTTGAAGGTAGTGGTTTAGAAAACGACATAGACAGAATCGCAGTAATAAGGTTAATATATGAAGAAGCACTAAAAGATCATTTACGTTTTATTCCAACTTCCTGATTTATTCTTGCCTTTCTTTTCCGCCGTTTGCTCTGTGTGAGAGGGTCACACGGTTAAAGCGAGCAATGGCTGCTCCCAACTCTGGATGACCTTAACAACATGTGTCTCACTCAATATTCCAGTAGCTGTGAGCATTGTTAGATAGCGCGGCATTGATCTGTAAATGTTGTTTGCGAGTACACAAAGCACTTACCAAGGGTGGACAGCAAGAGCTGACTGCCCCTGGCCAATTAATAGGTTCATGTCACACATGTCATCAGTTGTGACATACAAACCGACTTACAAACTCTGTTATACAAGCTCTGGGGCCCCTTCTGGTGGAGTGCATAAATATTAACACAATGAAATACTGATTGTTACATGGAGATGCTGTCAATTTGTTAGATACAGAAGATTATTAACTAGTTTTACCCTTTGCTACTTCAATCTTTTGTGTTAAGTATGGATGATGCAGAGGCCTGAGGCAGTACAGTTTATTGCTTTGGTTCTATTAGTTTGGTCATGTTGCAAAAAAATACCATTAACACTCTGGTAGCACTAATAACCAGAAAGATGCCAAAAACGAAGTCTCCTTCCAGCTAAACCCTTTTGCATTTTGTGGTCCTCAGTGCGTACAAAATTAATTGTAGGTTTTGAGCCAAGCTGGCAGCAAGGCTGACCCCTAACTTCTCATCTGGTATCAACTTTCAGTCATGCAGTGCGCTAGTTTATTACTAAATACCTGCAGGCCTGATGGCAATTCCATCAACCTTAGCTGTGTTGTCTTTAGCATGCTAACACACTCAACTAAGCTGGATTACTAAAACACACACATTAACAAACCGCATGAGTTCTGCCTGCCGACAGCATCTCCACTCTCCTTGTGGGAGCGTGCACAGCTGAAGTTGGAACAATGTCAGTGTTTGAGAAATAGGATTTTCTTAATGAGACTGATCGGAGACTAATTTCTCAATGTTTTTTTGGTCTACTGTAAGAATAGCACTTCAGACAATGACACTAAGCTATAATGAGGTTTAAATACTTTGCTGTGTTGCAGCATTAGTTAACAGTCACAACAAAATGGCAAACGCCAAATTCATTTGCACAGATAAAATGATGTCTTAAGCGCAAACCTCTGGAAATAAAGTGCTGGTGGACACAAAGCTCAAAAAGACTGATTTTCAGGCTTCACACAAATACACACACACACAAACACTGAACTTTCCAGAATCATGCTGTTCTGGACAGGCCGAGCTTGACATCACTTAAAAACCAGTTAATTGCTGACCATCAGCTGGCATTGTCATTGTCGAATGCTCACGTTCGCGTTTACCTCAAGACACTGCTGCATGTTCGTCTCACAGCGCTGCTACAATGGCTGTGCACACTTCCATCTCATTCTAACATAAAGGAAACTCACTGGAAGCTCATAGCAAGCTGTTGATTCATGTTTTCATTAGTGGTGCCTCTGCCAAATAAGGACAATTTGGACAACAAGCTCAGACTGGCAGCCAAAATCTGATTTATTAGGATGATAGAGCACAAAAACAAAAAAAAGCCTCATAAGGACTCGGCTCGTCCGTCTGACTTGCTTTCAGCAGGAGAGAGGGTTCCTTACTGCGCTTCAGCAAAAGACAGACTGCGGATTTACTTGGGTACGCTGGTTGAAGGCAAAGAATAATGGTTTTAAAAAGAAGGAGGTGTACAACATCTGTTTTCAAGGCAGCTTAGTGGTAATGAGGTATTGTCAACAAACAAAGCAAACTTCCCTACTGTGGGTTTGGAAAGCAGACAGCAAACTGTAGGTGTGAGATTACCTTTACTGTATATTCCACCCAGTGCAGCAAACAGTTTTTGTTCCAGGTGCTCTGCTAGCTGAATACAATGAAAGTAATATTTATTTGTATAGCCAAGGCAATTTCCAAGTAACTGCTCATTCTGATGTTACAGCCTGTAGTCAATGAGATGGAGCAGTGGCCACCATGGACAAGGATTTGACTCATTGTTTGTGTTCCAAAGACTTGCTATGGGAAATGTCCATCCTGCTTCTTCTCCTTCTGTGGCCTTAAAAATCACTGTTTGGCAGCATTAGTCATCCTCTTGCCCTCTTTCCCTACACTCGTACTATTCCACGGTCGCCCCTCGCACTATCTCAGCATATCTTGTGTTCTCCCAGGCAACCCCCAGGGTCCTCATGATCTCAAACAAAGGTGTAGCTCTCCAACTGGCTTTAATGGCAAAAAACTAAGAGAATGTAATGTATCAGTTTCTATCCAGGCAGCCAGTGGGAACAAATATTGACATATAATTCTTTTTTTTCTCCCCTCTCCCCTTTTCTGTCTGTGGCCAAACCTTCACTTCCATTACAGCCGTGAGGGAGAGTAGGAGGGAGAGTCTGTGTCACCGGGGAGACGGATGCGAATGATATATTTTTCCCTATTTTCTCCGAATTCTGCACCGCTCTTTCTCTCCCGTCTACGCTCCCTTTCTTTTCCGAGGCTGCCCGGCTTTTTGCTCACGTCCTGTTGTCGATCTCTCCGGTGAGAAAGCGAAGCCCTTTCCAACAAGGTAAATAACCATTAGCGGGTGAGTGAGTGGGAAAGAGGGAGATGGCGAGGGCAGAGAATCAAACACACAGAGAGAGAGAGAGAGAAAGACAAGGGGGGAAAGAGATGAAACTTGGAGAAGGTCATTTGTTGCTTTTTCAATATCCTCGAGCCCACCTGTCCCATCTTTTATTTTATCCAAGTGCCTATTTGTCTTTGCCTGAATTGTGTCTTGACTACAGTGAGACAGTGAGGGCCTTTTACTATTCACGACTTGTAATATAAGAACACAATGGCTGCTCCTCACAAGGTTGTAAGATTTCTCATTACATCTCTTTATTTATCTTGCCGGCACAGAGACAGAGAGAAAGGGACGAGGAGACAAAAAGACAGAGAGTGATGCGCAGTGACGGGAAAAGAAGTGATTTCTTTTATTATTTAAGCACAATATCCTGTTCGAGCAGGCGTAGTATCTTGCTGTAGGTGGCGTTGATGTAACATATCCAAGGCCTCAGACGTCACACGTTGGACACATATTATTGATCACAGATGCTGCCGGTTGCCTTGGTTGCTTTAACTCAGTTTGTCCTCTGTCTTGCCTTCTGCCTTTCTTCCTCATTGAGTCTGCATCTCCCATCCTCTCCCTTTCTTCTCCGCTCCATCCTTCTGCTTCTCCCAAGCGCCCCACTTCTCATCTTCCTCCATCTGCCACCGCTCTCTGCATCCCCTTCTGCTATCATTCCTCCAACTCTATTTGTCTATGGTGGCTTTCTCTCTCCCATCTCACATCCCTCTTTCCCGTCCCCTCTCTCTGAGCATCCTTAGGAGACACTTGTAGACAAGGCAGTGGCTCATGTACTCGGAGGTTACGAAGGAGACAAAGTGAATCAAGTTCAGGGCTGTCCAAGAGTTTGCTCGGTATCCGAGCGCCCCTGCTCGTTTGTGGATTTCATGAATAATTGATTAAATAATGGAAAATTTAATGAGGGAGATGTTTTAAAATTCGAATCCAAATCAAACAACTAGCCGTGGCATTTGCTTGCTCTTCAATAAGCAGATCTTTGCAGTGATTGGCTGAAGGACAGAGCTGTGTGAGTACAGTGTTCATTCGGGCGTGGAGGGAGGAGATTAATTTGAAGATATTCTGGGGAGTTGCAAACACACAGGTTAGTTTGTCTGTGCACAAAACACAGCCAAGTTCAAGCAAGTCCACTGTAAAATGAACGACTGCCCTGCTTCCAGACTAATTTTCGGTGACACAGATGCCTCCTCCTATAGGTTTTTCCAAAGATCATGATGCATGTGGTTATACTCGGTGTGTCGTGTGCGTGAGCAAGTGAGCGAGAATGTGTCAAAAAAATGTATTTGCAAGTCTGCTCATACAGCGCCTCAGTGGTTCTGACTGGATGTGTGAAAGAGTATATGTGTCTGCATCTGCTCTCATGTGCCTGTCTGTACCGTGTACGTCCTTTAATGTCATGCTCCAGTGGTGTGAGTGTGTGACACGACGGATCCGACACTGGAAAAGAGGCCAGATTAGAAAGCCGCACTGTATGGAAAACACACGTCACATCCATGTTCACTCAGCCCCCCCTGCAGCGCCATCCTTCACTCTTCTGCACGGCTTCGTTCATTTATTCTCCTCTCACTTCTTTACCGCTTACTTTTCTACCACTTCCCCTTTTTCCCCTCCCCTTCCCCATCTTCTGTCTCTCCCTGTTCTTTTCCCTCTCCATCACTCACTCCATAATTTCACCTCTGCTGTGAATCACTCCCCGACTCTCTTTTGCTCAGACCTTTCGGTCCCTCTCTCCAATGCCGTCATGGCACAATGCAGGGATCATTAGTGGCTTAATGGAGGTAGCCATTTTCTGCAGGGGGGAATAACAATGGCAATGAGCAGTATCCACCACTCCTGTGCCCTCCCCTTCCTCTCTGTCTCTATAATTCTCCTTTTTTTCCCCTTTTCTTTCCTTCTTCTATCTTGTTGACTTTGCTTCCTCACCCTCTCTCCTCCTGTGGTGACAGTGGCACAGAGTGCTGTGTGCACAGTGGTCCTCCTGTCTCATTTACACTGATATTGGACTGGGTATCAGGTATGTATGTGTGTGTGTCTGTGCGCATGTGTGTGTTTTGACATGGGAGCAACCATCACTGCCAAATAACTGCATAAGCGGACCGTGGTGTGACACATCGGTAAGAACAAACGCAGGTGGGATGCTTACACACTCACACACACAGACACACACACACACACTCTCTCTCTCTCTTTCTCATGCACAATATTTTCAGTTCATATTTCTTCATCTGAGCAACTCTGACAGTTTATTTTGGGTGATATTGTTGCATAGAGAAGAGAAGAGAGTTGGTGATTCAGTGACACATGGCTGAGACTTTAAGGGAAAGAACAGGAAAATGTAATAAAATCTCACATTTTCCTATATATACACGCGCACACAAATACATGCACATCCTACAGATAGGTGCACACACAGGCGAGGGTATATTATTTACACATGATAAATCAAGAATTTTGAGGATGAATGTGGAGCACGAGGGGTCATATACACCAATTGGCCACAACATTAAAACCAGCATGTGTAGGGCCTTTAACCCTGCAGGTGTTCAGACACCCATCTATCAAAGCCAATGTTAACATTTCCGTACAGCCCATGTGCATCAGTGATCCTTAAGAGCCCATGAACCTTTGGTGTACACAAATAATGAGGAGTACGTACTTTCTTAACATACATGTGAGCACACAGTTAAAAGGAAATGGCTCAAGCAGTGTGTGTCATCAGCTTGTAGCTTACAAAGCTCAAAAGGCAAAACATCTATTATGATATATTGCATAAGTGAAATTACTGTATTTGTTTTTTTGCTATGCCTCCATTGTTTTTTTTTTATGGCTCCCTATTTTAAAATGACTGTGTGAATTGTTTTTCTTGCTAATGCTGTTTTGTCCTGAGTAATTATAGCAGTTTGTTGTTTAGGGCTAAACACTGTAAGTGACACTTATAAATATTAAAGTGCTTTATCGTAGGTGCTTTATCTATTGATTGCTTACAATAATTTGTGAAACCTTGGCTTGTACCATGCCGAACAAATAATTATCAAGTTGAAACAGCTGCCACATGGTAAGAGACCATTAGATGATTGCTATAAGCATTAATTCCATTTTGAAACAAGGAAATAATATTTTTTTTCTAAGAATTTATAAGGTTTGGAAATGATTTTCTTTCACAACACACACAGTAAAGATTTAAAGTGTTAAAGCTTGGTCCACAAAACAGAGAACACATTGTGGCAGTTACTAGTTTGATAACGTAATCATGAAGCAGGACTCACATCTTTTACTTAAATAAAATTCAAAAAGCCTCTCTGTGAAAAATCGAGCGCTACAAGTAAACATTCTGCATTTTGCAACAGTTTGGTTATGTAAAAGCACTACAATATCATCACCTTTATAAACAAAATGTCCCCGTATAAAAAAGTAAGAGTACTTGTTAGGATGAGTAGTTAAAAGTGCTGTTTTATACAATGCATCATATTTTATGACATTATCGTATGTACTGTTTTTGAATCCTCATTTGCAAAGTAACTAGACTGTAATATAAAGGGGCATGAGTCTGTGGCATTTGTTTATCATTTTCTATGATTCATTCACTGCATCACTAGCCAACTGAAGATGGCAGATGTGAGAATATCTTTAGAAGTCAAGTGTTCATCCCTCCAGCTCCATGCTGAGGCACTAAGGCTACACCTAAGGTTGGACTCAGCATTAAATTGTCATCCACATAAACTACACACCCACCCAAACAAACCAATTACTCCATTAATTGTACACATTGATACATGCTGAGCACCCAGTCAGAAATAGCTGGCATTAAATTTTCATTGTATAGATTTGGCTCATTAATATGAATGAGGTCTGCTGTGTGTTTGCTGCAGTCCATCTGTGAGAAGATTCAGAGTCGTCTGTGAGTTAGCGCACAAACACACACATGCACAACTACACTCACATGCATCTTCACTGACTTTGCCAAGGCTTGTGCACACATACAGTACACACCCATTTAGAGACACAGGCATAAACACACCCACATACACACATCATGGCACAGTGTGTCTATCCTGACAAACTACCACCCACCTCACATCCCTTTATTTACCCAGCATTGTGCCCTGTGTTCCTCCACCTCTCTCTCAATCCCTTCCTTTTCTTCCCCTCCTTTAATACAAGCCTACCCTGCAGATATACCTCCTCCCCTATCACTGCCTGCTGCCACAAATCACAGCAGCAAAAAGACTGAATGGACTGAGGGAAATAGTGAAAAAGAGAGAAACTGAAAATGTTAAAAGGAAAGGGGGGGGGGGGGGGTGTTAGTGGGGGTCTCTCTCTCTCACTCTCCTTCTTTCTTTCTCTCAGACAAAAGACCAGTGGGCATCCATCTCGGGCCTATCTGTTGACACAGGGCCACAGAGTGAGCAGCCAGCTGGCTGGATCAACATGGATGAAAAATAGTAGCCAGAGCAGGAGCAACAACCACAGCAGTAACAGCTATGACAACAGTTGCTCAAACAAAGACAACAAATACAAACAACCAAGACATTCACAGAAAGAGCAAAGACCACCAATAACTGCCTGCAACATCAAGACCGGCAATCACAACAATAAAAGCATCCAACAAGAAGAAGAATCACACCTGCTGCAGCTACTAAACCGTCTTCTTCTAAGGCCTCAACAATAACAGCCACCTACAGTACACAACACAAATACTAGCAGGAAATATAGCAACAAAAATAGCACGCAACTACAACCATAGCATCAACTGCAGTGAGAAAACCTGCCCCAACCTCTACCACCACCTCCAACAATTGCAAAGTCTGCTACAACAATTATTATTTTGGCTGCGGGTTTTATTTCAGTTTGCTTTTTTCATTTCTCTCCAACACCTCTTTCTAATCCATTTCACAGCTGCAGTGGTGTGAACACCTGAGAACCTTAAATCCAAAATTTGCACAAGGGGGCAAACAGCACCCCGTCATTTTTCTGCTGCACCCGCTCATCTTCCCTCTCCATCTCGCCTTTTTCCTTCTCTCCACACAGCCATCAACCTCAGCAATCAACCAAGATCTTCACCGAGCACTAAGAAGGAAGGGTGCACAGAGCATGAAGAGGAGGAGGAGGAGAGAGGGAGGAAGATCAAGGAAATAGGTGGAAGAGTGCAGCTGCTTGACATTTAAAGGCTGGAACTGACTGGACTTTCTGGGTACTGATGGTAGTGACATTGATTTGGCTCAGGCTTGTTTCACATTTACAGGTCGCACTTAGCCTTAGCCTAAGTTGGATAACGCTCTTAATCTGCAACATTTTCAAATATCAATATTCACAGTTCATGGCAGATTCTCTATTTGCTGATTAAACATTAAAGAAAGTTTGACTTAATATTGGAGCTCAGATTGGTTTTCTTAAAATAAACAGTGATCTTTCTAAAGTTGCATGTGTTGAAAATATGTGAGCTCACTCAATTTGAAACAGAACTGGCAAAAAAGACTATTTTAAAGTTAATGATTAATTTTGTTTACTGGTAAATTCTAGATTCACCTAATAGAACAGTTTAAAAATAGATGAAATTCTTTTTTAAAGCTGCGTTTACAGAATATCTGGCCACTAGAGGGCAGCACAGCAGGTCAATAAAATAGTATTGACATAAAGAACGTTAGCAAAAAAAGAGTGAACTGTTTCCTCAAAACTCAATGTTAATATTTTAAAATGGTAATATTTACTGCGTTGACTCTAATCAATAATAATAATAATAATTTCAATATTTTAAAAAATATATATATTGGCTAAGCTCTGTTTAAATTATCTTAAAAAATAAATCTGTTTAATTTCATTCACATCAGCCATCTGTGGGTAGCACAAAAAGCAATACCCTTCAGACACGAATTTTCCATTTCAGTCTAGCTGGACCAAAAATTTCTAAGCTGACAGTGTTGGTGGAGATGGAGGAGCAGGGAGAGCGATGATGGGGCAAACACAAATCATTGGAGAAGTGAGGAGGTGCAGAGTGGAAGGGAGAGGGAGGACTGAGATAACGCTGGTGAGGGAAGCAGAGAAGGCCGGAGCAGCAAGAACTGACGAGAGTTGATCTCTATTGATCACCACAGACAGCTTCATTATCAGCACTTACTGGACACACGGTGAATTCACAACCACTTCCTTCTGTGTGTGTGTGTGTACCTGAGAGTTGTGTGCCCATGCCTGCAAAGTCCACTGTCTAGACAAGGAACAACTTAGTTTAATGTGAAAACTACTAAATTAAAGCACTATTTTTATACCAGATTACTGAAATCCTAGAAGGACAATTTTTTTTTTGGCCTAACCTTGTTTGTTTTGTGTGTTCCTATGACTGTAAGCCGTTTTCTGTGTTGCATCGGTTACTGTAAGAGGGACCCATTCATTGGCAGTACACTTCTGAATTTATTAGTAAGGCTATTGAAACATCTTTCTGAGAACTAGAGTACTGAACAATTAGGAGAGACCATGAGAAAATGAAAGGAAGTAGGGATGAACCATAAAACTAAAAATGAGCAATTCAACAGCAAGACCTCCCTCTGATCAATGCATTCATAGGATCTTACAGTTGCTGAAGGCCAGTAGAAATATTAGTGCAGTAGTGAGCATTCTAGACCATTTCTGTAGTTTCTACACCGAAGGATTAATCCGAGAATAGTCGGCAGGGTGATCGATAATGAAAATAACAGTTCTTTTTGCACAGCATACAATTTGATGGGCACATGTATTACTACGTAGTAACTTGTGCTATGAAGGCTCCCAGCGAGCCCTGGCAGTGTGAGCCAGCATGCACAGCACCAGGACTCTAAAAACCACCATCATTCACTTGATTATTTACAGTTCTGCTTTCCCACCGTGACGTGTCTTTGTTGAAAAAGCCCAGTTTTTCATTGCAGCCTAATACGTATTGTAAGTACAAAAAAGGGGGGGCTTGTTTTTGCAGTCTATGTTTACACTTACTGTAAAGATTTTGATTCATTTTCCACTACTCATAAAAAATATTAAACTAGAATTACTGCCTCGCACTTGTAAGTCTCTGCCAACCAGTCAAGTTGCAGGTCTGTCCAGACTCATATTATGATCAGTTCATCCTTAGTCCAGATGTAAATTGCAGTAAGTGCCTCCAGGCATTCATGAGATATTGCACTGAGAATGGGACAGAAATGAGGTCCTGGTTTCCCTTGGGCTTTTACCAGATCTAATCAGTTCATCTTTACATTTACATTTAGTCATTTGGCATTTTCATATATGCAACAGAAATTACTAGTGAGGTAAAAAACAAGCAAAAAAAAAATATTAAAAAATTCAGTCAGGGGTTGACATTAAAGCAAATTGCCAGAAGAACTAGTTCATTAGGCTGGGGACACACCAAAGGATAATTAGGCCAATTTTGGGCTTGATTTAGCCTTATTTGACAATCGGGGGCGAATTCCCGATTCAAGGCTGTTTAGAACTGATTATTGGCCCAAATTAAAAAGGAGTGGAAAGGAGTTTCTGTTATGATCTTAATGCTCCTGATCTCAAATTGGAAATTTACAACAGCCAATTAGAGCGAGCTGACTGGGAAATGTCACCAAACATATGTTGTTTACTTATACCGGCAGCTTCCACCGGCCATGTTTGAAATGAGAATAAAACTTTATTTCCAACTCATCTCCAGCTCATGCTGCAAAATGTTTTCTCAGCCATGACTTCATTAACAGCTTTATTTCTCCCTACAAAACAACACACAAAAGAGCTACTAGCTGACATGATAATTGACCACAACAGGGTGCCTCCATGTTTCTTTTGCTCTGAATTCACATTTATCACTTAAGTTATTGTCAGACCTCAGTTCCCTGGATTCGCCACTTTGAAATTATTTATTATAAACGCAAAGTGTGTGATGTTTGTTGTTGTTGAGTGTTTTAGTGTGTGCACCATTAAGAATTACATTTTTTTTTAAGTCTGTCTTTATGTCTAGCACACAGCATTTTGAAATTATTTAATCCTGTAATGAGCACCAGGCCTTAAACACAAGTACAAAATAAGTTTTTTGTTTGTTTGGTGTTTTGGTTTTTTTTTTTCTTCTTCTTTTTTTTTATTTATTTATTTTTTAGGTGCATAGAAAGTTGAGAAAGAATTCTGTCAACAACAACTACTGAGCACAGTTGCTCACAGAGTAAATCCTTGAATTCACATGAGAATTTGATTTAAATTGCAGGTGCAGAGGCAAAAAAATATATAGCAGATCATAGATATAATCAAACATATCGTAAATGTCAATACATGAACAAAACATTAAACACAATATTACTATCACAATTATCACAAGACTTACTTAGAGGACAGAAAGGCCTGTAAGCGAACGCAACACTGACTGTATTGGCTCGATTATCTTGTTTATTGGTTTTATTGGGTCAGTGTCCTGCTGTAAAACTTTGTCCAACATCTGCATCCGAGGACGCCCCCTAAATGCCTTGAACAGCCAATGGGACACAGTACAAATAGAGCAGAAGGAAGAGTAACAGGTTATATTGTATGTACACTTCAAATCTTCTTTCTTTCCCTTTCTGCTTCCTCCATCCCTCCCCGTCTCCACACACCCTCTGTTTCATATCTGCCTTTCATTACCTGGAGAAGAAGTGGCGGCGAGGAGGAGGGGGGGGTTGAGATTGAAGGTAGTTAGTGGTTGCTGAAGTTAGAGGTGTGTGTGTGTGTGTGTCTGTGTGTGTGTTGGGGGGGGGGGGGGGGGGGGGGCATGAACAGAAGAAAGAACGAGCAAAGGTTGGTGAGGCGTTGCCTTGGTAACGGGGAGCAAGGCCCTCGTTAGCCCAGCAGGTGCTAATAGAGATAACGAGGGGGTGTTGAGGGGGGAGCAGGCAAGACTAGAAACCCCATTTACACTTTACCTCTCCCAGCATCCTTTGCTCCTGTCGGCTCCTCTTCCTCCTTTGCTTTAGACCTTGTCTCCTTCTCTTCTCCTCGTCTCCTCTCGTCCTTCTCATGCTCCCCTTATTTCTTATTCTTCTCTCTCTTTTTTTTTTTTTACCCCAGCTACTCCACTTTAACCATCTCTTTCCATTTCAGCTGCACCGGTTGCACTCATTTCAACAACTACCGGCCCCATTTTTCCCCTCTTTCTTGCCGTCTCTCCATTTCCACTTTTCTTCTCTGATCCATTTTTGCCTCCCTCTTTAAGCCTCATCCTCTACTCCACGCCTCCATCCTGTCCTCCATCCATCCTTACAGTACTTCAGAATGGATAGAAAATAAAGTCCTCCAGTGGCTCTCTAGATGGGGAAAAAAAAGGCAGAGAGACAAGGAAATAAAAACTGAGGGGATGCGAGGGCAAAGGAGAGAAAGAGGGAAGAGAGACAGAGAAAAAGACACAGAGGGAGGACATTCAAATCAATACTTTGTGTTTGTCAGGTTGTATTTTTCTCCCCCACCTCACACCTCCTCCCCCCCACCCCCCCAGCTGGCTTGACTATTCTTTTTCTGCATCTCTCTTGCTAAACACACACACCCATGCTCTAGCTGTGAACCCAGCAGCCGCCACCATTTCAGGTTGTTTTCTCTTGCTCAAAGCGCTTTCTCTTTTAGCTGCCCTGGCCATTTTGCCGTCTCTGACAAAGCCTCCTCATGAGGCTTTCAGCAAAAGGACAGATCTTCCACCGTCGTTTCATGCATTTCGAGTTCATACAACCTGATGCTAATTAAAATACAAGTGCCCAAGGCCTGGCCACTTATCAGCACAAAGAAAACACAGGGACTCTACTCAGCCACTCCACATCAATGCAGCCAGACATGTTCAAATGTGAGGTGCTCTGCTATAAAGCATTCACAGTGTACATCCTGTGGTACACCAGAACCTGATAGAATATACATTGTTTCCGATTCTCCCAGGGTCAGCTGTTCTGTTAAGAGATGAATGCATAAAGAGTTAACTCATTTATGTGTCACCAGAAAATCATTAGCTCTTGTGCTACCTGCACCACTTGAGCATATATCAACATAGCAGGCTGTTCTTGAAGCAAATTAGTATATCTGATGCAGACTGCATACAGAGAGTAGACAGGACACCTGCACCTTTACCCAAATGCAAATCTGTCCCCTGCTCTACTTCCCTGCTAATGCCAAACCAGTAGTTCAGTAGCAGAACTTCTATACACACGCACATACACAGCCTAAATACTCGATAAACCATTCCCACATGCTGCATCTGGTAACATACCTGTCAAGACTCTTTTTACCTGTGAAACTCACATTTTGTCTCTTAGGTGGCATCTCAGGGCCGTGAAATGAAAATCTCATGGATCGTCACACGAGCAAACAGAAAAAACAAACCCTGTATGTCGCAATCCCGGTTCAGCGATACAGTGCCGATGCACTGCAGAGCGAGTTTCCTGGCTTCAGTGTCCTCAGGAGATGTAGCAATCATAGTGGGAGGCAGTGTTGCAGGGTCATTTCTATTGTCTGCTATGTGTCAGGCATGATATGGCTGACCTCAAAAGTGTTTTGCTGCAGAGCTGAGAGCTGATCACAGCTTACACTGATTCCTGCAGGTTTTAGATCAGCCTGCTCTCTATTTCCATTGCACTTATGTTGACAGGCGTGTATTAAACTGCAGTTAAAATGTTCAGCAAGCCATTAAACGGAAGCAAGCAATTGATCGGTTCTGCAAATTGGAGTCTGACTTATTAGAGTTGATATTTTAAAAACAGCGCGGCTCCGCCTGCAGTCACCTACTGTTGCTTACTTCCGTAATATAACATCCACGTATAGGAGTTTGTTTAAATTCCTGCTTTATTGGTACTTAGGCTGGTTAACTGCCAACACAAAACAGAGACAGGGAGGCAGGACACAGACATAGGAAAGCGCTTAAAGCTGCTATTCGTGATTAATATAATCTAATGTAGGACAGGATCTGGCTGACACTAGCTGGGGACATTTATAGTGCTCCTCTTCCCCTTACATTCTGGCAGACATACCGTGTACTGGGATACATTCAGCAGTGTGCTGCAGTATTGTAAAATGAAAAAAAGAAAGCACATTAACCCTGACTGAGGATGTCCTACAGAAATGTTAACTAGTCTGGTGGGTCACATTTGTCATGGCTGACTATGCAGACAAAGTCTCGAAACGCAGCGAGTTGCTGAAAACAACACATTTAAGTTGGACTTTTTCATGGACAAATCTAAATCCTATAGAAATAATATTTAAACTTCAATAGCTCCAACATCTCTGCTGTCATTTGCAGTAGTTTGTAATAAGCTGAATTACATCTTGACATTCAATAGACAATACGATGCTGATTTGAAATAATACATTTAAAAATTGCTTCATTATTGTTTTTAGTACTTAAGAGTTTTTCCTGCTTTGCTACATGGAAGCTTAGTTTACCTGGACAAACACAGTTTAGGATGATATGAATTAAAAATCTTTTTCTTAATTGCAGATACAGTGTGCTTTTGATATAATTCAGAAATATGTCTTCCCTTCCCATTACCGTTTTATCAGCACCACCTCCCTGTCAACACCCACTTGTAGGCTCCGCTTTTAGTTTCCTACAATAGGAGGAAATATATTATTGTATTACTATTGGGCCACATTCATGCTCTTACCAGGCTGAAGTGGCTGCACCCCAGCAGCAACTGGTCTTTAAACAAATGAATGAATCTTTTCCTTTTAGTTGGCTGAATAAGCATCACAACCACAACCCGTACCATTTGGATAACAATTATAGCTTGTTAGCACTGCCATAGCGAAAGTACTACATCATTAGATAGCAAATTGTTCGCAGGGATCTAAACTCTAAATCCGACAAAACAGAAATGTGTGTTTCTTCAAAGCTTTGACATCAACCTTATGTTTTAAATGCTGTGAGACTGTGTGCCCAAAGCAGCTGCAAAGCACTATAGAAGATAGTGTCCCACCAAATGGTGTATTATGCATATACTCTATGCATCTAAGATAGAGGACACATAATTAAGTGCAGTGATGCACAAAACAACAAGGACACCAAGGCACACACACTTACACAGCAGACCCCGATTGAATAAACCAGTGATGCAGAGGACTAACTCAATGACTCTCTCGCTCTCTCTCTCTCTCCTTTGTCTATCGTTCTACACCCCCCCGCCCCCCACCCCCCTCTTCACAAAAATAAACCAGGTGTGCATCTGCTGTTGCCTCCTCCCTCTACATGTCACCTGAGGGATGAAGGAATGAGTGAGTGAGAAAGAAAGGTAGAAAAAGAGGGTGAGAGGATAGGAAATTCCCACAAGAGGAGACAGGAGTACAGACATTCCTGGGGTGTGAATTGTCACAACCCCTCCCTTTTATCCCTCCCCATTAGAATGAGGTCCAAAATGCCTGGGGGAAGATATGACCCTGAAAGTTACACACACACACACACACACACACACGCACACAAAGAGCCCAAAGTCTACTGAAACAGCTGGATAAAGACATCATCTGTCAGGGTTGTCAGCTTACGCCCCTTGCTTCTCAACAACACAAAAATGCACATGTACACCAGCGCATGCACAGGCACCACCAAAAACACAGCGTGGCTGAAATGTATGCGTATGTGTGCGAGTGTGAGATGGATGAAAGCCACCGTCCCACCTCCAGTAAATCACACGGACAAACACACATTCGTCCTTCGCTCTCATCTCTATAATGGTAGGATAGAGACGTCATCTGTCACACTCAACTGTCAACTGTCCAAACACAGCCGCCCACCTGTCCACACACACACTCATAGAGATACAGATGCAATGGCATCCCCTCGCACGCAGACATCCTAGCAGTTCTGTCTGTAAACACCCCAATTACCTGAGAGCAGCATGAGGTCTGGGGGAAATTGCTGCTTCATTATCATAGCAGTTATTATGTTAACCCACATGTCAGAGTCACGGCCACACACACACACATACGTATAATGACAGGGTCACGCTATAGGTCTGACAGCACTTCCATAGGTGGATGGAGGAGATCACCACAACAAAATACATGCATTCAATATGAGAGGATACATGTGCTCATGACAACAGATATTTAAACTGCACTAAAAAAAACTCTACATACTTGCAGACACAGTTTGAACAAAAACTTTTTTTCAACTACCGCAGTTGCAGCTGCTTGTATGACAGCAGCCCTTCTCTGTAATGCATCGTCCAATATTCTGTAAATATGTTAAAGACCAGCCCTGGAGTAACTTCGCTATTACTGCTAAGTGCTTCCTAATACGCTTCATCCTGCGGGCTGCTTGTTTAGAAAGAAAAATCAAAGTAAGTAAAGAAAAGCGGCTTCAAAAAAAGATAATGGCAATTCAAAAGTTGTTGCAGCAAACAGCTGGTGGATTGTTTCTGTCACTGTTGGATTCTAGGAGCTTGCAGTCTTGTTCATGTGCTGAATAACGCCGAAGCTCCTCTGTTCCTTTTTATGAGTTAAAAAAAAAATAATTCACACTTTCTCTGCACACTCCCTTCCTGTATTTTCCAAGCAGCACATTCACAGTCTCTTCATTAAATCCTGGCCACCTGTGCTTGGTCAGTGCAGGTTCAACAGAGGACACTTTCCAAGAGACTGTGCTCATAAAGCAGGCGCTTTTGGACTCCTCCCTGCACTGTGATCGGCAGCAAAAATATAGTCCTGCATTCCCACTTGACAATGACTTTTTACTTGTGCTGGCACAGCTCTAAAATGAAGTGAAATTGAGTGTAGAGAGAGCTATGGCTCAGCAAGATCTACTTTTGAGCAGTGTTTAGCCCACTCTGACGGTGTTGGCTCTGTCATCCAGTCCACGGATTTAGCAGGCCAGACACACATTCAATAACATCCTGATCACCGTCCAACCCTGGGCTCCATAAAATGCTCCACTGCCAGCCCAGCTCATAATGTTCAACGTCGCCACCGGGAGGAACGAGGAACGCAAGGATCACATATTTTCATAGTCCCCTGACCTTGACGATTGAAAGTTATTTGTTTTAGGATGATTCTCAAGTGTATTAACAGGCCCAGTGTTTCACGAGGCTGGTGGTATAAATACAAGCTGTGTTTAGGTTTGAATGGGCCCGAGCATTCCTGAATGACAGGGAAAGGCAAATAGCGTGGTCAAAGCCACTGGCAAGCGAGACAGTGGAATAGAATATTGAATCTGCCCAAATATGGAAACAGCCATACAACAATCACATCAACAGCAGGACTCTTTCAGGACAAGCGTTTTTGTGGGCGTCCAAGTGAGGGGATTGAAATGGCACACATGCTTGCACTCGCACGCACACTCATTTGCACAGGCACACATGCACACTTAAATACACACACATACACAAGCACAGAGTTGGGCAGTATCTCCATTTAAACAGGGGAGCGGAGGGAGAAAGCACATAATGGCAAAACAAAAAGCACCAGAGAGACAATTAGCTCTTGCATATAAAGTCACAATGGAGTATGTGTGTTTGTGTGCGCGCGCACGTATTCCTGTTCATGTGATGATTTGAGCAAGTGTGCATACATGTGCCATACTCTTTGTGTGTGTGTGTATGTGTGTGTGTATGGGGGGGCTGTGCATGCATTGCAGCCGTGTGTATGTATGCATGCCAGTCTACTTGTTTGCTCACTAATCAAACACACGCCACTTGTGTGTGCATTGTAGCTGTCACTCTTCTCCAGCCCAAAACACACACACACACACACACACACACACACACACACACACACACACACAGGTTGGCATCTGGGTTGGCATTTGCATTGGCAGCAGGACACTTGTGTCTGGTATCCACACAAAGAGGCAGAGAGCTGTAATCCAGACCCAGCCCTTGGTGAGTTTGTGGATTGGTGAGTGTGTTATGTGTGCAGTGTGTGTCATCAAGAGACACAGTTGTCGTCCTTAGTGGGTTGCGTAACAGCACGCTTCAGCCTTGCTTTCCTCTTTCTCTGGCACAACAAGCCACAGTGACAGCCAGACAACTAGCGCTTAGGCCCTGGAGAGGTGTGCCTGGCCGGGACTGTTTGACTATGTGTGTGTGTCTGCATAGTTGTGGCGTGTGTACTTTTTATGTGATTGGGTGTGCAGCAGTGTGGCATAACTACATGAGTCTGAATCCTCCCAGGTGTGTATAATGTGCTCCAGCTTAGACTGTGTGATATCGCACAAAGTTACACACAACCACTGTTACACAGGTGTTGCTGTACTGATATGCTTTTGTGTTGTCACACAAGGACAGATTCATACGAATTACATATCTTTCACAACCTCAGCCCCTCACTATGTAATCTATGTGTGTGTGATTGTGTCGTCTTACAGTGTGTGTATGTGTGTGTGGACTCAGGTGTGGATTAGCAGGCTGGGGCTGAGGGAGCCAGCTCAAAACAGAGCTGCTCCTGGGGGGGTTTTGGTGGGGTGAAGGGGGTTAATTAACAATGGCTACACACACGCACAGACACAGACACATCTACACACCTTTAAATCATAGCAGAACACCTGTGTGTTTGGTTCACCCCCAATGGAGAATAGATGTAGGTTTAAGGAAGGTGTGTGTGAATGTGAAGGTGTGTGATTGGATGGTACAGATATAGAAAGTAAATTGGAGTCAGACAGACGGGAGGAGAGGAAGAGAAGCCCGCGGAAGACAGAGAGGTAGACAGAAAGCAGAAAGGTCAATAAACAGAGCATAAGATCGGCAGAATGCAAACAGAGGAAGACAAACAGACAGGAGCCAGATTGGAGTGAAACTAAGGAAAAAGACAGAAAGTCCAAATTCAAATCATTAACTAAAGCAAACGGAGGCGATGGTAAACCAACACGAGTGATCAGTAACCAGAGCAAGCATCATCAGAAACAATTTCACTCCCTGCTAACATCAGACTGATTATTGGTTTGCTGTTATGAGTCAGTCCTTTCAGTGACATCTTTATCTCAAGCTAACGCACTTTGATTGATCACATATTTGAATAATTGATTGCGCATTTGTATCTATGAAAACAACATTGTCAAGTCAGGTTTATTTTTATAGCCCAACATCTCAATCAGTGTCTTAATGGGCTTCAGAGATGCAGCCCTTTGAAGGCCCTTTTACACAGCAGCTCTGTGTATGACGCAGGTCTGCTGAATGAGTATGTGACCTGTTAATATAAGACCCCTGTCAGAGGTAACCCTTTTGTTCTCGCTATTCAAGCTCCAGTTTGAGTTTTTTTTTTTCAAATTTGTTTCTCATGATGACTCAACAGAAGAAGCACAGATGCAAAATGGAAAAGAACAAAAGAAAAAAAAAACAAACATCCTGCATTTCCATTCTGCTTAGTAAGAGGACTAACGAATAAGCACCAAGAGCAGAAAATCGAACAGATTAAAGCACGTCAATGTGTCAAATAACAAAAGAAACAAACAAACAGTAATGGTCACAGTGTGTTGTGAGTTAGCCTTAAAATGCAGCTAATGTCATGCATATAACATGACATAGGCAAATAGCACACACACTACTAACAAGCATAACAAACATAGTTATATCTGCATGGTAGAATTTTTCTAGTGGAAATAATGCTTGATAGTAAGACCAATTGAAGCGACACGCATGCATCTGACGTTATACAGCATTTACATATTACTTACATATTACAACATATTGATGTTATAGTATAATACAGTACATTGATAATATAGTATACTACTGTAGTTCAATATACTCGCAATTAAAAACAACAGAACAAAACCCTGGTACGTCCTGTTCTATTTAAGGAGGTGGCTAAAAAACACCTTGACATCATTATCTGAACAATCAAACGCTTAGTTTGGCTGAGCAGGTCCAGATTGACCAACCACACAGGATTAAATCACGCATATTTTTAAGCAGTACAAGAAAGAAAAAAAAAACACTTGAAAACAAAGCTCTGGAGGGGAAATTTACGGCAAGGCCGTTATTCATTCAACTGAGCTGTAATGCAACATTTTAATCAGATATTCGTTAAGCGTGGAGGAATTTAATATTATTATGATTATCATTCTCCGTATCAGTGCAGTAGGATTCACTGGACCGTGTCTAATCCTGCTTCAGAGGCATTTCCAGTGTGGTACAGTTCAGAGGGAAACTCTTGAGTAATGATTAGATTTAAAGAAGTGAATATAGAAAATACCACCTATTGGCTGCTTTTGTGTTGGCCAATAATGACAGGAGCTGAACCCTGCTCTCCCCTTTATTTCATATTTAATCATAAATAGAGAACTATTGATTCCTTTTCATCCAGTGATGCCAGACCAGCAGTCTGTGTCTGTAAAGGTCACTATAAGCAATGTATTGATCAGTCCTCATTATCAGAGACAGAAAGGGAAGACAGCCGGTGAAAGTGACAGACAGACGGACTACATAAACAGGAAGACCAGCATATGTACAGACAGCAGAAATATGGGTGGTGGACAAACTATATTGAGGTCAAAGTGACATAATGGAGGTGACTGTGGCACATACCATCTCATATAGGAGAGCTGAGATAGAGGGAGAGCTCGGGTGAAGGCACAGACAGGCAGATAGCAGACAGTCAGTGGGGAAATTACTGAAGGGTGCAGACCGAGAGATGCCGGCCGGCTCTGAGAGAACGGTAAAATGTCAACTCAACACACACATTATGAAACACGCACACGGAAGGAGGGAGGGAGGAGAGAGAAGTGAGAGAAAGAAATGTAGGGACTGGCAAAGTGCGTCTGCCCAAGTTTGGATGTGAGCACATATGCAAATGTTAGTGGGTGTACGGGTTGCTGTGATAGTACTCTGTGTACTGTGAGGCACAAGCAGCAGAGAACTCATCATGTATAGGGAAGGAGGAGATCTGGTCATAAAGACCAATGCAAGAAAAATCATAAAATGAAGTCTTCATAATCATTAAAGTGGATATGAGCACATTCAGATCAAAGCAAGTCAAACTCATCAATATATACTGCACAAATGTGTTGGGTGCACTCATAGGCTGGCTGGCTGGTCGGGCCTGCAAAGCAGCGAGGGCTGACACTCGAGTGTCTCGAGGAAGTACATTGATGGTTTTTGGCAGATCACACTTTTTATGATGACAAAAAACATAAGCATGGAACATCTTTAAATGAGATTTTTAGGAGAGCGATTAAAAACGAACTAAATAAAGCTTTCTGTTTTATTATTTTGAAATTAAAGTCTGTGATGCTGGATTTGTGCCATCATTATTTTGAGGAAGAGACATACCTCTGACTATATGGTCATGTGAGCGTTAGGGTTGGATGGGGGCTCCATATGGAACACATGTCATCATTAAATCTTCATGCAGCGGATCTATCTCGTTAACCATAGTAATAAATAGATCTGCATAAGCTTGTGTCTGAATGTACACACGCTCACACACACTCACACCCATAACATTCATCCTTGCTACGCCAAAGCTATATGCAGAAGCCATATATTTAAGTTATGGGAGCTATGCCTAATGTGAACTGTCAGTCAAGAAATATAGCACACACACACACACACACACACACACACACACACACACACACACACACAGTGACAAACACATACGCTCTAATGGAAGCTTCAGGCACTGCAAATGACAACGTCAAGAGCGCCCAATTACCACGGCGACTGATCTGACTACCATTTTGCCTGCCTCTATCAAATGCGCTCTGTCACACAGCCACCCCCCCAACTTCGAACACACATGTCTGTGCACAAAAATGCACATACATTCAGATACAGAGTGCATAATGAAAAACATGCAAAGGTACATGCCTATGCAGCCGATATCTGCTTATTTCTGTTTTCGTGACACACACACACACACACACACACACACACACACACACACACAGAGGAAAACCTTCTCCCCCTTAGCATGCCATAGAGAGAGGCATGAGGCCACATTTAGAAAACAGAAGGGGGCTGTTGCTCTGCTTCACTCCAGGAGACGCCTGCAGCTTCAGTGCAAAAGCTGGGATGAAAGAAGAGCAGAAAGTCTCCCACACTCTTCAGTTCACATTAGCCAAAATTCCACTTCTCTTCTCTTCTTCTGTTTCCCATATCACAGTGTGCTGCTTAGGGGGTTTCTGTTGTAAACAGGGCTGATGAGTGCTGCGTCGCATAGAGTAGCACAACATTCTGGCTAGCAGCTCCTGTCCTGATTAGATTCGTAATACATGATATCTTTGTTTTGTTTTTTCAACATTTTCTCCATCTTTGGCGCTAAACTAAACAATGTTGTGTTGTTTTGGCATTACATTTCCTATTCATCAGTCAAACTGAGCTGGCAGTAGCCGTCTGCCATGTCTTTTCCCTCGGAGTTTCTGTTCGTGTAATTTGAGTTTCTACAGGGGACGCAATTTTTCTTCTTTGCTGCTGTTTTTTCACGTTGAACCAAAACTAACCCCTGTGACATGATGTGGGTATTGAATGAGCTGTAGGTTGAATCCACAGGTGACACTTAAAAAAAAAAGAAAATATTGAGAAAATATTGTGGATTATTCCTTTAAGAGCAATGCAGGTTACACATGTATGCCTACAACCCAGAACTAGGGGTGAACAGAATTTCATTTTTGGCTCTTAGAGTTGTGAAAACTAACATTTAAAAATTCCACAGCACCATCTATTTTAAAAACAGGACTAGTTAGACACTACCTTGTTTTTTTGAATATTAATAAGATGTTGCTGCATGTGAAAATGCAGGGAGCATTGTCATGGGACTGAGATCAGGAAAAAAAGGAACATATGGAGAGAAGAAAACATGCCAGAGATGTGAGAATAAAGTGGACTAAATAATGGCCAGGGGTGTCATTTGAGACACGAACCCACCTCCAACCCTCGGCTCATGCCTTCACACACTCTCACAAACAAATATGTACACTCATTCACACACAAACATTTAGTCTGGCCTCATTTCAGCTGCTCACCTCGTTCTCTCTTTTTTTCCCTCTGTGTCTCTTCCACATACACACCCCACAGCTCTGTTCTCTGGCCAGGCAGTCGAAGCGGGGTCAGAGTTCAACTCGCTAATGGAGTCTCTCCCACCTGGCGGTGTCAGGTAATACACAGAGGGGGAGGTGTGTGATTGCATGTGTATGTGTATGCGTGTCTGAGCGGGGTGGCTGAAATGGGGCCGAGCTGAATGACCCAAATTGTGGCGGCAACCTTGAAGAGCTCAGGTGGTACACGCTGAAAAATAAAAAGCAGGAGTTAGAGGGAGAGACGCACAGAGTGCATGAGAGAGAGCGAGGACGGGGGGAGAAGGACGAGGGAAGAACACAAGGAGTGCTGCGGTAATACGTGTCCTTAAACTGATTTCAGTTGTTTTCAGAGCGTGGTGTGGTCCTCTCATCTCTGCATGGTACTGCTGCTGATTGGAGGCTGTCAGAGGTGTGTGCGTGTGTGGACTTGTGTTTATGAGCGTGTGCGGCAAACAAAAAGTAAAAAAATATGTGTGAATTTCTTTTGTGTGTGCACAAACGCATATCATGTGCATTTTACTTGCTTCCTTACTTAGATGCAATCACAATTCTTTGGCTCTCTGTATGTATTCGGCTCCACTCGTGCATGTGTGTGTGTGAGTGTGTCTGCAGAAAGCTGTGATAGGCTGAGCAGCTGGCTGTTTCCCGAGTCTCTGATTAGTAATCAGTCAGCATTGTGCTTGAATGCAGATTGTTAACAGGGCTGGATGGCAATGTGGCCTTAACACTATGGACCTCATCAGAGCTCCAATCTAGCCCTTATTTGGCCTCATAAATTGCTGCTTCTGTATATTCAAATAGAGTCGAACGGGGGGTCACGTGGTAGGTCAAGAGACACCACAATCACCTGTACGTGTCCCTGTGACTGTACAGGGTTGAAAAGAATCACTGAAAATGAAAAATATGAAATGGTCTTGATTAAGCATGTGCGGAAATCAAAATCAATACAAATTTGAACTGTAGTTCGCACTCTTTTTATTGTCATTCAATTTCTCCATGTTGGTGTTTCATTCTAGTTATTTCTGTCTAGTACATTTATTGTCTGTCCATTCAGAAGAGAGTTATTTCTCCTCTGCTGCTCTTCCTTTGCTTAAAAAGGTCTTGAAGGATAAGTTCCCCACATACAGTACATAAAACCAACCCCAGAAAACCCTCAATAAATAGAGAATGCGAAGTTACATTATGCCGTGTGATCTGTCAGGGGACACGGGTGCCATCTTGTGATCTGTGTGTTTACCTTTGCCTGCTACAGTGGTAAGAATGGGTCGATATCTTTTGTTTGGTTAAAATCTTGTTTAAAGTAATCAAATTTGATGATGACGGAAGGAGATGAAGAGGTAGAAAGGGGACCTTATCTGAAGCAATTAAATCGCAAAAGCATGCAACTCATAACGATAACTACTGTTGATGAACACTTTGCCAGTGGTTCCATGCAACATCTGCTAATTCACAAGCCGGGAAACTGCCGGAGTACTTACAAAAGAAAAGGCAGCACTCCAAGCATGACCAAGCATGGCGATGCTTTTACCAGTCTTCACTGGGTGACATGACTTTTCATTCCTAAACCCCTGGTTGGGAAACAAGTAAAACATATTAAGATGCCTGTGTTGAATGCGAGCAGATCTTGCATAGAGATCTCAAGTATGTGCTTACTTCAGTCTGAAGTCTAAAACCATTTGGAGCATTTAGGGCAACATTTTGTGTTTTTGGATGAAGAAACATGCCACCCAGTGGAGCATTGAGTCTGGCTGATGGGTTTTTAATCATTTTTGAGAAACAAAAGGCCAGTGGCACACACAAGCTAAGACTGATCACCTGTCTTTAGAGTATGTCTGCCCCTTTTTGGTCATGTCTACATGGTCATGTCTACAAAGATGTGGCAGCAAAAACAAAATATGTGTGCTGTGGAGTGCAGGCAACAAAGGAAAGGTAACACATTCCTACAAACAATACAAGACTAACCAGACAAAATTATCGCAGAGGCCAGAGATGTGCAGCGGCAGATAACTCACCATTGTCTGCACACTGATCCTAAGCTACCACCTCCTCCGTGTCTGTGAGTAAGTGTGAAATTTACATGCAAAAAGCCAGCAGACAGCCCTTCCTTTCAGCCAATTAAATGCTAGCATGCCTAAGCAGGTCATATTCTAGACATAGCCTCGTCACATTAAAATGATTTATTATGACTTCTGTCCAAAGATAAATATCGGTAAAGACACGTCCCAACTATAAATGGTCTGCTTATATAGCTTTTTTATAATATTGTATCACACACATGCACACACACAGACTCCCATGCAAGGTGCTCACCTCAAGAACCAGAGCAATGTGGGCTTCAGTGCTTTGCCCAAGGACACTTCAACATATAACCAGGATGAGCTGGGAGTTGAACCACTGACCCTGTGGCTCATGAACGAATACTCCACCAACTGAGTTACAGTTCAATGACCATCAAATGTTTTTTATGCTGCAGCTGCAAAATTTAGCCAGTGCTGTTAAATCAATATTTAGTTAGTAGGTTTAAGCAACGTATTTTTCTTTAGATATTATTAATGTTGTGATTCCCTACAACAGGAAATGATTTCACTGTTTACCTTTAAAATAAATGTCAAATCTAATCTGAAGGTTTCTAATTGTCTGACTGCTCAAGTTGCTCATCCTGCTGCTTTCTCAGTTCTCAGCAACGAGCTTGCTGACCACGGTATTGTTTCTACCAACAAGAAGGATGGTTAAAAACTACAAAACTGAGATCCGGCTCACACTAACCTACTCTCTAAGGAGCATATCTTCCACAAGCCTCGTATTCTCTATAAAAAGCACCGATGTGAAGCAGCTCTCTGCATCTTGCATAACATACTGCAACTCTCAATGTAGATTTGTTTTATTTGTGTGTACATAACACAAAACATAGCTGTATCAAATCCACATTTTATGACTTCCCACTGCCAGAAACATTCAGCTTCAATTTAGGCTGTGATGAAGTATTTCAAACATTTGTCATGCATATTTGTTTTGAATATGTTTTGCTCCATTATTTCAGCATTTTTCACTGTTGAAAAACATATGGCCGTATTGATGAATAGGACCTATTGTTGGAGGTATTATTTGTCATTCTGACTCGCTCACAGTGATGGATGTACGAGTGTGTGAAGGTGATTTATGGCACTGGGAGTAATATACGGTGGTGTGAGGGAGTGTGTGTGGGAAAGCAAAAGTCTATTAAGATGACCTTGAAAGGAACTCGCAGAACTGCTCGTACATAAGCCTACAATGAAAACTGAAAGTGACGAGCTGACAGAGCGTGTTTGTGTGTGTATTTGCAAGTGTGTAATATCTGGCAAGGTGTAATACTCCATTACGTTGAATTGTGAGTGTGGCGATGCCTCATATGTTTACACTGTTATGAAAAGTTGCAGTCTTACTTCTGTATTTTAGACATTTACTATATTTACATACAGTACGCTGAGTTTGGGGTGTAATCAGGATAATTATATTTCTACTTTGCTTCCTATCTATATTTTTTCACCCTTTCTGCCATTCCTCCCAATTCCTAATATTTATCTGCCCCCTCCTCCTCCTCCTCCTCCTCCTCCTTCTGTCTGTCTGTGGTAATGTCCTCTTTTGTTTATTGCCAGGGGAGGTCGTTCCACTAACCAATGATCATTCAGTAATAAAACACATGCTTACCTCCTCCATAGGAACCTGGCTCAGACACACACCAATCATTTACTTGTAGTTGTGTGTGGCTTCCTCCTGGTGGGATGCCTGGGCCCAACCTGATGATTTATTTACAATTCTAACCATGTGTTTCTCTGGTAAACGCTTGACTTTGAAGGGAAGGAATACTTTCTGAAGCAAGGGCACTGGGCAACAAGCCTGGGTGTGACTTGGCAAATGTTAGAAGTTATTGTGGAGTGCACAACGGATGATAGAGACAGTGTGGATTAAACATGTTCGAGTGTAATTACTCCTATCTTTGACAAATAGCCATGATACATGGGTCAGAATATAAGTTATGAATCGTGTTCCTTTTTAGTGGACAGAAACATGCTAAAGTTGCCATTTGTTTTCCATTTGCAATTTTCTCCCCTAAATATATGTTCACTTAAACAACATGCAGTTTGAATCAATGCAGGTTTTTATCTAGAACATACTGTATTAAAGACATGTCTGTTCTCACAAAACTTCTGCCCACTGGGGCCTCTGAAACAAACGCGAGTAGAAACTCACAGTGAAAGACAAAAATAAATTACATTAGCGGAAGAGGGAAACTTTTCCATGAATAATATAAGAGCCGTTCAGACAGAATTCACACAGATGGATTATGGTCTTGAGATTGACAAGGAGGCCTCTCAGTGGGGTTATTTGCTTAAAAGACTGTAGTTCTGGCAGTTTTGCACATTTTAGTCCATTAAGTACAAATCACATATATTTAACTTCAGTGCTGACCATTTTCCAATGCACAATGTAAATCTGAAGATTGATTTCCCACCTTTCTACTAATGCAGTGCTGAGCGAGTTTGCTTTATAATTCTTCCCTGTTGGTACATTGAGGGAATTAGAAATATGGGTGCAGGACGCCAAAAGCAGGCCTCAAATTTGCGAACCAGGAAGCAGAATATGGTAAGATATTCTTGCATAAAAAAATACTCCGACAATTTATTTGCGATTTGTGCGGATGTAAACCTTTTTTCAGTGAATGTGACTGGTCTTGTGTCTGAATGTAAAAATCATAATGGCAAATTTTGTTGCGTTACAGAACAAGTGCTACTGAAATGTTCTTACATTAATGTAAAGGCAGCAGCAACACAAGGTTAAATACAAGAAGAGATACGTCTGAGTAATAAAAAAGTCTCTTTACCAGACATACAAAGTCACTGTTGTTAAGTCTTAAAGGGGCTTCAAATAGAAGATCATTATAGAAAAATTACACAATATAAAGGATTAAATGACAAATACTGTACAGTGTATTTTATTATTGTGTTGGAGATATTTCAGAGGTATGTTTTGCATTATGTAAAGGTGTATTGTATAGTACGTGTTGTCCAGATGGTCTCCAAACTTCCTCATAATTTGTTTGGAAAGCAGTTCGGACTTGTCCATTCAAAGCAGGCCTTCTGCATTATTCACATTCCGACATGACGCACAGGCCAGCTTTGATTGGATAGAATCTGCCCAAATGGCGTCATTGATTGGCTGCGAAGATTGATGGTGGTCAGACAGCCATTAAACGTGACCCCCACCCCTCCCCTCCCGGCCCGTGTCAGAGTCAGAGCTCATAGTAAATCACAGACTCTGCTGAAGGCAGCATAGATCACTGCTAACAATGCTGCATCAACAAGTAGACAAGCAGAGAATAAATACCACAGGAGACAGAGAGCAACTTTAATAAACATGTTTTTCCTCCTTGATTCCTCACCACAAAAATGTCAGTCTCCAAAGGTCATCTTAATGTTCAGATGAGATTGTTTCACTTTATTTTCGGATTTTCTGTTCTTCTCTTTAAGAGTTTTACTTGGATTAAATTAACATATCTTGAAAATCAATGTCTTGGAAAGAGCAGTTCAACAAAATCCCAGTTTGTTTTAAACATATATTTCTGTTCTGTTTCTTCCATTACAACACATTCTTTGAGCACTGGGATTCGGGTAACCTATCTGCTTCCTGACAGACAAATCCCACTTTGAATATTTTGCTTTCTGCTCTTCCAAGCCTGCTACGTCTGTGTAAAACATATCTGTCATTCATAATAAAGTATTATTTAGAGAAACATCCCTGTAGTTGTCAAAGATGAGGAAATGTTATCCACATCAATACTGGTTCTGTTCCATCATCTTTTGTCTATCTAAAGCCAAAAAATTATAATCAAATCATATTGTAAAGAGGCAGCTTTTAAAGCCTAACTGATTGAATTACATCCCTTTTAGTTTGTTCTCCGTAACATGGGAGACAGCCTGAAAGAGCCTCTTCCTAATACAAGCCAAAGCTACTCATATGAGACAATGGCATCAAATGCTGTCACTCATCCATGATGCTATTGAGAAAGCCTTCGAGAGTGGAAAAGGAATATTTAGCAGAGGGTTTCTTTTTGTTTTAGCAGAGTAGGTTACCATTCCGTTCTCTTGAAGGGAATAAAAACAAACTGGATGTTAGTGGGCGGGGGAGCCCCATCAATTTATCTTGTTTATGGAAGCGACAGGAGACCGCTCAGCTATTGTGTCTGCCTCTCTGCCACAATTGGTACAATACTCAGGACAAGGATTTAACCAGCTCCATCTGCCTCCTCCTGCACTCCACTCCGTCTCACTCTCCAACTCCCCGTCCGAATCATTTCTCCAATCCCGCTTGAGTGTCAGCGTAAGCTGTATGTTTATGCCTTTCTGCACTCGCCGTCTCTCACTTTTACACCCGCTCTCCCCTTCCCCTCTCCCTCCTTCCTTCATTGACTCCAGTGGCTCAATCATTGACTTTTCTGACCCTCTGACAGCCTTGACTTGACATTCAGACATCATGTTCATCTCCTGTTTGTCTGCATCTACACAGCCCAGGGCATTTGATCCATGCACTGCCCGTCAATAGCCATCACAGCGTGGCCTGTCCACCTCCGCAGACGTTCTCTGGGAAATGTCTATACTTCAAACCAGCAACCACCTAAATCCTTTTTCATACAGCTGTGAGCTGCGGGCAGCCTGTTTTCTCTGTCAGAGGCTCAGATTGGTACGGCTACACTACAAGCAAAGGTGTGGCTTATCTGTACTTCACGTGTCAGTGGTTAATATTGGTGAATTAGCTTGTGGACTTTGTACACACACACATGAGACCCAGCTTTTTAGGATGATATACAATCATTGCAAGACTATAATTCAATATGTACTGACTTTCAACTGAATTATACTATGATCTTATCATGTTATTGTTCTACAAACTTCTGCTGATCAAATTAACAAGCCCAAGCAAGCTCTAATTAAAAACTAACAAAATTAGACATAAGATTGGTCCCATGTGATTTATAACAGTAATCAATCAAATCATAATTTGTAATCATATCTTCATTCTTTTACCTTTTCCTACACTCTTGAGCTCCAGCCAATGTAAAGTTGTCACAGACAGAGTGAAAAGAAGACTCAGGTGTCACTGAACGTAAGACACAGTATTTGTCTTTACTCCAATCATCCCTGCAATTGCATCACTCTAGTGCAGCTGATAAAATCTTAGAGCTAAAATATGCCTACACTTGAAATCCAACACACTGGAGCAGACATGATCTATGTGCATGACATTCTCTCTCGATCTTGCTGGATTCTTTCCCGCTCCTGACTCGCCTGTCTGCTGCTTTGCACCTAGGGGAAGAATGAGAAACACCACTGACTCAGATTCTCCACCTACAGCAGACTCCACATTACACTATTGATTGACATCATCATCAGTTAAAGTATCACAGCCGTCGTGTTGAGTGGCAAAGGTAACAGGCTGTAACACGTGGCGTGCTCTTGGCTTTCACCTTGAGCCAAAATATCCAAAAGGGATCCAGCTTTCTTGGGAAATGTATTGAGTCATGACACACTTTGCAGTACAATTGGCAGTAGAGCAGACAGTTGGAGGCTGCAAGTGCTTTGTATAACTGTTGGAGGGACTGACCCTATCACCAGGCAGAATGTTTAATAACTCTTTTCTGCATTATATGCACATGGTAACAATGAGCTTAAATTATGCAGAGTGTTGTTCTGACAAATGAACTATGGCAAAGGTATGGTGAATATTACACACCTGGTTAAGTTTAGTGCCACTTTCAACTTCAATTGGTTGATAAATCTGAATTACTTTCACACACGCGCGCACACACACACACACACACACACACACACACACACACACACACACACACACACACACACACACACACACACACACACACGCACGCGCGCGCACACACACACAAAGACCAGGAACATGAACATGTTGCAGAATGAAATGCCTCAACCCACAGCTGGAGTTCCTGCTCACTACAACCAACACAATTTTCCTAATATCCTAATTTTACCAGTACAACTAGTACAGTAGTACCACAAGGCAATGTAGTAAATTCATAAATGTAGCAATATCACACATACCAATGAGGGTTTTTTCATTTGAGATATTGCCTAATTCATTTTTCCAAGTTAAGCAACACTGCTCAGAGATCCTAAATAAACACATCTTTTAAAGGTCTATTACAGACATTATCACAGACTGGAAATCAGTATGCATTTCTCTAATTCCAGTTCTCTTTATTGCGTTTTACACTACGTTTCACCCCAAACTTCTTTTTTAATCATCAGATTTCATGATACCGTTCACACAGTCAAGGCATCCAGTGCCAGAAGCAGCAAAGCAAACCCCGAAACATCTTTGAACCTCCACCATGTTTTACTGTAGGGACTGTGTTCTTTTATTTGAAGGCCTCCTTTCTTTTTCTGTGAACAGAGCCTTGATGTCCTTTACCAAAAAGCTCTACTTTTGTCTCGCCTGTCCACAGTACGTTCTCCCAGAAGGACTTTGGTTTTGTCACACAAGTTTTGGCAAACTCCAGTCTTGCTTTTTTATGTCGTTGTGTCAGCAGTGGTGTCCTCCTGGGTCTCCTACCATAGTGTCCCTTTTCATTCAGATGACGACTGATAGTGCGAGCTGACACTGTTGTACCCTCTGTCTGCAGATCTGCTTGAATTTGTTTGGAAGTTAATCGGGGTTCTTTATCCACCATTCCAACAATCCGTCGTTGTAATTTTTCATTAAATTTAGCTCTTCTGTCCAAGTCCAGAAAGGTTAGCTTCAGTGCCATGGACTGTAAACCTCTTAATGATATTGCGCACAGTGGACACAGGAACATTAAGATCGATGGAGATGGACTTGACCTTGAGATTGTCCATGTTTTTCCACATTTTTTTCTCTCAAATCCACAGACACCTCTTTACACTATTTTCTTTTCTCCATGCTCAGTGTGACACACAACACAAAGGTTTAGTCAACTTTTCTGCATTTTAACTGGTTGCAAGTTGGATTACTATAATGCCCACAACTGTTACTTACCACAGGTTTGTCTAAATAAAAATTACAGAAGCATCATATGCTTGAAAAGCAATTATTTCTTACAATTTTGACAAGGTGCCAATAATTTCGTCCAGTCCATTTTTGAGTTCTGTGTGAATTTTTGTCAAGTTTGACTTTTCTTCTGTTTTTTAAATGTTGTTCCAGTGCCAACAAAAACAATAAGCACATGAATATCAAAACATTTGCAATTGAAACAATTTTCTGAGAGAAGCGTTGCATTTTCTGACAGAATTGCGAGCACCACAAACTCACTGCCACCCACAGGTGGATGGGTTAAATGCAGGGATTGAATTTCATTTTGACATGCATGTGAAAATGGAAATGTGCTCTGCAATGAACAACAAAGAAAACCAAACAAATTGGTCTGTAGGAGCAGTCGATCGAGACTTCAGACATTATCACAGACTGGAAATCAGTACGCATTTCTCCAATTCCAGTTCTCTGTATTGCGTTTTTGGTCAGATGCCTTAATAAAAAGACCCCGGTCTCTGTTTGTTGCGAGAACCAAGGAGATACTACCTTCTATGATGGCCTGCATATCAAATACATTTTTATTATTATAGCACAATATCACAAATACTCTACAAACTCTGTTAGTCTATTGAGCTGGTTGTGAAAAACTCCCTGCAAAAACCACAAAATATGTCATAAAGAAAGAACTTTACATGATTGAAGTTCAAAAATACTGAACTTGAAATGACATTAAAGGTTTAAGCAGGCCGTCTTTTACTTAAAAAACACATGCACACTGAAAGCTATACCTAATAGAAAAACTCTGTAATGTATTCCGTAATCAGAATCACTTTGCCATGGCAATTGCTAATAAGAAATGTTAAGCATGAGAAATGTTGAAACTGATATGTGTTTTTTAGGCGAAGGTTCCATAAAACAGTACCAACCAAAATCTTAACCTCTGTTTTTTCATTCAACATTAGTATTCATTCCACATTGATTCCTGGGAAACATAGCGGAGTTCAAACTAAACTCCAACAAGTAGCTAAGGCAAAGTGACATGCATGATAACTATTTCATTTGAACTAAAAATATCTCTACAAATCTAGCAAAACCATAGCTCAGGTGGTGTTTATACCTCCTGAATGCAGATGTGTTCTGTTATTCCAAGCAGCAAGCTTTGCACTCTATCTGCTGTCTTTCCCATATGATAAAATGCAGCGCGATAAACACATCGACTCACTGACTGACACGGCAGATCAGTGGCGAGACGGAAAGACATTTCTGCCTAACAGCCACGAGGGCTACAGGTAAATACACCCAAGATAACAACCTCCACCCCTCTCGCCTTTCTTTTTTTTTTTTCCCATTTATTCATTGCCACCTACTCTGCCCCCTCCTTTCTACCATCTCTGCCTCGGTGTCGCCATATCCCTCCCCTCGCTTCCCTGTGTGTTGTCGTGGCAACGCCGCAACCACGCCATTGTAATGCCTGCGTGTTTGTAAGTGGAGTTGCTGCTCTGCTGCTGTTGGTTTCTCCCTTATTCTGTCTTTGTGCCTTTGAAATAGAAAATAAAAAACAGGGGCCGACAGACCCGGGAGAGGAGGAGGAGGAAGATGAGAAGATGAAGAGGAGGTAAGAGAGGTAATGTTTAGAGGGTGAGAGTGAGGGGGGAGAAGATGCAAGAGCTCTAGCAATCATGTAGCACTTCCTCTCTTGCTTTTATCTGTCCTTAGAGCTGCTTTCTACTTTCCCTTTTGTCTCTGAGGTTGGAGGCCGGTGAAAGTGGCTGTGTGAGAGAGCAGCTGTGAAGTTTATTAAGTTGATCATGCACACACATGCATACACTCTCTCCTTTTCCGGCTTTCTCACATGCATACTTTAAAACGCACAAACACTCTCGCCATTACAGAGAGGGACAGAGTGTATAGAGCTATTAGATGCACTGATGAGGACGCCAGTATCAAAAGAGAATCCAGAACGAGAACAAACATACAGCGCAGATGAAACACCTCCTTTGTGTTTGGCTCCAGGAGCACAGCACCTTCTGATGAGGAGATGCACGCGAAGGTGTGTTTATGCCGTGTGCGATGTGTGTGATGAGTAGAATTCTTGTCTAACATTTGCTTCTGTACACTGCGAGCTCGTTTCTGTTTGGAATTGTGTCTGGCCCCGTGTCTACACGAGCAGACTGACAGGTGTGTGTGTAATCTCCCAGATAAAGTAGGCAGATAGAGAGAACAGATAGACAGGGGCGTTGGGGATGAGATTGCAGGAGGGGGTTAAAGCTGGAGCTGTAAATCACTTAACCTGGGGCTAATGGGCTTATAGGCTGTACTACAGTACACACACACACACACAAACGCACAAACTCAATCTCAGTTGCACTTCCAAACACACGCACACACACAAAATAACTAAATTTCTGGAATGTTGGGCCCCAAGGCCCCAATAAGTCTTATCTGAAATGTTAACTATTAAATCATGTCTACACAGAAAGTCAAATTAAAAACTTACTAATTTGGAGTGTGCGAGTGATGTATTGCTCCACTATGTTTTTAATCAATTTAGTTTGTGTGACGCATGTTTCTGTATGTGTGTGTGTGTGTGAGCTGTTTTTTTCTTGTCATCCTGCATGTTTATTCATGATGGTTTACATTGGTGTTGCGTGCCTGTGCACACATGTGGGCATTGCACATGATTATGCAATATAAGCTTTCATCTGATGTAAATGTGAATTAAGTTTTGCCAGAGATAAATAACAGTCCAGCCTGATGCATTAGTCAGTGTTCTTATAGGGCCGACATGTGACTCATCAAATTATACTGTTTCCTCCTAAAGCACATAAGAATCGTGTGTGCCAGACTGTTAAGGGCTTTCATCTGCAGTTGCTGCAAAACCTGAGACGACCTAGTGGCTGCAGACAACCCCAAGGGGGGGATGCACGCGCATACACACAAAAACCCACACACACTCAAACACACATATACATGACATGACAAAAGAAAGGTGCTGTGGAAAAGCAAGGCGTGTGCATGGGCAGGCTATGTAGAACACAAGCAAGCCATCACTTGCCTTTCATTAAACATTCTCTCTCACACACACACACACACACGCACATCCTTCCATCATGTAGAGTCACATATGGTGGGCTATTCTCCTAGTCAGTAGCTCATTACATTTCTCATTATGTCTTTACACACATTTGGCCGATCCTGTGCACCTGTTGATGTGTCATATACCAGCTCTGTGTGTACACCTGCTCCTTCTTCTCCACCTCTTCCTGTTTCTCCCTCCACTGCTCCATCACACCCTCCTGCCCTCCATCTCACACCTCTCTTCCTATCATTCCATCTACCTGCTTCCCGCCGGCCTGCCTCATCATCCTCCCCTTGTATTCGACAGAGACCACGCTGTTGCCAAGGCTACCGTAGCCATTGTGTACCCGGTTGCCAGGTGACTGGTCGCTGTGGTGATGATCATGAATTCTGAAGCACTGCTGCCGCCACTGCTGCCGCCACTGCTGCCACTCCTCCTGCTTTTCCTTCTTATCCTTCCCTCAATAGATAAATCTTCACCACTTTCCCCCTCCTTTCTCTGCTCTGTAGTTGTCCTTCCCTCCCTCCTGTCGACACTAGTAGAAGAAAAGCACAGCGACCTTTAAGGGGAACTGAGCAACAATGCCAGGATGGGATGGATGATGGCTTGTTTGTTTTCATTTCGTATCTCTCTCTCCCCTCACTCTCTCTTCCTCACTCTTCCCCCAGCTCTATATTTCTTTTCCCTTCATCCATCTAGACTCTGGCTGTCCAGCCTGCCCAGTTTAATAATGAATTGTCTCTGCTTTCTTTTTCATTTCCCTCTCTGCCCGCTTGTTAGAGCACCCCTCCTAATTCTTCATCTCACCCTTTCTCCACCCTTTTATTTCACCAAACATTGAACCATGAATGGCCCTCGCTTGGGCTCTCTGCTCCTTGTCTTTGTTCATCCTGGCACTCAGGATAATTTAGCCTTCTTCAGTTTTTTACCTCTTCCTTTTCTCCTACTGCCCCCACCACTTCTTCATCATTTTTACAGCGTTCACCTTTATCCATCCCCTGTGCTAGGTCTGTCCTTTTCTCTCCTCATCACTGGTGAATTTTGTCAGGCTTGTACTGATGCTCTTATCCTTTTAATACACTTACTCTAATGCGATGCTTAATTCCTGTTCCCCATCACAAAAAAGATGATGGCAGATAAAATTGGTGTGCAGTAGGGTTTTTTTTATTTTAAAATAATTGAGGTTTTTTTAGGCATTTTCCTTTCCATTAGGCCACATTTTGGCTGATCTTCATTTTACATTTGAAAATATTCAGGCCAAAGAAAAACAAATACAAAGAAGGTGTCCGGTGTTTTTTCCTGATTTGTGGTTCGAAGATGACATGACACAAAACTCTACTTTGAGCAAACAGGAGGGTCAAAAAGAAAAAGAAGAAGCAGCAGACATACCCACACATAGAAACTAATTAAAGCGTGAATCATATCTCACTTTTCCTCAAAGACCTGAGCTGGTTCTCAGTGAGCTGACGCACTTGTTCAACAAGGTTTCGATGGAGAGATGAGAGCAGATTTAGCATTACTTGAAACAAACTATATTTACTGCATAAATAGACATGCTTCATGGTAGATCTTAAATGGAGAGCTAAGAAGGTCAGTTGTGTGCGGGGTCCAGTATATTAGGTATTTGGATGCAGAGAATAGTCATAATACAGTAGGTATGGAAAAGAATTGCCCCCCTTGAAAGTATGGTAGTATAAATATACCGGCAGTATCCTGGTCAAAACCTACATTGTGAAGAAGTAGCTCTTGAAAAGTCAAAATTTAGGGGATAGATACAAGAACCTTTCCTAGTCATTAAATATCTGTCATACATAATATTGACTATTAAGAAATGTGGAATGTGGCAATGTTGGTCCTTCAGCAGTTGCAGCTTTAAGGGAGAGTGGCAAAAAGCTCAAATCTCAGCTAGTATATCAGAAGGTATGTAGGACACTCTAAAGCCATCAGACTAGATGCTATGACTGGTAAAGAACCTGGGTTGCAGTTTTTTTTTGTGTAGAGTCTCTACCATCTCAGCTGCTGAGGCTTGTAACTCCCTCACTAGTCTCCTTCTTGCACAGTTTTTGAGGACGGCCTGCTCTAGGCACATTAACATGTGCTATAGGTTTGGGCAACAATACTGATTCATCAGAAATTGGACTTTCCAGATACAGGTGTATTTTACTGCGTGACTTTAAACACATTAAATGCACTTAAGTGATCCTAATTTAACTTATATGAAAATACGTAATTGCACACAATCTATATGCAATGGCTTTCTTTGAAGTAACTCACCTAGATCATCACTGGTGGTTTCCAGTTTTATATGTAAAAAATAAATAATAATAAAAGGTGTACATTTCCAAGTGAGTAACTCTTTACTATACTCACTGTGTGTGGACACCTAAAAGTTATGCCCTCATGTTAAACAGGGCTGAGAGTGGGGGATCGGGCAGCGATGCACTTTAATTAACTTAAATAAATGAGGTGTTGGAACTCAGAGCAAAGCCACATACTGTCCACATACTTTACAAAGTGCAAAGCCGTTTTCTTGCCAGCCAGGAAACAAAATGCATTCTTTCACAAGCGTGAGGTTTTCCGAAAGTAATCAGTTCGGCTGATTTAATTATGTAAGTAACCTCGCCTGCTCACTTCAGCCATCTGTCTGTGTGTGAAGGTGTGCAACATAGTGAAAGGGCAGGTGACTGCAGTTTCCTGAGCATGCATGTCGTGATGTGATTTGTGTGTGTGTATGTGTGTGTGTGTGTGTGTGTGTGTGTGTGTGTGTGGTTGGCCCTTCATTGCATGTGTGACCAGGCTTGTCCCCTGATGCGTCCCAGAGCTTAGCCTGACGCTCCATTGATTTGTATGGAAATAGTCCCTGTTCACACAGCAGGTCGGACGCCCTCTCCCTCTCTCTCATCAGTGCCCAGCTGGGGGACATTCACTGTGTTCTTTCTTTGATTGTGTGTGTGTGTGTGTGTGTAAGAGTAAGAGACAGCCATGTGATTCAGAGAGGGGTTACAGTATGTGGCTGAAAGAAGGAGGGAACTAGTCTGTGTGTGTGTGTGTGTGTGTGTGTGTGTGTGTGTGTGTGTGTATGTGTGTGTGTGTGTTTGTGTGTGTTTGTGTGAGTGTGTGTGTTAGGGGGTTGAGATTGAATGTGTTTGTGTTTCAATATGTGTGTGCAAACTCACATCTGTCTCTTGATGATACTGTTCAATCTTTGAGCTGTTAATTCACTCTCTCTCTCCCTCACAAACACAAACACACACACACTTGCCATGACAGAATCCATGGAGTAAAATATAATGACCAAGAGCACCATTCACCACCCTCCTATCAACACTACACGTCCTTTTGTTTACCAGCCATTCTTCCTCGTGCTCATCTTCGCCCCCTCGAAAGATGAGTCAGTCCTGCCCTTTTCCTTCGTCTTATCCCTTTATCTGTCCCCTTCTATCCTTCTTCTCTCCCTGTAACAGCCTCTCTTCCCCATCTCCATCCTTACTTCTCTCCATCTAGCCTCCTCCTCATCTCTCTTCTGTCTCTCTCTCAATATTCTGTTAAAATCACGACCCTATTCTGTTCACGTGCTCATCACTAAATGACAAACCAGAGACAGCTTCCGCCTCTTAAAGGCCAAAGCGAGATGTGTGCAAATCTATCTCGCTCTCTGTCTCTCAGCCCTTTTACCACTCATACAATATGTGTTTTTTGAGCCACCCAGGGCTTCACTCCGTCTAAAAGTACAAGTAATGGCACCATTCACTCTGAGAAAAGACCACACAGAAAAGAAAAGGTCTTGCTGCAGCCTGCTTTGCCTTTTATTACTTCATTTTTCATGTTAAAACACTGACCGACAGTGTGTTTCCCCTTTTGTGGCAGTGTGTGAGGGGGGTTGGCAGCCATTTCAGCTTTTGATACAAGTTGTTTGATACAAAATGAAACCCACCTAATCTCAGCATACTCTTCCTTATTTGCAGACTACTGTTTACCTGCCTTGGGAGGCTGACATAAATATTTATGAGGTAAATTTGTCTTCTACATCATACCCAGTATCATCAAACGGATACACATTATACTGTATGAAGATAGGCTGTTTTAAAGGGGAAGAAAAAGAAATTGAATTTTTGTTTACACTGGTTGTTGTTAGTCTCATGATGCCCAGACTTTTCTATTTTCCACTACATTACTGCATAAATCATGTTAGAAAAACTCAACTTTAATGTCGGTTTGTTTCTCTGTGAACCAAAGTTACATGAGCCAATATATTTTTCTTCCCAAATGAAGACAATCCAACTGATTATTTCGCCATAAAAAACGTTTCCATGAGCACTACAAAAAGTGACCACGTAGATTATCCTGAATCCATGCTCCACAGGAGGTAATCAGAGAAAAAAAATAAGCCATTTATTGCAGGCAAACGTTTGAAGATGGACCTGTGTAAAGCGTTTGGAGCTAACGCTGGTTTACCACTGTGCTTTGTACTGAAGCAACAGTCTGATCTGACTACACAGCTACTCCTGCCGTTAATAAACAGGACAAGGTGAGCTCGCAGTAGCTCTCACTGTGATTCAGAAACTCACAAGCCTTATGTGGGTCAGACAGATGCAAGGCTTTGATCAATTGTGATATTTTAGATAATTACCCCTTATGACATCATGACATCATGAAAAAGTGTCCTGTTCTTTAAATTCCTTCTGTGGCCTAGTGACCAAAACAATATTTTTCTGCTGAATTCTGCCTGCGCAACTACAACCAGCCCTATTTATGACTACGCATGATGACATCAGAGAGAGATTCACTTTATGGCTCAATTTTATGCTACTCCTTCTCTACAAAATGTGAAGCGAGCGCAATGGGATGAAATACAAGACAAATATGACCCTACGTGGAGCTGCGTGCGGCTGTGCATGGGACTACCGCATAAATTGAACCATCATAAATTTATTTTATTGTGCTGTGTCTGTGTATGTTTGTGTGAGTGCGAGTGCACTGGGTTTTTACAATCCTGTGTCGCCACAAAAATGCCCTTGTGGGAATAGATAACCCTGAGAAAGTGGTCTCCTGTGAGCTCTTTATCCTGCAGTTTATTAGAAAAATGACGTTTTTTTAGAATCGAGCACACAAGTTAAAGGTGAAGATAGTCCTCACTTGTAAATTAAAACATGTGTGTTTACACTAGTTTTAGAAATGTGGACTTGAACCGTTTCATTCACATTAATGTAAAATAACCAAGCTACACTGCGGCCTCTGGTGTGTATGGATCTAGCATTAGTTGGTACTAGCTGGCAGCCATGTAGCTCAATAGTGGAATTAGGGTGATATTGGATATTGGATGAACTGTAACACATTATAGCACTTCACTATCATGGACGGCTGAGTGCTTATAGCAAACCTTCCTGCACCCTCTTAAACACACACACGCGCGCGCACACACACGCACACACAGCCGCCTGACACATAACATCCATTTAACACGCACGCCTTTTTATGATATTTGGAGCTTGAAAGTAAATGACAAAAGAGGACGTTTAAGAAAATGTTTTCTCGGTGGAGATTTAGGGAAGGAAAGTGCGTGCTGCACATTAAGCATGTTCTTTATGCGAGCATGCATAAAGCTCTTTTATATCATTTTAGATAATTTCTCGCTCATACAGGCTCCAGCTAAAGCATATTTCCCTCCTTTTATCAGCTTTTTTATCGCTCCATCCTTTTAACAAGCATTTTCCTGTCTCCTTTTGCTAAGTATGGTCTTTTTTTTCCAAAGCCACTCTCCCTTTTGTCAATCTTCCCATTTTGCCAACTCTCATTGACAGTCATCACACACAATCTTCTTGTTTTTTTCCTTTCATTGTCAGTTCACTTCTCTCAGCATTTATGTACTTACACATTTTGCGCTGCAGACATGATATAGTATAAGGTGCAGCACACCATCTTAAATCAACCTGACCTTTGGAGTGTATAATATAATCTTTGTGATGTTTTATGTGTTTTAAATGCATTCCTGCAGTTATTGCTGCCCGGGGAGGAATAATGTTGATTGAATTATAATATTTGAAATTGAATCTCTTCTGTGTTTGTCTTCTTTTCCTTTTCCTCAGTCTTCAATCTATCTCTAGAGACTCGTATCTTCTCTTTCTGCTTTCTCCTTTCTGTCTCAATCCCTTCTTTCCTTCACTAATGCATCTTAACTCTGTATGGCATCTCTTCAGCAGAAGCATTTAATATGAATGTGATTCCAAGCTTTCATTACCAGCTTTCTGTAAGCTAAGTTCTGCACTCGACTAACTTTGCGTTTCAATAATTTAAGGTGATCTATTTAACAGTTCGGAATCTGTACGTACAGTGTTTCAAGCATATAACTCATGATCAACAAGGAAATAAATGTCTGCTACACATAAATTTGTCAAAATCACCAATCACCACTTCTCAGACCGTGGCTACAGGTAGTGGCAATTAATGAAAATGCCACTAAAATTGTTGCATCTCAGAATGGCTAAACCTAAATGATCTCATAAAAAAACAGGATCATGTTTCGGTTAATCTAATCAGGATGATGTTAGTTCACATACTCAACAAGTTGCACATATGCTCATATTGAAAATCAGTGAAATGTTCACATATATTGTGGGTTTTCCACCAAAATATCCAATCTTGCAATAAAATATCCACTTTTATGGACTAGTATGATTGTGTTTAAACAAACACAGCATTTGGCTATGATTAGGGATTGTGGTCAGAAAAAGTTCACTTTCACTTGAGATAAAATTACTTTATTTACAATTATGCAAAACCACGATGTTTTCCATAACTGAAGCGCTTTTGTTTCCTTAACCCTAACCACAGACGAGACTGTGGATGGGAACTTCAATTTCTGGGGTCTGACAATCATATTCTTTGTACACCTGCCATCTGCCCCAGCCACCCCCTGGCGACTCTGCCGCAGTGCTTCATTCATTCATTCATTCATTTAGAAAAAAAAAAGCTTCCAAAATCCAGCCAGCTTCCATAACTCTCTGTAAGACTGTAAAATCTTTTGCCATGTTAAACCAACTCCCCAAAAATCTCTTTTTTCAGTTTTTCTGACATTTCTGGTTCTTATATTCCACTCTTTCCTTCCTTTTTTGATAAGTAATACGCTGACCTTCTTTTTCAGGCCCTGGATTAACTGCACGTCTTTTTCTTATTTGCCTCCCCACCCATTTCCCCTCTATCATAGTTGAAGCAAGGAGAAGAAATGGGGCAGGAACCACATACACTTACTGTACCGGTACACACTAATAAATACACACAGGAAGTGACAAACAAGGGAACCAGGGCCACAAGGGATGAGAAGAGAGAATTGTGTGTGTTTGTGTTTGTGTGCGAGCGAAACAGGAGTATAGCTGACATCAATATGGTGTTCTATTCGTCTGTTCATATCGGTAAACACTACCTCGTCTGGCTTTAACGCTGTTTTCATGGTGACACCCAGAGCGTAATTATGACACATTGCCCTGCCTCTTGTCTTTTTTCTTCACTAGCTACCACATGCTTGTCATGTGTACACACAGACATGCACACTCGGGTCAAACAGTGTTGCAGAGCTGTATGCCGACGCAGTTTTATAGAGATGCAAGCATAAACACACACAGATGCACACCTAAACAAACAGACACAAACACACAATGACTCACGCAGACATACACGAGTGTGTCACACTTGTCTTGCATTGTGTTTGCTTACTGGCTTTGATCCATCCATCACACCATGACAGCCAGTCACTGTGGATTAGAGCCATGTCAGTCTCAACAGAGAAATCAATGGTGAAATAAATAAATAAAAACACAATTAAACCATTTGAGTAGAGGGGAGGCAACAAGTGGCCAGTAGATGGGATGCTTCCTGCCAGCAGAGGATGCTGATGAGCTTCTCAGCTTTAGTGTAAGTGAGAGAGAGGAGGGTGGTCTGAGCTTTCCTTTGTTGGTTCTCCATCATTCTGCCCATTCCTCTAACTACAATATGTATGTGTATGATTGTAAAGAACTATGCTTGTGCGTGTGCTGGAAGTGCACTGGCTTGATAATGACCTCACCTCGCAAATTATTTTCATCTGAACTTGAAATTGCTTCAGGAATGTCTGTTACCAAAAGAAAGAAAGAAAGAAAGAAAAAAAACCTTGTTTCTCACCATCGATCATTGCACACAACTCAAGCACACAGTTGGCCCCCAGAGCCCCCAGCAGCATCATTCAGAGGCCTGTCTGATCATGAATAAAAATGATTCATGTGGGTCATGGGTCGGTGAAAAGCGAAGTGCCTGGCCTTGGAACTTGGATAAGCAAGTAAATTTTTTTTCCAACCAGGAAAAAAAATTAAATAGAAAAAAAAAAGTAAAAGAAAAGCAAAGTCAAGGATAGAGCACAAGGCAGACAGACAGTGAGGATGTAAACCAAGAAATGCACAAATGAATGCAAGAAACTAAAAATAGAGAAAGAAACTCATGAAGAGGCAACTGGAGTGGGCCGAAAAGGAGAGAAAAGAAAAGGAAGAAGAGTGAAAATGCCGCCAGCTGCTCCCGATTCCTCGGTGGAAGAGTTAAGTGGCATTCTGATCAAGAAAAAGCATGCACGCTAGGATGCCAAACTGCGCCCACTCCACGATAGCCAGTCACACACACACACACACACACACACACACGAACACACTGGGTACTGTGGCCCTGCACTGCTGCACACTACAACTTCTCTGTGCATGTGTGGAGCCATTTGTGCAACTCGGAGCAGGAATGCACTCAAAAATGCTAATGCAAACCACATCTTCATAACCTGCATTTGTGTGTTTGAGTGTGTGTTTCTGGCATTTCAAAGCTGCTTGTTTATGGCTCTTAACAAGTCACTTTCATGTCAAATTTCAAACAGACACACACATACACACTCACTAAGCAACACCCCAGTGTAGTGTTGCTAATAGCACTAATTAATAGGCTAAATTCTGCTAATTGAACTCGCTTATGCTGCACCTCTCTCTTCCTCCTACTCCTCCACTCCTCTTTCATTCTCTTTGGACTTCAAGACCATGCTGTTAGCTTTAATTTAAATTTGCATGGTGATTACATTACTATTCTATAGGCCAATGCAATCTCTGTTCTTTCATCGTTTACTGTAAATAATTCCTCAACGCTAATCCCGCACTCACCTATTTATAACCTTTTCTCATTTTCAGCATTTGCTCCCTTTTTTTACCCCCCCCTCACACACACACACATACACACACATACAAGCATGCATGCACCTGCAGCAGCAGAAGAAGAAGCAGAACTCAGTTAAATGAGTGTGGAAGAAAGAATGGGAACTGGGAGGGATGTGGGCATGGACAACCATTAGCCATGCCAGCTGTTTCTCTTGTATATTAATACAACACAAGCAACCTATGCTGTGAAAACAAAATCTAGCCAGACAACCCCAAAACATCAGACATACTGTGCTCTACATACAAGAGAGTTAATAAAGAGAAATGGTGCTGCAGATTCATGACAGACACATGTGGACATGTGGATGCATGCGCACGCACACGCGCACACACACAGATACACACACACAATTTAAAGGTGTAGCCTGTATAATAGAGGTATAAAGACATCATGTGCATAAAAAGCAGATGCGTGGAAACTGTGCAGATTCGTAATAGATATAGGTTAAAATATATTCACACGTGCACGTGGACACAAACAAACCAAAAGTATCAAGACAAGCGTAGAAATCAGACATCTATAAAACCTGAGGAACACACTTGCACGGAAAACGCATGCTGTGCAGATACAGAGCAGATGTGGCAGCACACATGCAAACACACACACACAAGTCTTTAAGAGGAGAAAGAAAGCAAGCAGTGCAGTAAGATGGGTAGAGAGGGGAAGGAAACAAAGAGACACAGGGAGAGAGAGGGCAGAGGGTGGTGATGATTGTGGCTGTGGCTCAAAGAATTCCCAGAGTGAGCATTATGTATTGAAAGGGGGATAAAGTGCAGAATTGCCTTTTTCCCTTCTTCTCCCTGTTGTGTTTCTGCCACAGCAAACAAACACTGTCAGATCCCTGAAAGCTTTTCACAAATGTGGTGCACTATACTTCTGGGCAATGTCATGTACTATGGACAGAATAACACAATTAGAAAACATGGTAACATTCAAACATAGCAGACTTTTAAACATAACATATGGTAAACAAACATATCAGATGGTGAAACTGAGACATTTTACCATTTCATGGGAAATATTGGCTCATTTTGAACTTGATTGGCAGCAACAAATCTCAAAAAAGTAGGAAGAGGGCCAACAAAAGGCTTATAAAGTAATTGCTGCAAATAAAAAACAAATGGAGTATTAGACAACTAATTAGGTTAATTGGCAACAGGTCAGTAACATGACTGGGTATAAAAGGAGCATTTCAGAGAGACAGAGCCTCTCGAATGTAAAGATGGGCAGAGGTTTACCAATCTGCAACAAACTGCGTCTATTAATTGTGGAACAATTTCTGAAAAATGTTCCTCAATGTAACATTCTGAAGACTGTGAAGATCCCACCATCTACAGTAAATAATATAGTCAAAAGATTCAGAAATTCAGGAGGAATCTCTTTGCACAAGGGGCAAAGCCGAAGTTCAAAACTGGATGCATGTGATCTTTGGGCCCTCAGGCGACACTGCATTAAAAACAGGCACGATTCTCTACTGGACATCCCTGCATGGGCTCAGGAACACTTCCAGAAATCACTGTCACAAATGTTAGTTAAAGCTGTATCATGCAAAGAATAAGTCATATGTAACCACAATTCAGAAACACCACCGTGCTTATTGGTCCAAAGCTCATTTAAAATTGTCTGAGGCAAAATGGAAAACTGTTCTGTGGTCAGATGAATCAAAATTTGAATTTTTTTTTTTGGAACCAATGGATGCGGTTTCCTGCGGACTAAAGAGTAGAGGGACAGTTCAAAACCATTTTGCCACACCACAAGCTTTCACAAGCAAAAATATTTTCCATCAATGGACAACAGCCCATTACAAAGCAAAATGTACAAAAATATTCACAGTATTTTATTTAGAAATTCTAAAACAATATCTTAGCTGATGGTCATTGTCACGCCTAAAGCTAAACCATCACCCTAGTCTTTGGCTTTTTTTCAAGGACCACTTTGTATTTGGCTTCATTCATCCTTCTTTTACTTCTGAGACAACTAATATGCACACACAAAGCATGATCCTGCCATAACCATGTTTCATAGTATCAACAGATGATGAGCAGTGCCATAAAGGCCTGATGATGGAGTGTTACTGAGATATTCGTCCATCTGCCTGTCAAGTTCTAGACAGAAACAAACAGTATGCGGCCATCCTCTATTTGGAGTAGTAAATCAAAGGGTGGGAATTCTTTTGTCAATGAGAGATTTAACTTTTTAATACATTTACCAACATTACTGAAAATATGTTTTTTTTATTTTGTGTAGATAAAAAAATGCATAAAGTGAAGGTGTATGAATAGTTTTTAAAGTGACTGTACTGTATGGATGTAAACATACACTATATATGATATCCTTTGACATATAGCTAAGGGGCTAAGAGTTATATATAAAATAGCAGTCACAGAAGAAATCCCCCCTTAATTATTTCTCGTGCATCTATAATGCAATAACACTGCAGATGTTTCGTTATTATGTGTTGCATAGAAGAGGCAGCAGAGGCAGGTAAACATATTGAAATATAAAACTGAAGCTTTTCTCAGCCTCCTATCAGGCCATTCCCTGTGACATCTGACAGCTCAAAAGAGAGGAAAGCCTGTTTTTTCCCAAGCAATTGCTCATGGGGATGGTACAAAAGTGCAGCATTAGTTCAGATATCATGTAGCAGATAACAGCAAGGCCTTGGAGAGTCTGCACCCTAATGGCATGGATACCCGGGCAAAACAGCTAAAAACACCTGGATAAAAGACAAACATGGGGAGAAATAGACAGATAAATATGAAAAAATAAAGTGTCACCTTACCCCAGAAAACAAGCAGACAGGCTTAGGAAACAAAGGACCATATTCACATAGAACATATTCAGAGACTAAGAGTATGTTCTGAGACAGATGCACGCAAACACACACAAACATGTAACCACACGCTTGCAGAAAGTAATAAGTGTTGTGACACTGATAGTGAAACACTGAGACAGGAGGAGAGATGATCATAATGTTGGTAGATACACACAAACACACACACACAAACACACACACACGTGTCTCTGGTGTTAGCTTGACTTATGAAATCCTAACCGTGGCTCAACACCGCAATATTGTCTGAAAATGTCAAGGCTTAGACGGAAGCCCCACTGGGACAAAATGTACTGTCAACACACACAGGGCTCAAGCTGTTCTTGCAAAGACATATGGCTTTCATTTATCTCATTGTAAGTTGAGACAAATTGTTTTCCTAAAACCAGGATGTGCAACCCAACAAGAATGGTAAAGATCAGGTAATGAAGAAACGCCACAACAAGTTGGAGTTGATGGTGTATAACATAAAGGACAATAGACAAACATATAATCTCAGGACTAAACCCAAAAAAGATAATATAGTTTTATATGGCTGAAATCTGGTTGAAGGTTGTATTTTTCTTTTGCTTTATTTGGCACAAACAGCCTAATTACAGGTGAACAAAAGTTCAAAGGCAATTAAAGGAACACCAACTAAACTCCTGTTTATTAGACTTCTGGTAGATTCCCACTTGGTTGTATATTTGGCCCTGGGGTACATAAAACCAATCTGATTCTAGTCCCTTAAACTTCAGCTTAATATAATGGGTTTTTGCTCTTGTAATTAACCTTCTGTGCTGTACAAACCAGTTAAAAACACATACAAAAATAGAATCTGAGCATCAGCCCAGACTGCAATCTGCCCTCGGTTAGTTTTTCTGTTATACTTTCCAAGCATCAGTGACTTGGCTTAAAGACGTTATAATCTGCCTCCATATACCCATAAACCCTTGCGTTCCAGAGCAATTTCCTGTTCAGATTATGTTTTCGCTCCTAGAACAACATGCTGCAGAGAGAGCTACGTTCTCCCTGTGCAGTTGAATGCTCAGTTTTCACCTGGACAGACGTATAAAAAGATACATAAACTCGCTGTAAACATGCTTGATGCGGAAACGGCTTTGCCAATCTGAAAATGAGCCTCGAGGCATTACTCACCAACAGAAAATGTTTAATCTTCCAGTTTGTTTCGTACAGAAAAAGTGGTGTAAATACCAATGCTGAACATATGCAGCGCACTAACTCTGACTGCAGTGATAGCGTCACCTGAAACACCACGATTCAGACATACAGTACATACTGCCAGCAAAACACACACATGCACCATATGTGCAACACACATCTTGATCCCCTACTTTAATTACAGTTGACTATACTTCTCGTCTGTGTTTCACGCTAATTAGACAGAAGTGGTCCTTCACGAGATAAACAGTCCCATGTGGCAGCCTTATTTTGACTTTTATCATGCCCCCCCCCACCCAAAATACAGAAGTGTGAGTGCATCCCTACGTGTGAACACATGCACACTGGACACACATGCGCACCCAAATATGCACCCAAATACGCATATGCAAAGTAGAAGCTAATTAAGTCCTGCTGGTTTATATATTTATAAAAAGAAAAAAAATCCATCAGAAAATCTCGGTTTCCTGGTGAGAAGAGCCGCTGGATTTGAAAACGTATTTACAGGCTTAAATGGCAGGGAGGTGCAACACGTTGGGTGCATGACGCCAGGCTCGTAAGGCTCACCGCGGCGCTGCCACTGTCGCCACCAGCCTCTAACCTGTACCTTCTCCCCTTTCCATACACCACCCCAGTGCTAGCCGCATGACCACACCCTACCCCAGGCTTCTGTTTATAGATGGGAGGTGAACTGTGTGTGTGTGTGTGGGCGCGCGCATTCACTCTCTTCCCCTGGGGCAAAGTCTTACATTGTGACTGCCAGCTTGTGAAAGCTTGTGGTAGGCAGGACACCGGAGACCCAGAAATGGCCCTAGCACTCAGATTTTATTTGCCCTCAAATTGATCCAAGATGTAAGCACAGATTCCTAACTAACAATGCAGATGTGAGCCACTGTTGTTCATTAGGTTGGGCCATATTAGTTTAGCCCCTGGTTAAAGCACAAGGGATGATGAGGAATATTAACTTAGGGCTCCTTTTCAGATGGGTCTTAACCTTCCTCCACCTCCATCTCCATCTCTTCTTTCTTCTCTCCTGACCTCTCCCTCTGCCAGTTTCACTTCACTCGACCCCTGACCTGTGAGCTCCACCCAGGCAACGGTAGGGTCTTCGATGTCAAGAAGTGTCTGTAAAAACACTCCTGTTCAGATAAGTTAAAGAGAGAGCTGGCCCAAGCATCCAGATGTAGCAAACCTCTGCAAGGATCGGAGACACGACAGCCCACCTCTAATGTGGACAACACAATGAGATAAGCCTAGTCAAGTATCAACACTGTGGCAAAACGGATTCAATATTGAGAAAACATTGCACTGAGATAAGAGGAATAAAGTACCACACATTATGACTGCGTTTATTTCCAAGTCGCAGATAACAAGATGCTGCTGGCTGGAAGATAAGCTGGTGCAAGTAGTCAGGCAAACATATAGCTTCTAGCCTGTATGCATAAACACAGAGTAGAGCACAACGCTGCAGGAGGAGCTCTGGGCCAGTCACATGACACGATACACTTCATTACGGGGATTAATCAACGTTTTCTATTTCAGCTTACTGTTTCACTCGAAGCAGAATTTTGCCAAATTGGGAGGGAAGGAATGTTTCTACAAATGGGCTTTAGTGTCACTGCAAAGTACAACCAAGAAACACTAACAGTCCCTAACAGTGCTGTGTACTAATATGTAATGTTGAAACCAACCTTTATTCTGTTGCCAAAACAGTCTCACCACGAGGTCTGAGAGCGGCTGTTTTGGAATGCTCAGTTATATCACATGATCTTTTGCAGTGAATGGAGTTTGCCCAGTTGTGTTGGTTCAAATTAGGTGCAGATTTTCATTCTTTTAAGCACTTCAAGGACTTCCTGTCCTCATCACAAAGATTGTGCATCCATCCATCAGCGAGTTGTGTGGGGCTGGAGTTGATCTCAGCTAACACTGGGCAAGTGGTGGGGTACACTCATGACAGCTAACCAGTCCATCACGGTGGTGACAAACAGACAACACAACCATTCGTGTTCACACTCACACCTAAAGACAAAGTCATCAATCAATCTAACCTGAACATCTTTAGTGTGTTGCAGGAAACTGAAGTGGCAGGAGCAAACCTACGCAGGCAGGGGGAGAACAAACACTCCACAGAGAAAGGCGCCAGCCGACACCAGAGTCTTCCTGCGTAGAGGTAAAAGTCCTACTGCTACCTAACTTCCAAAAGCCCGCGGTAAGGTGCTTATAATTTCACATACATTCTAGTCAAACAGGAAATGAATTTGCAAACCTTTACATTTGTGAACGTGAGATCAATGAATCGGTTACTTTTAATAGGTCGTGTTTTTTAATAGAAGTGTTGACTAGTGATTTAATATACTGCTGTTTTAGCAATAGTAATGAGTCAGTTATTTAGGATGCCATCTTCCATTTGTACAGTAAATCTGTACATTACAGCAACAATTTCCCATATCACATATCAGATTGAAACTAAAGTATTAGTCCCTGATTATGTAAACAAAATTGCAATAAAAAATATTCCTCCAAGGATGTAGTGAGAAAAGACATCATTTTTGAAATGTGTAAACAAAATGAGTCGTATGTCATTTTTTCATTTTTACAAGGCGAGCATTGCTCCCTGCTACCCCCGCCTCCTCCTTTAAAAGGCAAAAATGTCCAACTCTTTTATTCTGAATAAGGAGATTCCAACAGGTTTCTGTCACTGGAATGAAAAACCAAAGCCCAGACACTCACCGCTCTCAAATAGAGAGCCTTTTTAAATCCTCTGACAATGAGTGAGACAGATAAGGAGAGAGAGCAGCGCTACAGAAAGGGAGACGCACACAAACAGAGGGAGAGAGCGATAGAAAGGTGTAAAATGGATAGGATAACGAAGAGTGCACCGCTGAGAGGGAGCCTTAATGATGTCAATGTGATAAGTCTAAAACGAGGTGAAAATTGAAATGAGTGCTGCCACGGTGGTGGTCGGCAGGGAGACTGAATAGGATTCGGGCTGCAGCCGCTGTATTCATTCACTTAGATAATTTGGGGGAGAAAACAGAGAAGGGGTGAGAAAGGAAAGAGAAGGTGGAAGGAGGGGAGGAGGTGGAGAGGTCTGTCAAACTGTACAGGGTAAAATGAAAATGAAAAAGCAAGTGACAAGGAGGGGACAAAGCAAAAACAGGCAAGAGACAGGCAGAGGGTTAAAAAGAATATATAGAAAACCAAGCATATGAGAAACTAAAAGGAAAAAGAAAGGAGAACATGCTGCGAGACAAAGGGAGAGCGGAGGCTAAGTTCAAGCCAAAGTCAATTGAACAACTAATGTGAATCGATTTGTTGCCTCTGCTTTCGCTCTTTCGAGACCAAGTGACATTTTAAAGGCATATTTTATTATTTGGAGGAGGTGGGGCTGTTTGCCTGGCAACTGAACACGCTGACAGCCTGCTGACAGCTGGACGGAACACACTGAATGGAGGAAATACTGAAAATCGCCTGTGTGTGCTCCAGGATCCATTGTGTGTCTGGTGCTGTGTGTGTGTTTCTGTGTAATTTGTCAGCTACTGTAACATACAGCGGACGTGCGTGGGAGCGCACAATTGCTTGTGTTTGTGTTTGTGTGTGTGTGAACATTACTGCACAAGTAGAGGGTCTTTGGGTGTTCACGTACCTACATGTTAAATACTGCATATGGCCTCGTTTTACTTCATGTGTGTGTATATGTCACTGTGCTTCCATATGTCCATGCTACCATGTGAGCCCTTTTGTGTCTGATTATGCACAGGCATGTATTTGTGTGTGAGACTGTGTGACCATGTTCTGTGAGAATAATTCATGGCAGTGAGTGAGTGAAATGTGGTGGCCATCCACAGGCAGCCTGGAGTTCTGCCAGTATGGAGGGCCAGCATTAATAATTAAAAACACTTTTACTGGGACTATCTCTGCAGCGTCTGTTGTCGGCTGCTCCCTTCAAGGGCACATTCAGGACAATCACACAGAGAATAAAGTTTGGAAACATTGCACACACACAAAAAATCCCAAAGATAGCTCAGTATGACGCGGAAAGGTCATCGCCAGGCAAGGCTGCAAAACAAGCATAAAAAGAAACTTTTGTCTCTCTTTCCTCCACTGCTATCTGGCTGAGTGTATTTCCAGCTTCTTTACTGTGTTGTAACTGGTGTTTAGTTTGGTCTCTTATTTTCCACCGAGCATAGTCAGTTTTGGTTCAGCACAATAAAAATTCAAAGAGGCATCTCAGGAGTTCGCTCAGTCACAAAGACCTACATCCAAAAGCAGGGCGCCAAAATAAATAATTGAATCAGAGTAGTCTTAGCAGACCTCAGCAGACCTCATCTCTCAGCAGTCGTTGGTAAGTATCCAGGAAGTCTAATAATCTACTTTTCATGGTATATGTAATCCTGGGAAAGTCTTCCAAACAGCATGCTGTGCTGAGGAGTGGATCAAAACAAACAAACCAACATAGCTGTTCACCAGCATGGCCATGTTCCAACCCAAAGGAGTCATCCTTAAGCCCAAAAGGCTGGCCAACTATCTGCACTGGGCCAATCCATGCTTTATTGGAAATGCTAATGACTAGCAAGGGAAATCAGCTTTTGCACATTACGGATTCTAAACCACACATATTACTGCACATTGTGGACTCAAGGATATTATTTTTTGATCAGCAACTAATCAAACCACAGAGTTTGGTTTTTTTTTCTTTAAGTTGCAAACAGCTTTTCAATGGTGTTTCAACATACTGAAACAATACATTTGGACATGACAAAGTGGAGACTGGTTCCTAAAAGCAGGTGGTAAATACTGTATTAAATAACAATATTAAAATTGACTTGTAGCATTGCACATATTCTATCCATATTCTCACCCTTTCTCTGATGATTTCATCTATATTTGATCCACATTAAAGACAAATGCCAGACGTGTTTTAACCTTGTTTAACCTTGTTTAACTAAGCTCAGTGATGTCTGAAAGCAACGATGAGACCATGTGGAGCTAAAGTTACTGTAATAAAAAAATACTTCAGCTGTATGTTTACTAACTTTGAACAACACAAATAAAGGTTGGTCCATCACTTTAATACATTTTAATGTCATTTTAGATGTGGAATATTACTTTTAGTTCTGTAGTTCAACTTCTTTGCATTCTAAGCTGTTAAAAACTGAGCTCAGCCTACTGTAGGTTCAGGCAGGAACATGCTGCAACACTGAATCATTTTTTATCAATTTACGTGATCACGAAAGATTATCTGGTAAATCCGCTGATCATCAGCTTATCACCTGACCAGGCCCATCTGTCTACATGAATTTTCTTTCTACTGCTTTTGGGGTGTGCTATTGCTGCTGGTACTGTAACTGCTTTTACTCTAAAGCAGTGGCTACTTCTACTACCCATCATCCAAGCCTTCAGTCATAAGACAGACTACTCAGTTTAAAGTACTACTACTGCAAATCAGATCTGCAGCCAAAATGGCAGTTATGAATTACAATCAGAAACAATCCATCCGTCAACTAAACCTTCGGCCATGTCATCCATTTTTAGGTGCTGCTCCTGCTGCTGCCCTATGAACACCTTTCAGCAGCCACTGGTGCACTGAAAGCCAATTCATCTGTAACTTATGATAATCCAGCACTTTGACGACATATTTCACCAACCAGCACTAGCAACTGTCAGAAATAACACAGAAAAACTGTTTGATTGTCTTTTACCCCTTGAGGTTTGTACTTTTTGCACTGTGCGTTTAGTAAAAAGATTTGACAATAAAACAAAGAATGAAGCCATTATACCAAGGTGAATTGTATTTGCCACTGAAATATGATGATGGCAAACACAACCCCAATTTAAAAACAGTTGGGATGATGTGCAAAGCGTAAATAATAACAGAATGCAATGATTTGAAAATCTCATCAACCCATATTTTATTCACAATAGAACAAAATATATAACATATCAGATGTTGAAACCGAGGAACTTTAACATTTCATGGAAAATATTAGCTCATTGTGGGAGACCAGTTGCTGGAGTTTTAGGAGAGAAATGTTGTCCCATTCTTGTCTGATGCAAGATTCTAGCTGACAACAGTCCTGGGCCTGATTTTTTTTCCATGATGCATCAAATGTTTTCTGTTGGTAAAAGGTCTGGACTGCAGATAGGCAAGTTCAGCCCCCAGACTATTCTCCTGCAAAGCCATGCTATTGTGATGGGTGGACACTGAGGTTTAGCATCGTCTGGCTGAAATATGTAAGGCCTTTCCTTAAAGGAAAATTGTCTAGATGGGAGCATATGTTGTTCTAAAACCTCTATGTAATTTTCAGCATTGATGGGGCCTTTTCCAGAGGTGTAAGCTGCCCAGGCCTTAGGGCGTTTCATCAAAGATGCAGGCTTTTGAACTGTCTGGTGATAACAAGCTTGATGTGTTATAAGTTAGGAGTTTTTGTTTTGTTTTAATAATATTTCCATTGTGTGTTCTTATATGTGCTTTAATTTAGTTTTCGTTATCTGAGGCTACTCCCCCTCGCCAGCTGAGGCTCCCTCACCACCCTTCTTCATCTATGTCTGTCTCTGGTCCCTCTTGGTCTTGCATTCCTCAGCTGGCTACCAGTTCACTCAGCTGCCCCAGATCATCCATCATCACCTCCTCACTCTTCTGTGTATTTAAGGACTTGTTCTCCACTGTCTAGTTCCTGGTGTGTCACCGTTCATTCCAGTGTGTTCTCCCATCTCACTAGCACTCATCAGTAGCATTTTTGTCTAGTTTGCATCGTTAGCTTAATAGCGCTCAGTTTTCTCCTTGTGAGTGATTTAGGTTTCTAGTTTTAGATTCCTCTTTGAGAGTGACTCTCTAGTTTTCTTCCCTCCTACCTTTTGTAGTGAGGCTATTTATGTTCTTAGTTATTATTTAGTTTTCTGTTCTCCCCGACATGCGTGCTGAGAGTTTTTGTATAGAGACTTTGTAGAGACACAAACAGTAACTTCCAGTAGAGAATCATACCTGTTTTTAATGCAGTCCCGCCTGAAGGCCGGAAGATCATGTGCATCCAGTTTTGACCTTTTGGCTTTGTCCTTTGTGCACAGAAATTCCTCTCCTAATCTCCTTTTAAAATTATATACTATAGATGGTGGGATCTTTAAAGTCTTAGCAATTTAATGGTTAGGAACATTTTTCTGAAATTGTTCCACAATTTTTAGACGCAGTTTGTTGCAGATTGGTGAACCTCTGCCCATCTTTACATTCGAGAGGCTCTGCCTCGCTGAAATGCTCCTTTTATACCCAGTCACGTTACTGACCTGTTGCCAATTAACCTAATTAGTTGCTGAATACTCTTCCATTTATTTTTGATTTGTGGCAATTACTTTTCCAGCCTTTTGATGCCCGTTTCAACATTTTTTTAAGGTGTGTTACAGCCATCAAAACTAGCTAAAATTTGCCATGAAATAGTAAAATGTCTGTTTCAGCATCTGGTATGTTAGTTGTTATTGTGAATAAATTTTTAATAATTTTTTTTTTTTTTTACATTTTACATATCGTCCCAACTTTTTTGGAATTGGGGTTGTAAAAAGAACAATGTCAGCATACAGTGGTGTGTGTTGTATTTACAATAAAACCAAATAAAGTTTTGATAAAGAGTGAGCTCTGGACTAAAGGGAAACATTTTTCTACTAGGGTGTTGAACTGCCCCGCTCCACCTGTTATCTTCACCCCTCTTTAACCAGCTGTACTGCTGGACTCTCACCTGATGTCTGAGGTTGAAACAGTTAACTGTAGCGCTGCCTTTCTGCAGCATAAACATCATGGCTCCTCATAATGGAGGGGAAACAAATCTACTCTGTGAGGCCCCTATTTGTTTGTGTGTATGTACAGTAATAAGCACAGATGTTTGCCGAATGTGGATCTCGGGAAAATAAAAAAACATGCTAACATGTCAGCACTCACAGGGGTGTGCTGGAAAGTCTGAAAATGAATCCCTTTTGCACATAAATACACACACACATACCCACCGCCTCGACCCTCCCTCCCCCATTCTCGTGGGTGTCGGAGTGAGAAATTAAATTTTTCTGATGAGAAAGTTTTTCCTGCCCCCATTCCTCTCCTCCCTCTCTCTCTCCTCCCATCCATTCTTTAATTTATTTGTTTATTTATGAACTATTAATTTATGCACAGAGAGAAATTAACAGTTGTGCAGTCAAGTGTTCAGGTTGTTGCCGCGCTCACAATAGATGATCATCACAGAGGGACTGGCATGAGTCACACACACTCACACATACAGAAACACATGACACCATACACTCCCTTGAAGGGAAAGCCAAACAGGTGCTGAATATCAATTGGTATTAAAATAACTGTCCATCATTTCAGCAAAGGAAACAACAAACCATTTGGCTTTGTTACATCTAAGCCTGAACACTCCCAACTATTATCCTGACAGTGTGAGAACAGAAGGCATGTAGCATGTTTAAAGCGACAAAATTTAATTGAATAAACTGTTTCTCCTACACAAATCTATTACATTCTGCTGACAATGGGTTCACTATTGCACTTAAGGCAAGTAGAGAAAAACTGTTCTGTAAACACTTCCTAGGTGAAAAAGCACAACACACAGCTTTGGGTCTCATAACAATTACTATAACTACTATTAGAAGGACTTAAGGAAAGATCTTTATTTCCATGAAGAATTTGTGTTTCCTTAAGCTCTGAACATTTTGAAATTAAATAGAATATTTTTTATCCGACAGTTTAATTTAACGGCAAACTGTCAAACTAAAAGTCCTTAGTATCTGTATTCTACTATGGCATTGAAGGATGATTGAAGAATATCATCAAGGTTGCAACAGGCCACTGCTCAACAATAAAATTAGAATAAAGTTAGACAATAAAAAAGTCTAACCTGAGTCCATGATGCCATTTACTTATAGAAAATTTTGGTGATTGTTTGCTCTGGTCAAATTAAGACATCTATAGCACCACTTTCCATCCCTCTGCGCTTCAGTCTACACCCACATGCTTTGATTAAAGTTCCCACACCCACGCTATCCCAGCATGCTACATGTTTATCCAGTCAAGTCGTCCACACAGTCAGTCAGTAATTCAGTCAGTCAATTAGGCGAGGCAGTCCATCAGGCAGTCAGCGTGGGCGGGCATAAAACTGACACGCAGACAGGTCGGTCAGCCCCGTGGGGGCAGCGGAACACGACATGACCTGTGCCACCTCATTAGTAGGTTAACTGGCACGTGTGGGCGGCGAATGACTGTGTTTATGTACGTGTGTGTGTGTGTGTGTGAGTGTGTTTGTTGGTTGGTGTGGGGGGGGGGTCTAGGGAGCCGCCTGGAGGAGCTACTAGTGAGTGACATTGGCGTGGGCGGTAGGTTGTGTTTCGGTGGCCGGAGTGCACCCCAGGGAACGTGGAAATGTGTGTGTTTAAGTGTGGGGCTGTGTAAAATTTGGTGTCAACACACGTGGTCAACAGCGGCGGCGTCTACGAGGCTCTCACTGACTAACGCCTGTGGGTGGACAAGCTGTTTGTCCGAGACTTCATTTCTATTTAGCTTGTACAAGTTGACCACAAAGGGCACCAAAATGACCACTAGGGAGTGAGCGCCGGCCCAGCTGTGTCATGCTTAAGCCTGAGGTCACCTCAAGTCAGGATCCATTTGCACCTTTCAGTTTAATTTTGAATAGCATGTCGACTGAATACCCTTGGCTGCTTAGGGTAAAATGAAAGTGCAATCTGGTCCTCGGAGATGTAAGGTTGGTAAATCGTTACCAGTGTCTGCATTGAATTTGGCTTTGCACAAAGTTTTTCCCTTGAGTTCTAATGTGTAGCCCTTAGATGATTAGATGGTAAAACATATATGCTAAATGTTTAGTCTAATTGAGGCATATGTGATTTTAGCCTGCCAGACTCTACATTGCACTTAGCATTCAAGGCGGCACCACTTTTAACAACACTGACATTTCTTCTTACAAAGAATGTTGCAATTCATCTGCTGCCCTGTCGCTCAACCTTGGGTTTGTTTCAGAGAGGAAAAAAAAAGAATAAACGGCAATAACTACCCTGCAGGTTTTGATAGTGAACATACACACTGACAAGTTAAGTCACTGTGGAGCTTGAGTTATGTAGATAGACAAATTAAAGGAGAATGAAGCTCTGTATTTTGAAATGATGCTTAAAAAAAAGGGATTTCGACCAGTCACACAACTTCTGTTTTGATGACTCACTGCAAAATTATACTCGAGATTTTTTAAACTTCCACAAAACTAGACATATTACTTGTTGTATAATTAAACACAAGCCTTCGCTGTGTTTAAGTACGCAACATGTATAAAACTGGTGTTTTCATTATTTAATGTTTTTTTATCCACTTTACAGAGCTGCATGTGGTCACTAATGGTTCTTTTGTTCTAACCCGTCCAATTAACAGACCACATGTGAGAATTTGGATGATAAAATGTTCTAACCTCCCTCCGCAGTTAATGTCAAAGTGCCCTTGAGCATAGCAGTTAAAGGGAGTTGTGTGGCACACTGGGTAATTACATCATCCAGCCTGTGTTGTGTGTCTTCCACTAGTTGTCATACAAGTCAAACCAGTATGCTTTGGGGATTAATATATCTGATAAAAATACATATCAAAGGAAAAAAATCAATCTGACTTTGAGAATGCTGACATCAACCCACCTGCTCATACTTGCTTGCTACTATAGGCGAGGAGAACAAGGGACATGTACCAATCATTACTCACACACGTGCACAAGACAGATGGACCAAGCAGACACATAATATCTCATCTGTATAAACACATTCAAACATAAGCCCCCTTCAGTGTCCTAGGTAGGCCGGTCCAGACCGGACCTGCCCACACTTTGATGATTGACAGCTTGGCCTAAATGAACTACTATAGAGATTTGTGCATTGGTGTGTGCGTGTTTGAGTGTATGGAGAGTGCGTGCAGAGCTGAAGGGGGCTACCAAAGTCAGTTATTGATCTACAGGGCTCCTTTAGGCCACTAATCAAATGAGACGGGCGCTGAGGGGACACAAGGGGCACTTGAAAGTTTCTCAAGTTACTTAGACTTGTACACCACCCACACATGTGCACACACAGGAAGCCTGTCAAGCTGTTCAGTTTGATTCAGTGTGTATGTGTGTGTCTGTCTACATGTACGCTAAAAACATTCCTGTCTGTCTCTACCATCCATCAGCCTCAGTGACTGATGGGTTAACTTCAGCAGGTCCAGCTCTGCAGATGGACTTTTTCCTGTCACAGAAGCCCAGAGGGAGAGGCCGTCTCTGGGTCAGTCCTCTCAAAGAGGCTGGGTGTCTGGACAGAAGCCCCGGAGCTTTGGGGGGTGTGACAGAGAGAAGGATCAATGTTAGACTCCAAGAATCTCAGGCCTAATGGAATAGAAGTGATGTGTGTGTTATTGTGTATATGGAGGATAATGGTTGATGGATGGAAACATTGATACTGCTGATGGAAGGGTAGGATGGCTACACATAAAAATGTGATGTTTACAACAAGTCTGTGAGACAAATGGATGAAGATGATTGCAACTTGAAAAGCAACAATATAGAGCATAAGTGTGATGATTAAAGAAATAATGAACAATACCAGCTGACAAAAGATGGCTGCACATACAAGTACCATGCAGGGATCATATTTAGGTCATGACTAAGTTCTGTGTTATTCCATTATTCCCCAACTCTAGTCTGCAGAATAAAGAAAAAAAGATTTACAGTAATCTTCAGAAAGAATAGCAAATTGCAGTCATTTGGAAAGGACTACCCAGTGTGTTGCAATATGCCAGGGTGCAGACCAACAATACAGCACAATCACTGTTCCCACATCTGTTGTCGGGGTTAATCAATGGCTATACAGTGGCAGCGAATAGACTGCTGATTCCATATGCCCGGCAAAGAATAGACAATCATTGACTAATCAAAACTTGATAGAAGCCACATAGGGTGCAGAGCAGCTGCTGTGCCCAGTAAGTCCAACTGTAATCGCATTATATATTATTGATCTGCTAAAATGAGGGTGAATGAAATCAGATATTTATACTGAGAATGAGAACAGTCATGATTTTCAAGGTCACAGTTGGAAAAGCTGAGAACTGGGACTGGAGAAGAAGCCTTTGGGATTACTGATACCAATCCATAGTTTAATCCATGATACACTCTAAAATATAAAAAAAAAAAAACAGGAGCATCCATTTATGTCCAGCATTTTGTTTGAGCAAGACCAGTTATAGTTTTCGTTTCATACACACATCCAAGCACCCACCCTGCGTACGCAAACACACACATACACAACCACACAAAATACACTCTTGGATATTAGTGGTGCTTGCGGCATTAGAAGTGTAGCTGCAAACTGTCCACACTGCACTGCAGAGATATTGATGTCTTAATACAATAAAAAGCAAAATAAACATTATTATCCTGATCGTTATAATTATCTTCAGCCCAGAGGCTCAAACTGAATTATTCATAGAGTGCTTAATTAAATGGGTAGACTGTGTGTGTGTGTGTGTGTGTGTGTGTCTCAATGTGTGTGTATATGCATATGTGTGTCTCCATTGCCCGATGTCTTCTGGACAGTGACATTAAATGAGAGTAAATATTCAATCATTCTGGAGGGACTTAGAAAGAAAGAGATGATGATGTGACAGAGAAAGAGAGAGAGGGAGAGGATTACAGAAGCATCCTCGTTCGCCCTTCACTGTGGTGCCTGTCGAGGAAAAGGAAGACAGACAGCCGTTTAACGCTTCAGAGCGACGGGGCTTTTTTATACTTCTTACATTTAACAGCTGGCACAATAACGGACCAGTCACTGTACTCCTCAGCGACATTCATAGGGCCATAACACACATACACACACACACACCCACTACACACAACTCCGTAACAAAGCAGAATGTGACGCCTCTAATGCAGTCAATAGGGAAGTCAAGGCCACGGTAGTTAAATGGCGGCATAGTAGACAGTTATTACTTCTCCGTCACTGTGATTACTGTATCAACCACTGAATGAAAGCAGTTCCTTTGGCCCTGCCATTGATATTACACTTGAAAAATGTAGATAGAATCACAGAGTTAATACACAGGCAAACACATAGGGTGCGCATACACACACACACACACAGTAGTAACATACACTCTAGTACATTGCATCTGTATAGTTACTGTGCATGCACACACAATGACATGACCACACACAATAAATTGTGCACACATGAAATCTCTCACACAACTGAAAAGTCCTACTCATTTTTTCCCTTCTTTGTCTGTCTCTTTCACTCACACAAACACACAGTGCATTAATGTTGGCTCCCTCTCTCACCGCTACATTTATTCTGTTTCTGTCATCATTTCCTCCAGTATTTGATGTAAAGTTGCTACACATATACATGCACACAAACTAGTAAAGTGCTGATGTGCCAACACGCGTAGTCTGGACGCTGTGGTAATGTAACAGCCCATTCACTTTATTATACATTAGTTCCAGGGCTGCTTTTTCATTACACCCTAATGACATTTGGTAGGGTCCACTAATCAGCCTCGCGGGACCCCTGCTGACTCCCCAAACCTATTACACACAAACACACACACACACACACACATAACTAAGGAAAATCAATGCCAAAGGATCATAGCAGAAGTCTATGCTAGGACTCCGCTTATGAAGCTATATTTGAAAAGTTACTACAATACAAAAAAGCTAGTGAGCAGAGGGAGACAGACAGAGCAATGTTGGACATTATGGGTAGGCACCTAAAACATGGACAAGACTGTTAAAAAAAACAAGCTAAATCAAAGTTTATCTTTAACGTTACATGCCCAGAAAATAATTCCAATAAAAATGTCAGCAGGAAAAATGCACACAGTGTCATATCCTGAACACAGAATAACATTAGTGACGGCCAGTGACGCAGAGCGACGTGAGTGCGTGCTGACGCGCACAAAGCTTTACAAACAGCAGGACATGTAGGAAGATGCCAGAGGAACAACTGCAAAACTCGTAACAAAACAAAAGACACGTAGTTAAGACTATTCACAAGGTTTAATAGCCCCCACAATCATTAAACGGGTCATTAAAATGGCCCGACAAACAGCTACGATCGTCTTATACTAACAAACATGTTCTTACCTTTTGACACTTTGTTTTTCTTAGCAGCAAAGCCAATGACATCTTTACTTACCGTGACAGCAAGTAAAGGTTACTGAAGACGTAAGAAAAACATAACGTTTGGATATTTTTCGCTCCTTGTGACATTTCTTTATTTAGCTCATGCACTGTTTCATTTGGCTACGCTAATTTTTGGATTGTTCGCCATATTAACGTGGGCAGTCTACGTCTTATGAGCTTTACCCTCTGATTGGTTGATCTCAGCCAATCAATGAGGAGTCGTGAAACTTAACACGATTAAAAATTAAAACACCAACTACAAGATAAAGACATTTAACTTTTTGTGGTGTTGAGGGCAAATTAAACTTTTTAAATTATGATTCAACAGCAGATTTAAAAGCAAAGATCCTTTGTTATTTGTTGTTATATATAGATTGTTATTTATGGTACATGCATTTTGTAATATTTTATTATTGATTTATATTTATAATGTAGTTTATAATTTGCTCTTTATGTTGTGTTTATACCCCCCTTAAGACCCTAAACAGGATAAGCAGTTATAGATAATAAATGGATGGAAGGTTAACAGAACACTTTGAAATTTGTGTATACATTTTGATTACTGGATAATAAATAACAATATTGTTTTGCTAACACTTCTTGGCTTGATCTGCATTACAGCCAAAGATAACCATTTACAGACACTGCAAGTTTTACACATTTTGTAGATCACACAAACCAGTATTTAAACATACACTTTTTAATTGATGACTCTGTATGGCACAGCACTATTTACTTTACACAACAGACATGAGACTGTTCCTGTTGTCTTGTTTTATTGTTTGTTTTTATTTTTTAAATTGTTTTTTTTTATGTATTTAAATGTAAATGTGTAAATGTAAATCTTTACATTTGATGGCTTTGCCTCTCTGAAATGCTCCTTTTATACCCAGTCATGTTACTGACCTACTGTCAATTAACCTAATTAGTTGCAAAATTCTACAAACAATTCTACAAAAATCAAATACATTTGTTTTTTATTTGCAGCAATTACTTTTCCAGCATTTGCTGCCACTGTTCCAACCTTTTTCAGCTGTGTTGCTGCCATCAAATTAAAAATGAACTCATTTTTTTCACAACATTGTAAAATGTCTCGGTTTCAACATCTGAAATGTTGTTTATGGTCTATTGTGATTAAAACATGGGATAATGAGGTTTGCAAATCATTGCATTCTGTTTTTATTCACGTTTTACACATCTTCCCAACTTTTGTCTATGCAAAGGTAAGGAACATGTATATACAGTATATGCAAACATGAACAAACACACACTCACAGACACACACACAGACACAAATGTGCAGAGAGATTAGGTTGCCAGATTGCAGAGTGTTGCCTCCAAAGAGTACTGAATGATTAGGTTTAGAGTTTCAACCTTGGGGCAACAGAGGACAGGGAACATAGGAGTGTATGTCTGTAGGTGTGGGTGTGTGTCTGTGTGTGTGCATGCGTAGTGCCTGAGGGCAGAAGTGTTATTGTACAGGGACTGGGTGTATTGTTTCAACTGTGAAGTGTTTCTGTACACAACAATCTGTTGACCCCTACCTGAATGCTCTTAAAATTTTTCACCACCAAAGCTTTGGCGCACTTTCCCATAGTCACCTTGAGTAAATGCATCATTTTGAGGGCAATTTTGCCGACAGAGAGGACCAAGGACGTTCTTTTTATTACACTTTTATTTCTCTTCTCCCCTGTTTGTTGTTGTTGTCATTAATTTTGTCTCTGTTGCTAATCCCTGTGCTGGCTGACAGCAATAGCAGCACTCTATAAACTATTAGTTCTATTGTCTCTTAACTTTGCTACTTTATCACTGATTTTA